>NW_012148308.1:1323814-1408584 GCF_000956105.1 Propithecus coquereli
TTAATAGCTCTTCTTGGTGGTTAGTGCTGTCGCTCATAGAACAAGCTGGCATTAATCTCTTAATGTTTAATAATACTCATTAATTTTCCAGTAATATTTCAATATTCATCAGTAATGAATTTTTATGAGGGCTGATCTTTGAGTCTCTCTCCTGCCATCTAGGACAAACCTCAACCTGGTGAGTTTGTATGTGGAAGATGATATTTGGCATTTAAGGACTTCTGAGGTCAAACAAAGGAAGTTACTGACTGTGTTGATATATGGATGTGCTGTCAATAGTTGACATAGCACACCAAGATCCCTCACTAACCTAAGGGCTAAAAACCAGAAATGGTAGCAAACTAGCAAACACAAGGCAGTCCCCTCATTACAATTTAGTGCTCATTTGTCGGTATTTACTGGGGAGTCATGTGCTTTTTCATTTCTAGTTTTTCAGTGGCTGTTTACCTGGAAGTAGTGATTCAGATGCCTTTGTCTGAACAAGGCAATAAACTCCAGTGATAACATTATGAGGAAGTGAAAGTTTTGCAAGTGTGATTTCTTTATGCAGGGATCTAGGTTAAGTGGCACAATTGCAAAAATAGTCTGGGGTGCTTAAGTTTAAACCAAGGTTGAGCTTCTGTGAATGCTAATGCCAGTCTTAGTCTTTTTCCAGCCTGGCATATGAAGGATAAAGGAGCTCACTAGGAAAGAAATTGGTTAGAATGGCATGTCTATTTTCATATAACTGGATTCTTCAGTTGTAATGCTAATATTTTAAGCAGCATTCATGACAATTGTATGATATAGAAATATTCACATGGGAATTTAAAACTGAGTGTGTGGTTGGGGGTGTTGTTATGTAATAAAAATAAAAGGCATTTATCTCTGTGTTAAATGATTCTATTTGCCTACTCAATATCCAGTCTCAATTTCTTCCTTATTTCATTACTTTATTCCTTCTTTTCTCGTTATTCTTTATTAAATATATAGAACTTACTTTGTCTCAGATTTCATTCTAAGAACTGTGCAAATATTAACTCATTACTAACCTGATTTTATTCAGGGCTGCACCAGAGTTTGGAATACACAATTCACTGGCTCTCCTTATGGATATAGGTGGTTATGTGATGTAGTTTTGGACTAGGAGATTGAACTTTTTTTATTTTCTGGGTAGGGCTTCCAGAAAATATTTTGTCCTTCTGGTAAAAAGGGATAGACTTGGCCGGCATGGCCCTTTCCTGTTCACCTTAAGTTCTTCTATATTCCTTATCTTCCCGCCTGGATACATTTACAATACCCAGAGGCCCAGCAGCCATCTTGAAAGAGTGCAGAGAAAAGCCATGTGCTGGGGAAGGTGTTTGAAGGGGCCTGAGTCCCTGATGGTGATGTTGACCCCCCAAACTAGCATTTCCTGCCCAGCCCAGACTTCCTATTCATGAGAACAAGGTTTTACTTGTCTGAGCCTGTTAGTCAGGTTTTCCGTAGTTAAACTCTCTTTGGGCTTCAGTTTGTTCATCTGTAAAATGGGGACTGTATCCTCTGAATGAGAGGACTGTAAGGATTAAACACGACAGAACATGTAAAACACAAAGGGCAAGAGTAGTGTTCAATAAGCCCTAGTTTTTCTTGCCATGTGGACAGAAACCTTTCGCTATTTCAACACACATGGTGGTAGGAATAAGTGTAGGACGTTATATAACCTTGATTGTCATTAACCTTTTATACTCATTTGTTTAGCTTTTCTTTTTTTTTCTTTTTCTACTTCATTTTGCCTCTATAGCCATCACCATGAAGCACAGCATCTGCACACTCAATGCGTAGTCATACCAAATGTGCTTTTTAAAATTTCTTCTTATATTCAATGGCAAGTTAGAGGGAAGAGTAATGTTAAGCTGGAAATGGAGAATGGGGCACTGGCCGGGCACAGTGGCCCACGCCTATAATCCTAGCACTCTGGGAGGCTGAGGCAGAGGATACCTTGAGGTCAGGAGTTTGAGACCAACCTGAGCAAGAGTGAGACCCCGTCTCTACTAAAAATAGAAAAATTACTGGCTGTGGTGGCGTGCACCTGTAACCCCAACTACTTGGGAGGCTGAGGCAGGAGAATGACTTGGACCCAGGAGTTTTGAGGTTGCTATGAGATAGGCTGATACCATGGCATGCTAGCCCAGGTGACAGAGCAAGACTCTATTTAAAAAAGAAAAAAGAATGGGGCACTCCTATCCTTTTGAAAAATATGTGCTTTGATGATAGAATGATGTGCTTTCAAGTTGCATCTCTTCAATATATGAACTGTGTGACCATATTGGCAAGTTACTTAACATTTCCAAGCCTCAATTTTCCACCTGGAAATAATGGGGATAAAGCCCATCGTTTAGGCTCCTTGTAAATGTTAAATAAGTTAATGCCCTTGGATGCATAGTGCCTGGCCTTCAGAGGGGTTCTGTAAACATCCTCTTTCTTTGTCTACTTTTCAGTTTTTTCTCAGTGCATAGTTAGGCTCTTGTTGCTCTTGTCAATGTTTGCAGCACAAGTCCAAGAATTTACTTAGGGCACACTGTCTCAAGTGGCCAGAGAGAAGAAGAATGTCTTTGCATTGGGCAATTTCTATAAGTATGGAGCTCCATTATGATAAAACTGAAATATTATTTTAATGTCACTCTCAAAAGGATTTGCTCTAAGTGATGCTTTGCACTGTGGGAAGATGGATTTTATTTGTAAAACAGAAGATAAAAAGCTTTGAACAATGAAAGTCCTTTTAGATGCAGAATTCTAATAAACACTGCATTCTGGAGAGACTGAAGTTTAGAAAATAAAGTGAAAATGCAGGCAGGAAAAAAATGGCAAATCTGATCTTCTCTCCTTCTAGGTCACCCCTCACTGGCTTAAGTAAAATGGATATTTGCTCTGTTTGAAATAATCATTAATATTAAAACTCTTGCAAGCGAATAACCCAAACAGAGATTATGTTGGGGAATTATACAAATCTTTAAGCTATTTTCCTTGTCTGCAATGGTGGGTGGGCCTTGGAGTGAGTGGGAGGAAAAAGTGGTTGAAATCATATCAAATGATGAAATTTCCAGAAGCTCAAAAGATTACAGGTTTCTGGTCACTTATTAAAATTCAGGATGGCAGCAGACATCATCTGTGTTACCTTACGAGGCAGTGGCCTCATGTGGTTCCAAAAATACCCAGAGATGGAGAGAAATATTTAGAACTATATCCAGATGGAAAAGCTGCTTCTGAAGAAAGTATTTTGTTTTGCATCAGAGAAATTGTAGAGGGTATATTTGTCATATTAATTTAGGCTGTTACTTTTGATCTTCTTAGCAGATGGGGTCTGGTCCGTAGGAGTCTTCTCTAGGGCTAAGACTCTGACAGCCATTCTGCGCTAGACAGTCCTCCCTCCCTGGGAAGAGATGATCAGACTAGAGTTAGATGTCCAGTCCAAGTTGGATCAATCACATTCTTGGTGATTCATACTGAGAAAAATAGAGACTAGGGGGTGGGAGCTGAGCCAGTGGCATATTTCTAGATGGAAGGTCTAATGACCTATAGAACTGGGGCCTTTGGAGTTTCTCACCCTTATGAGACCTGTCATAGGCGATCAGTAAGGAGCATTCTCGTGATCACTACAGTCCATTTGTGCCATGAAGATCTACTTTTCCAAATAGGTTCAGGAAAAAACTCCTCCATGGTTTCTGGGGGCCTTTCTTCTTGAGGGGAATTTTGAAAAGAAGGAGGATGAACTACAGTTTCTACCACAGCCATTGATCTTGGAGCAGTCATGGGTACTCATCCTGTCCTTCTTAATCCATTCTAAATTCTCTTCATCCTCGGTTATCACCTTGGCAGGTCTGGTAGGCACCTTGGTAGCCTGTACAGTGGTATGACCAAACCTCCATGCCTGAAGTGTCTGAGTGCTTGGTGATTATACCCTTTTCAGTGCAGGGTTGTTGACATATGTGTTCACAGTTGTGTTTGGGGCACAAAGGGTACCAGGGAACACTCAGTGGATCACCCCGGGTTCCATGTATATTTCTCCCTGCATCTATTGTATCAAAGTAGGCCTGCCTCCTCTTGTTGATTCAGGGTACATTACTCCTGCAAGTAGGCTGACTCCTCTTTATTTTTTATTTCAGAATATTATGGGGGTACAAATGTTTTGATTACAGAAATTTCTTTTGTACCATTTGATTCAAAGTTATAAGTGTGCCCATCCCCTAGATAGTGTGCATTGTACCCATTAGGTGTGAATTTCTTCATCCCTCCTCACCCCTCCCACCTGCTTGATTTTGGATGAATGTTACTTCCATATGTGCACATAAGTGTTGATTGATTAGTTCCAATTTAATGGTGAGTACATGTGGTGTTTGTTTTTCCATTCTTGCGATACTTCACTTAGAATAATGGTCTCCAGTATTAGTTCACTACTTTTTTTGCAGCTGAATAGCACTCCATGGTATACATATACCACATTTTATTAATTCACTCATGTATTGATGGGCACTTGGGTTGTTTTCACATCTTTGCAATTGTGAATTGTGCTGCTGTAAACATTTTAGTGCAGGTGTCTTTTTTATAGAATGTCTTTTTTTAATTTGGGTAAATATCCAGTAGTGGGATTGCTGGACCCAATGGTAGTTCTATTTTTAGTTATTTGAAGTGTCTCCATACTACTTTCCATAAAGGTTGCACTAGTTTGCAGTCCCACCAGCAGTGTTTGAGTATTCTTATCTCTCTGCATCCATGCCAACATTTGTTGTTCTGGGACTTTTTGACTCCTCTTTTTATCTGCTGGCCCCTGGACTCAAGGATTCCAAAGGGCCCTAGAGGCAGCTTATATCTTATAGTTCAATGGAACAAACCTTGGTGATGTCTGTACATAACAGTATGCCCCTTCTTGGGACCAGGACATCCAACCTTGCATAGAACATAATTACAGGGGCAGGAAACACAGTTGTGGATCATTGGGAGAGAAGGTAAGTGGGCTACTTCTGCTTTTACCCTTTGGTTCAAACCCATGTATCCTGCCCGTAGTGGGGGCATCACTCTACAGTGGTCTCTAATTTAATGAGTATATTGTATCTTGAAGAATAACACGTCATCCTTTCAGAGTATTTCTTTACTTTACACTTTAGTTGTTGTTCCAGTGTTGTATGAATCTGGGTGCTTCTGAATGATGTAGTATGTGATATGACCAGCAAATTCCATAGTCATGGCCCCATTCCTATACCTGTGTCGGATTTCATGCTTGTGGACCAGGAATTCCATATGTCCTCAAACAGTGGTTCTGGAATAAACTCTCCGTGAATGAAAGGCAAATTCACAGCAGGAGTAGTTGTCTATCCCTGTAGGTCTGTGAGGCATGTTCTTATAGTTGCCACAGTTCCTTAATCTGAACTTCGAAATTCCCAATGATTTAGTCCTAACCTTAATTTTTGAAGCCTAATTTTTCAACTACTGTATTTCATGAAGCCCATATTCTGGTCAGACATGGACTTTCCTATTCGGTGCCTCGACAACAGTTTGATCACAAAAAGGGACAAAATATAACTCACATTTATAGGATGCCTCATAAATTAAGATTTAATCTCACTATCCTTTTTGTTTTTTTCCTTGATTTTTTGTATGTTTGTTTTATAGACAAAGAAACTGGAATTAGAAAGAAATTCTATGTCATAGACTCACTTACATGTTAGAAAGATACATAGAGTTATTCATGGTGAGACAAGTAACTAAAGCATTCCAGTAATTCTCATAATCTTGACTTTCTGTTCTATAATGTTAATCTCCAAAGGAAGCTTTTTTTCTTCTGGAGAACATGGATCTTTCCCTAGATCAGAACTGTGAAGATTTTTGATTTGTTGTTTGCAAAGTATTGAACAACTAGTCAACTGAGGTGGGACTACAAAATCCCTATGAGTCAGAGGAAATATTAACATAGGCCTGTATGGAAATCAATGCACATTTTTGCCAGAGTTCAAAGGATTTGCCATCTGGTTGAATCTGAAGAAATAAATTTGAAGAAGATCTCTTCTTCCTCCACTCCCTTTTTTCCCTAACAATTTTGCTATATGAAATCAAGCCCTGAGTTTTGTTTTGATTTAGCTCTAATTGGAGCTGTGCTTTTACTGAATCTAATTTCAGTTGGAACTAATTACAGGGGAAAAGGTCATAGCTGTTCTGAGAGGAGTACTCTGTTCCAAATATATTGGCACCATATAATATTAGCTCTACTTCTATATAGATATAAATGAAGACAAAGATAAATTGCCAGAACATTCTGGATCTTCCTTTTGTTTAAATTGGTAGGGAAAAATCTATACATAGTTGTTGACAAGAAAACTTTTCTTAATTATGAATAAATGTAAACTTTTCAGTTGATTTGTGTCTATTTCCTAACAACAATCTGGGAATTGCCAAGTAAGAGATACATTTTGTACCTATTGAGCTTGAAATGATGATATAATTATGTTTCAATTGGTGTACCATGCTTACCTACATAAAATGGTCTTTTATAAAAATCTGGCAGTCTGTAGGGGGAAAAGAAAAAGACAAACATCATTTTTTAGAAAAAAAGAAATACAAGTTCATATATGAGAGAAACATTTGTCCAAACTGACTAAATAGTTAGACTTCTAAATAGTTACATGGTATCTTGGCTAATGCTATTACCTTTCAGTCCAAAGCAGCCTCATTTTCCTTATGTGACTCATGTCAGTTTTTATTAATGTGCATCTATTGGTACATTCCCTATCTCTATCTGCTAATCAATGGCTATTACTCACCTCTGGTGTTTTATACAAGTCAGTGTCAGTTAGTAATATGATATTGATGTCAAAGAGAGAGTACCATGGAATATAAGGCAACAGCAGAGTACACTATGATCTCTGCAGAAAATTTTCATCTATTATTCAGCTCTGAATAGTCATATAGATATTTTTCCAGTGAAAATTTAAAGCATGAATATCTAACAACATGTCTCCATTTGTCCAATGTGCTAGGGAGCTGACACAGTATGAGGAAACACAGATCAGATTAAGCACAAGGTTTCTTAACCTCCCTTCTCTGTATGAGCCACTGTGAAGATTTCCTATCTTGTTCTCTTTTGGTGGTGGTGGTGTGCTGAGAGCACTATTTACTTATCAAAAAGGAATAAGAGGTTGGTATCTTTATTTTCTTTAATTTCAAAATGTTAAGGGGTACAAATGCTTTTGTTACATGGATACCTTTTATAATGCTTAAGTCTGGGCTTTTTGTGTGCCCATCACCCAAATAGTGTTCTTTGTATCTGATAAATAGGTTTTTAACCCTCTCCTCCTCCCCTCTTCCCACCTTCTTGATTTACTGAGACATTTATATCTCTTTGTGTCCATGTATAACCATTGATTAGCTCCCAATTATTAGAGAGTACATGTGGTGTTTGTTTCCTATTCTTGAGATACTTCACTTAGGATAAGGGTCTCCAATTCCATCCAAGTTGCTGCAAAAGACAGACATTATTTCATTTCTTTTTATGGCTAAGTACTCCATGGTATACATATACCACATTTTCTTAATCCACTCATGAATTGATGGGCACTTAGGTTGATTCCACATCTTTGTGATTGTGAATTGTGCTGCAATAAGCCCTGACTTGAGCATTACAAAAGTGGTCCCTGTAACCCAAAACATTTGTACCTCTGTAATATTTTGAAATTAAAAAAAATTAAAAAAAACACATAATAAGATATAATACCAACTACTGGCAAATATGCACTTGGAATTTTCATATGTTACTGATAAGAATGCAAGATGTTACTGTCACTTTGGAAAAGTTTGGGAGTCTAATAAATTACGCATACACATATCATATGTCCAGGTAGTCCCACTCCTATGTATTTACTCATGAGAATTGACAACTTACATTCACACAAAAAGTTAGGCATAAATATTTGATGTTTTTATTCATAATCAACTAACCTGAAAACAACTGAACCACCCACTGGTAAATGGATAAACAAACTATGATTCATCCATACAGTAGAATGTTCCTCAGCAATAAAATGGATTGAACTACTGTTATACACAACAACATGGGTAAATCTTAAGTGCATTTTGCCAAATGAAAGATACAAAGGATATGAGGGGAAATTGAGGTAAACGAAACTCTTATATATCTCAATTGTGGTGGTAGTTACATGACTGTGCATTTTGTCAGAACTCAGAACTCTGTACTTTCAAAAGGGTGAATTTTACTCTTAAAGCTTCTCTATGTAGTATTAGTTAAATTACTTGTTTTCTCTCAAATACTTTAGAATCAAAGAAGAATTTGCATCTTCTGCTTGTACTTTTATAGAACTGTAATTAAAAACAGAGAATGATAGATACCATTTGAAGTATTGTGCAAATAGAGAATTATTAGAAATTAATTTGTCAGTTCATTCTCTCAAACATTTATAAAAATACCCACAGAAGACAGCCTATTAAAATGATAGATTAACACAGCAATCATGTGACCAAAGAGCCAATAAGTTAATTAAAGTTCATTCATTCTACTAGCTCATCTCATGAGAAAGAAGTTGACTAAATTAAGCATAATAAGTGATTTTTTTTATCCAATTTGATTTGCCTTCTAAATAAATTTTACATGTACATATATAGATTTTTTTCATATGCTTAAAGAAGATTTAATAACTTGGAACAAGTACCAAAATAACACTTAGGAAGATATTTTAACAAAACTCTCCAATCAGACTTTTTAAACCTCACAACTATGATTTAGGATGCTAGCAGTAGATAAAATTATTTTCCATCACCTATTTAGAATATTTGATTACCAATTTACATAGGCAAGGCATCAGAATATAATGAATGTATAAGTCACCTTTGAGAGAGGACCTTTTCAGAATTGAAAGTGAGTCCCCTGTTGCCTTCAGCCAGAGCATACTAATGATTCAAACAGGTTTCTATCCTATCAAACAAAAGCACCATGTGGCACTAACATGCTGGCGAGTTGGATGCTGGTTGATACAAAGACATGTGGGTAGATGAAGAAATCTTTTATTATTTGATTATGAAGTGTCACTTTTACCCTTGAACTCTTAGTGATTCATTACAAGATGATTAAGACTATGTGCTGATGCCTAAGAAGAATGGTTTTGATTTATGACAATTACACACGAAATCACAATTGTCTCCTTTCAAGAGTAATTCTAAGTAATGCAAGTAATTCTAAGTTGCAGCCCATGTTTGAATATAGAAAAGTAATTTGAAAGTTCACCACAAGCAATTCGAAATTGCCACCAAAGTTTGAGTTCACAGTGGGTTTCTTCTTGTGTTTCTCTCCTGATGGCTAGTGTGCTTGTTCTTATGTATGCTTATGCATATTCTCAGACTACATTTCAGGCTTAAATGTGCCCAGCCTCTAATACCACTTACCATGGCTCAGTGGGAAGCTATGTTATCACCAAGAGATCTTATCAATCTCTGGTAAATATGAAAAAAAGACATTTTAATGAGGAGTTCATTAACTATTATCAATCTAAATCTATCATCTATGTAGAAGTGACCAATAGATTAAAATAAACTTTTGAATACCTGAGTCACATCAGATTCTGCTAAGAATAAATATCTCTATATAGATGAACAGATGATAGTGTGGACCACCAACCAACTAGGATAGCTTAAAAAAATAGTCCAAACCTACCTCATCCAAAATGTATAATCTTGAACACGCAATGCAGCCAAAATGCCTGGAAACTATTTGGAGCCACAAAATAGATAATGGGCTTTGTAAACTAGCTGATTTTTCTTACTGTAGTTTGAGTAGTGGGCAGATTTTCTTGATTTCCTGTGATCTCGTGATGTAGTTGGTCTCCGCTTTCCTTTTCTCTTTCATAAAGTTTTTTAGAAAGTCTCGGATTGTCTCATTTTTGCTCTACAAATCAGCACTGTTTTAAGAGGGTGGGCCAGAGTGGTGGGCAGAAGTCTCCATCCACTAGCATGTTGATGACGTCTCACAAATTTAATTAGAGCTACCCTTTTTACCTGACCTTCCCTATCTTAGATATTATTTTCTGACCTGCTCTAAGTATTAATATTATTAAGGGAGACAGTTTTCCTTTTCAGAACATCGAACAAATTTTTCTTCCTAGGATTGTTAAATAGTAAGGATAAATAGCAGTAGGAGAAAAAAATGATTTTTGAGAAAACAAAATCTGGGTTTTTAGTATTTGATTTGACAAAATATTTCAAATAGTCACAAACATTTTCTCCTTCCTCTGATGAGCTCAGTCCCTGATCTCACTTTTTTACTTCTGAAAGGCAATTTTGTAGAGTAATTTATCATATATTACTAGCTCATGTGAATTGGTGACTATTAAAAAGAATATTCTTTATTTAAATCAAGATATTTTCCCACATTTGAATAGGTAAAGTTTAGGGGATTTTTTTGTTTAATCATTTTGAGTTTTTCCATTGTTTTGGTATGGGGTGTGTGTGTGTGTGTGTGTTTGTGTGTGTGTGTGTGTTTTGCAAGTAGGATATATGAGCCAGGTAATTATCATTCCTCTTGAGTTTTCTTGGGTCTATAAATGTGAAACTTATTACCCCTTTCACATTACTTCTCAGTGGGAGATTATAGTAGTCTGACACTATCCCAGAGAAGAACAGTATAATTTTGAAAGCCTTTCAACTTTTGGGCAATTTTTAAGAGCTTTGCATATTTCTTTCTATGATTTCAGAAGAGCAGAAAGCTGCTTTGCAGGACACACTGTCCTGCCAAAAGTAGACTGAGAAATTAAGGCTCGCATTGCTTCTTTTTTCTGATCATATATTGATAGACGAACATCCCCTCTTTGTGGTTACCGAACTGCATTTTCTCTGCAACACAACTGGGTGTTTCCCACAGTCCAGGCTGGCCTCATTACTAATGGGCCTTCATGATGTCTCAGCTGGAATTTAACTTCTATTACTATCTCGTTTTGTGACCTTTGGCAAGTCTCTTAACCTTTCTGAGAATCTCTTAACATTTTTCCAGTTCCAGGCTTCGAAAACAATAGACAGGGTGCTTACTGCTCAGAGGTAGCATGAGGATTAATTAGCTAATGTTTGTTAAGAGCTATATAAATGCTAAGTATTGTGATTATTCTTTACTCATGCTAGCATTACAAAATGTCAGCGTGTTGAGTGGGAGAGGAAGATAGGGCTATAGGCCCCTGGTGGAGTATGACTCTTTTAGGAGTTTCCTCTCTCTGAGTGAAAGCACTACAACCGTGTTTGGTCACCCTGATTAATGGCTTCATTATTACCAGGAGATGGCAATTAGCTCATTTGAAATGATACATACAGCTATAATTCAGTTTTATATAGACCAGAAGACTCAGGGAGAGACCTTATAGGTTAATCAGCAAATCATTGAATTATAGTGGGACATGATTGCTCCTGGGGTATAAAGTCTGTATCTGACTGCTTTGGGTTAAACATGCTCTGTACAGGACCAAGGCAACATCAGGTCCCCCAAAGAGAACTGTGCTGTTCCACTAACTGATTGATTGCTTAAGTTGAAATAGTGAGCCTGGCTGGCAGCTCTCAGTCCATTAATCACTCATATGTAACTCTCTCTTCCTGAGACCTGCAGTGTTGAGCCCTGGACAAAAGGATTTAAACAAATAAGTATATAAATAAATTAATTGAAGAGGGCCTTTTAGTCAATAATTCCATGAGAATGCATAACAACATTTGACTGTGATTGGTATTCTGCTTCCTCCACCACTGCATATATTTTAGTCTTTACTATCTGGGTATTTGAAAGTCTAAATAGACTCAACATCTGGATTGCATACATATTTTCAAAACAATGAAGTCTTAATTTAAAGGACAATATTTTATCACTTCTATTTAGATCAAAGTGATGATTTTTTAATGGATATCCCATGTGGCCTCTAGAATTAACATACTTTCTTAAAATGATATATTACATTGTTGGCATTCCAGGAAAAATAGTTCCCAACCTTGGTACATTGCTGGAAGTCACTGATTCTTTTTCTGATTTATTTTCATTCAGTACTTGAAAGTCAAATATACCAACCTCATGTCATAGTGAAAAGCAATGTTTTGACCTCCTCTTTCCCAATTTGGATGCCCTTTGTTTCTTTCTCTTGCCTGATTGCTCTGAGTAGGACTTCTACTATGTTGAATAGAAGTGGTGACAGTGTGCATCCTTGTCTTCTTTTGATTCTTAGGGGGAATGCTTTCAATTTTTCTCCATTCAGAATAATGTTGGCTGTGGGTTTGTCATGTATGGCTTTTATAATTTTGAGTGTGCTCCTTTTATGCCTACTTGGTTGATGGCTTTTATCATGAAGGGGTGCTGGATTTTACTGAATGCTTTTTTTTGCATCTAGTGAGATGATCATGTGGTCTTTGTTTTTGCTTCTGTTTGTGTGGTGCATCACGTTTATTGATTTGCATATGTTGAACCATCCTTGCATCCTGGGGATGAAACCCACTTCATCATGGTGAATTATCTTTTTGGTGTGTTGTTGAATTCAATTTGGTAGTATTTTTGGGGAGATTTTTGCATCTATGTTCATAAAGGATATTGGTCTGTAGTTTTCCTTTTTCATTGTATTCTTTCCTGACTTGGTATCAAGGTGACACTGGCTTCATAGAATGAGTTGGGGAGGATTCCCTCTTTCTTGACAGTATAGAATAATTTCTGTAGGATAGGTACCATTTCTTCTTTGTAGGTCTGGTAGAATTTGGTTCAAATTCATCTGGTTCGGGGCTTTTGTTGTTGTTGTTGGGAGATTTTTTTTTTTTTTTACTATTACTGCTTAAATCTCACTGCTCATTATTGGTCTGTTCAGGATTTCTATTTCTTCCTGATTCAGGTTTGGAAGGTTGTATGTTTCCAGGAATTTATCCATTTCTTTTGGGTTTTCTAATTGTTTGCTTAGAGGTTTTCATAGTATTCACAGATAATATTTTGTATTTCTGTTGTATCAGTTGTAATGTTTTCTTTTTTCATTTCTAATTGAGCTTATTTGAGTCCTTTCTCTCCTATTTCTGTTTAATCTGGATAGTGGTCTATTGATTTTGTTTTATTTTTGAAACCTTTTATTTCATTGATCCTTTGTATTATTTTTTTGGTTTTCATTTCATTTAGTTCTGCTCTGAGCTTTGTTATTTCTTTTCTTCTGCTTACTTTGAGTTTGGTTTGTTCTTTTTTTTCTAGCTCTTTGAGAACTGATATCAGGTTGTTAATTTGTGATCATTCTGTCTTTTTGACGTACACATTTAAGGCTTTGAAGTTTCCCCTTAGAACTGCTTTTTCTTTTGTATTACATATATTTTGAAAGCTTATTGGCCCTTTTGCTATTCAGTTTGAAGATTCTTTTGATTTATATCTTAATTTCATCATTGTCCCAAGGACTGTTCAGCAGCAGGTTGTTTAATTTCCATGACTTTGTCTAGATTTGAGAGTTTCTCTTCGAATTGATTTTTAGTTTTATTGCATCATGGTCTGAGAAGATATGTGGTATGATTTTCACTTTTATGAATTTTCTGAGACTTATTTTGTGGCCTAAGTAAGATATGATCTATCTTGGAAAATGTCCCTTGTGCTGATAAGAAGAATGTATATTCTGTAGTTTTGGGGTAGAATGTTCTGTAAATGTCTTTTAGATACATGTGTTCTAGAGTCCCATTTATATCCAGTGTTTCTTTTCATTTTCTGCTTCAATGATCTGTCCAGTTCTGTCGGTGGGGTGTTTAAGTCCCTGGCAATTATGATAATACTGTTCATTTCTTTGCTTAGATGTGGTAAAATTTGTTTTATGAATCTAGGAACTCCTTTGTTAGGTGCATATATATATTTACAATTGTTATATCTTCTTGCTAAAAGCTCCGTTTACCATTATATAATGACCACCTTTGTTTTTTTTTTTTTTTTTTTACCATTGTTGATTTAAAGCGCATTTTATATGATATGAGAATGGCTACCCCTGCTTGCTTTTGGTTTCCATTTGCATGGAATTTTTTTTCCCTCCCTTTACCTTGAGTCAGTGAAAGTCCTTGCAATTTAGATGAATTTCTTGAGGACAGCATATATTTGGGTATTGTTTTTTCATCCATTCACCTAGTCTATGTCTTTTTAGTGGGGCATTAAAACTGTTTACATTCAGTGTTAGTATTGATATGTAGGATACTGTTCTGTTCCTCATGTTGAATGATATCTTGTTTTTTTGTTTTCCCTCTTGTGCTACTGTTTTACAAGAGCTATCAGCTTCAACTTTCAGGTGTTTTTACACTGGCGTTTCTCTATTGTTCTGTTCCATGTATAGTGCACTTTGGAGCATTTCCTGTAGGCCAGGTTTAGTAGTGACAAATTCCCTTAGTGTTTGCTTGTCTAGGAAAGTCTTTATATCTCCATCATTTATGAAACTTAGTTTTGCAGAAAGAAATATTCTTGACCAGCAGTTTTTCTGTTTAACAAGACTAACAATGGGGTCTGAATCTCTTCTGGCTCTGTTGTGAAGTCTGTTGTTAGCCTGATGGGTTTTCCTATGTAGGTTAGTTGTTGCTTTTGTCTTGCAGCTTGTAGAATTTTCTCCTTCACTTTGATTTTGGCCAGGTTAATGAATATGTGTCTTGGAAGTGTTCTATTTGCTATGAGTCTTCCAGGTATTTGATGACTATCTTGTATTTGGATATCTGAATCTCTGGCGATAGTAGGTCATTTTTCCTTAATAATTCTTTCAAATAGATTTTCCAGATTTTTTGCTTTTTCTTCTTCTCCCTCAGGGATACCTATAATTCTTATATTAGCTCACTTTGCCTAATCTCACATTTTTCTCGGTGATTTTTCATTCTTCTTTGTTCTTTTTTCTGCATCTTTGACTGGATTAGTTCAAAAGCCCTGTCTTCAAGCTCTGAATGTCTTTCTTCTGCTTCACCTAGCCTGTTTTTGAAGCTTTTTGCTGTATTTTGAAATTCCCTAAATGACTCTTTCATTTCTTTAAGTTCTGTTTTATCTTTTCTTATGTTGTCTTTTTCTTTAGTGACTTTTTCATTTTTTAAATCTATGTCCCGATATATTTTTGTGACTTCTTTGTGTTGATTTTCAACTTTCCCATCAATCCCATTCGTCTAATTTGCCATCCATAGTCTGAATTCCATTTCTGACATTTTAAGAATTTCCTTTTGGTTTGGGCCCATTGCTATAGATTGTTTGTGATCCTTTGGGAGTTTTGAACTAGCTTGTTTTTTATGTTGCCAGAGTTCTTTTGCTAGTTTCTTCTCATCTGAAAGCTATTCTCTCAACTCAGGGAAGATAGGTTTGTGGTACATTTATTCTCCTTTGCTGGGAGCTCTCCTACTTAGTGAGAAGAAGGAGTGGTTCCTAAGTGGCACCTTTGTGTCCTACTCTGGAAGATTGACCCAGCAGGAGAGGGGCGGATACACTGAGAGCCTGTAATGCAGTTGTTCTGCATTGTCCCATTCCCTGTATTTGTCACAGTTCATGCTGGTGCTGCAGGATCTTTGTGTAGAGTGGTAAGTTGGTCATCAGGCTGCTTGCTGTTGCAAAGCTCTCATGGGGAGCTGGTCAAGTCCCTCTCCACAAAGGAGGGCACTGTGAGAGATTGCTCTGCCAGGGTCTCCCTATAACAGTGGCAGTGGCAGCTGGGTGAGGCCATCTAGGCGGTGGCCATGGGTATCAGGGATGTGGGCATTCCCTCTGCCTGGGTCCAGGTACGATGGCAGCATGAGGCAGGGGGCATCTCATGGCTAGTGGGTCTGTGGTGGAGTGCTGGGCCACAGGGGCCAGTCCACTGGGTGGTGCACAGGGATGTGGAGGCAGGTCTGCCACGTGGTGCTTGGGAGACATAGGGATGGGGCCATGGGGCTGGGCCATCAGGCAGTTGGGGCTCTCTCCCCATGCAGGTCTCACTGTAGTAGTTGCCATGGAGCTTTTTAGATGGAATTGGTGCCTGCTCTGTTTCAATCCTTCAGTTGGGATGGGGGGGGTCACTCAGCTCTCAGTCTTGAGGCATCCAAGAGCATCTGCTCTTCCTGCTCCCTCTCCAGTGGAGTGGGCTGATGTGGAGGTGGTTGCAGCAAAGCTGATCCCTGTGTAGACTGAGTGGTCTGGACCCGAGAGCTCTGAATGGCATCAGTTTCAGCAACCCAGAAATGCAAGCCAGCTGATCTCTGCTATGCCCAATCTCTGGTGCAATGTTACTGCACAGTCCCCAAGCATCCGCCTGATCAGTCAGGAGGGCTGCAGTGGTGGTGGGGGTCCCCTCACAACTCAGGTTGCAGTGTCTGTGGGGGGAGTATTGAGCCCAGTTTCTCTCCTCTGATGCTTCCCCATGAGTGGATGTCTCCCCTAGGTACCTTCCAATCTTGCTGAGTGGATCCCTCTGTCACCTTTTCCTTCACTCTGAGTGTCTCCTGTCACATTTCTGATGATTACAATTCTCTCTCTAAGAAAGTCCATCCATAGGTGGGCATCTGCTTGCAACTTTTGATCCTTTTCTTGAGAGTAGCATGTGCTGCTTCTAGTCCACCATCTTGGCTCCTCCCAAGAAATTTATTTTTTCTTTTTTTTTCTTTCTTTGAAACCCTCTCTAGTGAAATTAAAAATATTCTTAAGGAATTCCTTGTATAATAGTTCCAACACTTGGGTTACATGAGTCTAATTCTGTTCATTGCTTTGTGTCTTGACAATGGGTTGTTTTTCTTGCTTTTCTTGTGTCTCAAAACTTTTGGTTGAATTGTGGACATCCAGTGTAGAACAGTAGAGACTAAGATTTGTGTCTGGAAATGGGCATATCACTGTTTCTGCTAGGCTGTTAGTGTGTGGAGTTCAATTAATTTACTCAAGAGGTGAGGTAGGTTTTTGTTTTGTTGTTGCTGTGGCTCCTCTTAGTGCATCGCTGGCTTCAAATTCCTTTGTATTACCTTTTGCTTGGGTGAAGGTTGGATGTTGGAGAGTTTCTCTCCATGCTTTTGTTTGCCCTCAGATTTAGCTTTTTCTCCTGAGTATGCACATCACAGAGGGCCTTTCCCCTCACTCTTGTGTCTTTCTCCCTGAATTAGACTGTTGTTATTTGTTAGTTGCTACCTGGTGGGGTACGTTCGGGGGCATTCTCTTTCTCCTTCTTTTTGCTGCAGTCTTAGGCAGATCCTATGTTCTTTAGACTTAAGGGTGGGGATGCTTCCATGATCCCCCACTATGCAGCGGTAGGGTATCTCTAATGGTGTAGGTTTAGAGTGGATTCTTGCCTCTCCCCCAGGGCCAGAGGATTTTGTATCCTTCCATCTGCTTCAATAGATCTTCACCTGTGCCCTGGGGGCCATGGGGTTTGCTGCTTATGGTTTTTCCTGAATGGGGGAGGCAGGAGAAAAGGATTTGTGCCTTTCCTGCAATGAAGACCACTCCCTTTCCCCAGGAAACACTGAGAGAAGCTTTGTCTTTGGTTTCCCACTCTACCCCCACTCTTGTCATGAGCACTGTTTTAGTTTGTTGGGGCTCCCTTAACAAAGTATCACAAACTGGATGACTTAAAAAACTGGAGCCTAGAAGTCCAAAAATCAAGGTATTGGCAGGGTTGGTTTTTTTTTTTTTTTTCCTGAGGCCTATGAGGGAAGGATCTGCTCCAGGTCTCTCTACCTGATACATGGATGACCATCTTATCCTTGCATCTCCTCACATTGTATTCTCTATATGTGTATCTCTGTTTAAATGCCCCCTTTTCATAAGGACACCAGTCATATTGGATTAGGGTCCACTCTTGATGACCTCATTTTAACTTGATTACCTCCGGGAAGACCCAATCTCCAAATAGGTCACATTCTGAGGTACTGGGGATTATGATTTCAACATATGAATTTGGTGGTGGTGGTGAATTTGATGGGGCACAATTTAAACCATAATAAGCACCAGTGGGTGTTGTGGAGGATAGTTTAGAAGTGGGTGTAGCCTCTCCTTGTCTCTGTAGCTCTTAGGGGTTCTATACTTTCATACTACCCCACAGCTGACCATTAGCAATTTGTTGAAAATTTTAACTAAAATATTTTTACCTGCTTCTCTTATGAAAGCTTATGTCTGCATCTTTCCTTGGAGGTCCCTATCTTTCCTTAGATTTCAGGCTACTTGCTGTAACCTCAGGTCTTGATGGGCTTGAAAAGTCGTGGCTTTGTTACTTATCTGGGCCTTTACAATTAAGTGGGAGTGATACTCTTTCCACTTTCCACATACCAAGAGAGAGAAGATGAGTTTTTAAATTTTAATTTCTAATCGTTTATTGCTATATGTAGAAATATAGTTGATTTTTATATTAACCTTGAATCTTACAACTTTGCTAAATGTACTTGTTAGTTCTAGTAGCTTTTTTGGGTAGAGTCCCTCAGATTTTCTATGTTGTTAATCTTATAATTTTCAAATAGATACATTTTATTTCTTCTTTTCCAGTATATATATTTTTCATTTTTTTTTTCTTGACCAATTGCACTGGCTGAAACCTTCAGTACAATGTGGAATAGCAGTGGAAAGAGTGGATATCCTTGCCTTCTTCCCAACTTGGGAGGAAAGCATTTAGTTTTCCACCACAATATACGATGTTAGCTGAAGGTTTTTTCCTCAGTGGTCTTTATCAGGTTGAGGAAGTTTTCTTCTATTCTTAGTTTACTGAGATTTATTTACTATGAGTGGATGTTGGCTTTTGTCAAATGCTTTTTGACAAAGCATTTTCAACCTGGATGATTCTTTTCACTTCTTGAGAAGAAATACTTCTTAGACAAAAATTATTGAGTGACTTGAGTAAATAAAACATTCAATAATGGCTGTGATCTTGGCCTACCAGGAATATAAAATGAATATACTGTTAACTCATTCTCAAGCTCTGATTTATGCACTATTATTCAGTATGGATCAGGTTAGTAGAGGTTTCTAGTCAGATGGGAGCTTTTGCTACAGAAATACCAAAGGACCTCATTATAAGTCATTTTTATTTCCAAAGTAGTCCCATTTAGGTTGCTTCGAAAGAGCATTTATAGCTATTTTTATCCTATTATTAGTAACTCTGTTTTTACTAATATTTTCTACTATGTTTGAGCATTGTGCAAGGTACCTGACATCCAATATCTCATTTAACCCTAATAAGAACTCTTAAAAATTGATATTGTTATTTTCAGTATATCAAAAGTGTCTATATCAGTATATAGACACTGAGGGCTGATTGACAGGGTTCATATTTCAGCTTCACCACTTACTTGCTGAGTGACCATGAGCAAGTCACTGAACCTCACTTAATCATGTATAAAATAGAAAAAAATAGTCAAAACATGATTTAGGTGTTATGAGATTTAGATAAAGCTATTCAATATTTTACACCCTTGGCATATTTTCTGGTACACTGTAAACATTAAATCAAAGTTAGGTATTATTCATATTATCTTAAAAGTGAGAAAACAGAGAGAGGTGGGAACAAATGCACAAATGCACACATGTCAGAGCTTAACTTCCAAGCCCAGCTGCTTCTGAAGCAACCTCCATCCATCATACTGCTATTATTTCATATTCTGATTAGTAAGAGTATTTTTCTAATGTGTAAGTATAATCAGTATACATACTGGATTATGACTCTTGTCTCAGTGCAATTATTAATAGTGCCCCTTTAATTCTCAGGATTTCCCATTTTAGACAATAAATTATATAATTTTCCTACTAATAACCCACATTTTAATTTATCTTTTGGTGGCAAATTTATTATTTCTAGTTCTAAATCTTCCTATGGCCCAACCTCCCCAACACACATGCATAGAAACGCACACACACACACACACACACACACACTCACACACATGTTTATGGTGGATTTTATAAGGAAGTTGCAGACACTGTGTGATGACATAACTTGATTTTTTGTCACATCCAAGACGTTCATCACAATTTAGTGACTTGGTGGCTTATGCAGGGTAAACACACACCATTTCAAAAATCTTGTCTTATACTGACACAATTGCAAATCTATTCCTAAAGATGGGAGTTCCATGCCAATTTGACATGAATGGATGCTCATAGGGGTTGATCACTGTTGAAATCAATTTGAGCTATTAATAAGATGCTATCAATTATTCAAACCAGAAACATATGATCTAGAAGAGTCCATGGATGGTTTCTAGGTGTGATGCTTTTGGGGCAGGTTCCAGACAGAGAGGAAGATAAAGGCTATCACCGTAATTTTCTTAGTAGTTCTATAGATGAACAATATACTAGTCTTTTATAAACATCCATATTGTGAGAAAAAATTTTTTCTGTTGCTTCCAACTTTACACATATAGTTTATTTGTATTTGCATGAGTGATGTGCCTATGCTCATGTGATAATTGAAATATTTGCCTTCGTGAGACACAAAATGAGAGCCAAGAAATTTTTCTGTCTCTTATACACTAAATATTTTTAAAAATGCAAATTCAAGCAATTTTATTTTTATTCTTTTGAGACTTTATATTTCCTTATAGCCAGCATTTTATTATAATGTATATTTCAGTTTCAACATAGTTAATTGCTTTCGTACCATGTTTTATAAACATATTTTTTTCAATTGTCATTGGAGGCCAAACCATAAGCAATATGTTTAGTCTTCTGCTCAACCAATCATATTCAGGACAAAAAATAGACTCTCATCTGAAGAAATTCCTTGTGGAGTAGGCAACACAGCTGTTTTATTCTACTAGGCAGCCTGCAGGGAGATACTATTTTCTTTGGGGAAAAGGAAAGTCAAGTTTTGAATATCTAGATACTGTACCATTGAGGAAAGAGTTGAAAAGAAAATAGGCCATCTTTTCCAATTCTATTGTGCAGACTATAAAGAAACCCTTTGTTCAGACTCTAAGTCCTCCTCCTCCTTGCTCAATCTTTAGTCTTTTAAAATTCTACCCTTAACTAAATGAGTGAGCTGCAAAAAAGATTAAACTTAAAAATATACCAGGAATACAGAATGAAGAGAGGTGATTGATCTTTGAGTAAGTATCCAACAGTGCAATGAAATTCTCAAGCAGGTTCCTTTTTATTTCAAAATGGGTTTGATTCAGAGGGATTTTATAGCTGCTAAATCATGCAATTGGCAGAGATTGTGTGTGCTTCTCACAGTTACTTTGAAAGATGTCAAATTTGGCAAAGGCAGTAAAAATACTGGGATTTACTGAGCTTGCTTTTTTTTTTTTTTTTTGTTCTCCTAGAGAATGCTCTAAAATCCAGCATGTTCAGAAGTAATACAGTACAACAGAAGTATGCAGAATTGCAGCTTTCACAGAAAGAGTGTGGCTTTCTCAGCCAATCTGTTGTGACTGCATCTTTGGCAAAAGCCTGGCAGCCTATGCTTGTTGTTACAAAAGGCTCCTTTTTATCACCAGTGGACATGGTTTTAGTGTCATTGTCATTGACATCTAAAAGCTGCTCATTTCCTTATTAATATATGTTTTATTCATCAAAGGGACTGTGATGTTGGACCTAGAAGCAAAATTAGCTTTTTATAATAAAACAGGGTGGGGGGGGAGAGATCAATCTGAATCTGATCAATAGCAGATGAATGTCTAGGAACCCACAGAGAGTGGGCATCGCTTTCTCCTAGACAAGATAGAGACGAAGTATTATCTTATGAGCTGCTGAACAGCCTTACTTTGCTCATCCAAAGATGATCTGAAGCAGCATTTCTGGACTGGTAGGTATACCTACGCAGGACCATGACCTTGTAGCTGTGTGTGCCAAAACCCAGGCAGAGGGTCCCTGCAGTACATGAGACCCTATACTGGGATTGAGGGTATTTGGATCATATAACCTGCTAAGACAATTGCACTAAAAGAGGATATTAGGATGAAGGATCCAAAGGGCTTTGAAAAGGTGAGGGATAATTAGGATAATCATAGAAGAAAGTTTATTACAGTTGATGAGACATTGGCTGGGATGGTTCTAATTTGAAGTCTACTAGGGCAGTGGTTAGCATCCAGAAATCTGTCCAGATGAAGGGGTACTTACTTTTGTGGTTTGGGGGTGTACAAAAAAGGTTCAGTTTAGGGAATGAGCAGAGACAGTCAGCAGCAAGTCATTGGATGAAGTTAGATGGATCTACCAGTACACTGTACAACTTTTCTAAGAAAAGATGAAATGGGAATCTAGAGAAGCAAAGTCTACCACCAGGGGCTATTGCACAGGCCTTATACGCATTATCTTATTTAGTGCCCCTAAACAAGCCTTTGATGTAGATGAGCATATTCCTGTAATAGAAATGTGCCTCAAAAGATTGAAATAACTTTTCCAAATTTGCATAGCTACTAGGTGCTGGAGGCAGGAGTCACACCCAAGCATGCTGTTTCCAGCATCTGTCTCAGCCTCCAATGGTGTTGCCTTTATCCCTGTGGCTCTGAAAGATACTCGAGGGTAGGGTTTGTTAGAACTTCAGTACTTAGATGTTCAGACTGAACAACTGGGTCCTTGGATTAAAAAAAAATTATTTTCTGTATTTCTAATGCTCACATTATTGAAATAATTAGCATATTCCTGTGGACAAAGCAGCTAGAATCCTTTTTTACAATTGAATTCTCTGACTGCATGAAATCTCATGCACTGTAGTTCAGAGCAGTATATTCATTCCCTTCCACTGCCCTCTAGAAGATATAGACTTTATTTTTGGTTGAGGGCCATTGCTAAATGGTGGGAAGGGTGGAAACAGGAAGGAAAAAATGATACATACTACACCTCTCCAGGTATCAAATGTACTTGGGTATAAGAAAACATCTTTTCTTTTGACAGTCCGTGTATTCTTAGGAATCACCTCTCCCCATCTGCTCTAATTAAAGACATTCTACTTTATTTCCTCCATTGTGAAAATATTCAGAAAAAAATATGGGCAGACATGTACAGACTCTAAAATTATTTAAACAGGAAAAGCTGTCTCTCTAAATTTCTAGTATCTTTTCCTCCATTATGTGTGGACTGTCCTTTTGTCACTTTGTCACCAGTGTGGTTAGCAAGTAAGAAGCACAAGAAACACTCCTGAACTTGGTACTTGGCTCAGCTTGGTTATAACCAGAAACTGAAAATAATCTAGGTAGAAAAGTAGTTTTTAGACATTTCTTTTCAAAAATAATAATCGTTACACTAACAGCAATCTAAATGCACACCTCCCATGAGCTTGGCCCTGTGCTGGTAGAATTAAATATGTTGTCACATCTAATTCTCACAACATTTGTGATTATTTATTTACTTATTCATAAATTGAGATTTGGAGATGTTAAGGCATTACCAAGGTCATGTGCTAAGATAGTGGTCTAACCAGGATTCAAACTCAAGCCTGTCTGTTCTTCAGGCTCATGTTTCTTTCACTGTGAATGTACATCAAACTTCCTGAAATCTCTATAAAGACATGTGCTGCCCAGTGAGCCATGAGACACAGGGGAACCCCACGCTCTCTACTGGAACAGTGAATTCCTAAGTAACACGCAGTGAGAAAATGTGGGTACCAGGAATTCCAGCTGGGAGTGTGGCCAACCAGATGAGTTGACGCCTCAGGGAGGCTGCATGAGAATTTGGATGGTTTCTCATGTTTTAACAAGAAACAGTAAAATTTCGCACACAAAAAGTACTATTTGACACACGCAAGAAGCCTGTTGTTGGGTCAAAAATTCTTCCCTGGGATCTTCAGGCATCTGTTTCCCAGCATCCCCTGGAGGTCAAAGACTATTTTCCTTTCTGGTTCTAAAATCTGCAAGACCATCTCAGAGCTGCATCTAGCAGGCATTTCTTTCCAAATGGAACATTAAACATATTTGCTGTCTTGTCTCCTCATGCAATCAGTCTCCTTCTGTTGCTAGCTTGAGGGGTTATCTCATTTTAGTAACAGCACCAAGGGAGGCATTTTTGTAGCCTTTTCATGGAGTCATGTTCCATGTTTTTTCTTTTATCCAAGCAAGTCTTCCTAAAAGAATTGTACCAATAATACACAAACCCATTTTGCCATTCAAGCAAGTATTTCATGGCACATGAGACTATGTGATGACTAGAATATCCTCCCAACCCTGAGACATGATGGTTCTGTGACTAGGCTTAATTTGTATACAAAAAGGCACTGGAATAATTATTTAATACTTGAGTCCTGTTCTTTCTTTTTCCCTCTCAAGGTTCCTTAACCTTGGCACTATTGACATTTTTGGCTAGAAAATTTGTTGTGCAGGCTGCATTATAGGATGTTTAACTTCATCTTGGCCTCTAACCATAGGATGTTAGTACGCCCCAGGTGAAACAACAGAAATATTTCCAGACGTTGTTAAATGTCCCTTGTAGGGCAAAATCACCCCTGGTTGAAAATCACTGTTCTATTGTCTCTCCCTCTCCCCTCTCCCCACTACAAACACACACACAGATGATAACACTTTGAAGGGATAGGTTTCTTACTAAAATTAACAGTCATAGGCATGATATGTGGTTTTGTGCATTTGACTATGGAAGAAATTCTTTATATGTCTAAAATACACTGTTAACGATTTCTTTAAAGACAACATGAGGTTGTGTAAATTCCTAGGTCTGTGCGATAGCTAGAAACCATTTGGAGTTGAACCAGCCCTGAAACTGACAAACCTGCCCTGGAACTTGCAGATGGAAAGCTGGGAGGAGGGAGAAATCATCTCAACTTTATAAAAAGGAAAGCCTAGGAATAAATTGCTTTTAGCTCCCGCACAATTCTGGTTTCTGGATTTCAATTCAGGCAGTAATAAATGCTTCTTTCAATTGCTCTCCACTCTGAATACTGGCGTAAGGTCAGAACAATAGCAGAGAGGTCCTGCCTGCAGAGAGGCAGTTTACAGATTAGTTGTACTGATGCCAAACGAGGAGAAATGTCCAGCTTCACTTGGGGATTGGTGTGAATGGCAGTCCTCTTCACTCTCTGGGTGAGATTTTTTTTTTTTTTTTTAACACACGAATGCAAATTATCTATTTCAGCCTGTGGCTTTCCCAGAGGAGGCTGAATTTCAGGGCTATCATGTATACTAACCCACTGAACTTCAAGTAGTGGTCCTCAGGGGCTGAGTATGAAAAACATTCTGATTCTTGGATTGAAGTGGGTTATACACCATTATAGGAGACAAAAGCCTAATATATGACATCTGAAGACATCCTTTGTTCCCACTGAGAAATTAATTTCTTCCCCCTTGGAGTAACTCTATACTGAATCATAGTTCTACTTTGCACTTTTCCCACTCTATTGTCACATAATTGTTTACCTGTCTGTGTCCCTGTCAAGGACAGGATGATGATGTATTCAAATTTATATTCTCTGTGTCTTGCAAAGATCTTGGCATGGTGTTATCCACTTCTACATTTAATGATAGGGAATAATAAAAGCTTTTTGAAATTCTTTACTCCTTGAAGTCCATGTCACTCCTTTCCTGTCTGATTATTCTTTCATCTTTTCTTTGTTTTCTTAGTCATTCCCATTCTCTAAAACTCTTAAATACTCGTGTTTCCTAGAGATTCTCTACTTTGCTTATTCTGCATCATTTCCTTAAATGATCTAATCTATTCTCATTGGTTTAATTGTAGAGATCGTTGATTCTCAAATCTACTGCAGTCCATTCATCCTGACTTCTTTCCCAGGCTTTAGGCTTATCAAAGTTTGGTGGATATATCTGCCTAGAGCCCCAAAGGAATTTCAACTCACCCATTCAAAACTTGATGGATTATCATCTCTTCCTCAACCATATCTAAACATCCTCTTTTATTTTCTGAATCTCAGTTAATGGCCCCATCATCTTCCTGGTCATTCAGTTCAAAACTTTGGAAGTCATTACTGATTCTTCCTTCTCTCTTCTCCTCCCCCACTCTACATTTTCCACCAATTTCTGTTGATTTTACCTCCTAAATATTTTTTTGTTACACCTATCCTTTCTTCTCTACTTCTGTCGTTATTATTATCCTAGTAAATGTCCTCAATATATTTCAATAGACTCTTACCATTCATTCTGACTCCAGTCTTGCCTTTTTTAAGTTTAGCCTTCTCATTACAGCCAGAATGTGTTACCTAAAAAGGAAATCGAACTAATATGCATCCCTACCTACAATAAAAGCTGGTTTTCCATAAAGTCCAACACCTTTAACATGGCATGATCTGATCCCAGTCTACCTCTACAGCCTCACTTGTTATAACTTGTTCCAGTTACTATTGCTATGTAACAATCTGCCCCATAATGTAGCAGTTTAGAATAGCCCTTTATTATGTTTACAAATTATATGGGCCAGAAATTAAGACAGGACACAGTAGGAATAGTTTTTCTCTGATTCACTTTATCTAAGAATTCAGCTGGGAAGACTTAATAGTTGAGGGTGACTAGTGGACAGGTGGCTAGAGTCATTTAATGGCTCATTTCATGCCTATGCTGGGATGAGTCAAAGACGGACTATCCACCAGGGTATCTGCATGTAGTTTGGTTAGATTATAGTGTGGAGGTCTCAGGGAGTTGAACTGCTTACATTACAGCTCAGGAGCCTAAGCATGAGTGTTCCATTGAACAAGGTGGAAACTGTGCCGTCTTTCAGGAGCCACACAGAATCACTTTAGCAGTTCTTTCCTTGTTAAAGCAGTTACAACCTGTGATATAATAAAGAATATAGTTGGTCTTTTGCTCCCGGTTCCTAGCACAGAGCTTCAAAAATACCTGGAATTTTCTGAGCTATCAGAGTGCCTTTTGTTACTCAGAAGCCCTTTAAATCTGAATTTATGCTAAAGAGGTGACTCATGGTAGGGCTCCTAGATAGCTTCAAAATGGGGGCTTGTTGCCAGAAAAACTTACTATCTGATTAGAGGGGTAGAATTTTTAGCCTTGCTCCCTGATCTTTTGTGTGAAGGAGAGAGGCTAGAGACTGAGTTCAATTATGCAACTGATGTTTTCATCAGTCATGTCTAAGTAATGAAACCTACATAAAAACTCTGAGCAATGAGGTATGAAGAGCTTCCTGGTTGGAGAATGTATTGATATACTAGGTGGTGGCATAGTCTGAATTCATGGGGACAGAAGCTCCTGTGCTTGGGACCCTTCTAGTCCTTACCCTATGTCCTTGTTCATCTGGCTATTCATTTGTATCCTTTATAATAAAATGGTAGTAGTAAGTATATTGCTTTCCTATGTTCTGTGAGTCATTTTAGCAAATTATTGAACCTGAAAGGGGGTGGTGGGGATTCCCATTCAATTGAATTGTAGGACATACAGTTGGTGTAAGAGAATTGCTATTGGAAGGCACCAGATCAACCAGATTCAAGAGAAGGGACACAGACTCTCTTCTTGATAAGTGGAGTATCAATACTTTGGGGTCATGTTTATAAAACCACCACACAGTTATTCCCTTAAACTATTAATATATATTCTATGAAATGGAAAACAATTGTAGTTCCATACACGTATTTATTAATCTATGTGCTCATTTATAAATCCACTCATTTAGCTCATTAGGTTTCTTTTTCTTTGTCTTTCTTTTTTTTTTTTTTTTTTGCTAGAATGTCTTTTCTATCCTTATTCACTTGGTTAGTAGAGGACAAAGACCAGGTCTTCTTCCTCTTTATACTCCCAATAAAATTTAATAAAAGGCAAAAAAAGTCAGTAGTGACTTTAAATTTCTTTGTAGTTGAGTATTTAGGACTTTGCTCAAATTTTTGATTTATTAATCTGAAAATATTTCTATACATGTTGGTCCAGAGATTATTAATACATGGTATGGGAGTAGCCACTCTCCCCTCCTCTGTGCATGTGGGTACTGTTAACCAGAAACTCTACCTACATGGGTCCAAACTTGACCTCAGAACATCTCTCAACACAAAGTTCAGAAAGGTATTTCCAACTTTTTGGAGCATACTCTTCCCTGTTTTTAATCAGAAATTAATTTCTTGATGATTTAATTTTTATATCAATGAATGTACTTCTCTCTAATGTAGTATTGCAGCAGATAGAGTTGGTAGGCAACACAAACAAGGAAACTATAATTGATTGTGATCTTAGTGTATGCCACACCATTTCTCTACATCATTTTCTTTAATTCTATGAACAGTTATCTAACATAAGTATTGTTTCCATGATATAGACGAACCAGCTGACATTCAGAGGGTTTAAATCATTTGCCCAAGGTCATGCATCTGGTAAATATGATGCAGCCAGGATTTAAACACAAATAGTTCTGTTTCCAGAGTTCCTTCCTTTGCCTTTCTTTAGAATGCCAATCTACTTGGTCGCTGTGCCTCTGTGTAAAACATCTCTCTCCCTTGTCTCTCATATGACTGCTGGACATTGGTGCCTTCGTCAGGGTGCATCAGTGATAGTGAGATTATTAAGAGGAAAGTAGTCCTTTGCCTATTCATCTACTTCCTGTTCTGGGTTAAACTGTATAAAAATTAATTTTCTAATTTTCTTGGAGGCAAAGCTAACAAATAATGAATAGAGTGGAAGTAAGCTTCAATGCCACCTCTTATCCTCTTTCTCCCTAGATCCAGAGAAGATAAAAGGTGAAGGGAGTTAATGGTTAGTTTCTCATCCCTTCAGGTAGCAGCCAAGAAGGAACTGTCCTTCTATCAGCAGCAGCTCGGACTAAGTTCAGCCTTTGTTGCTTTAGGATTCTCCAGAGGGAGAGGGTCATTGGGCTTTTACTTCATGAGACTCAGTGAATATTATCCTGGCTCTTGTCAGAAGGGCCAGGAAGCTATGGCCAGGCTGACTTACTCTATAAAATGTAATTAGAGATTCAGGAGCTGAGCCATTCAGGCACAAATCCTTTAAAAATATTTATGTTTAAATAAATACGTGTTTATATATTTCATATAGTCTAAGCAAACCCTTCCATTTCAAAAATAGTACAGTTGTCTAAACTCAAATTGCTTTATTATAATCAACGGCACGGAGCAGCTTTATATCCAGGGCTTATGGGTTGCAATTACTTCAGGGGACAGTCTGGTAACTGAAGATGGAAGTTATTACCTCAAAGTGGCATTCGTGAAGAATTTCAGGTCCCACACAGGATGATCCAGAGGATCCCTTCCAATGTACTTTCCCTATCCAAAATATGGGGCACATGTATAGTCAGTGTGTGTGTGCATGTGGGTATGTTTCTTCACTGACTAAACATCAAAAGTGCAGGCATTGTACATTTAGGCACTCTCAGCTATGATTATAGAGCATTTTATACAAATACTTATCAGTGCACTTAACTCATTGAATTGTTATTTTTTGTATATATCTACTCATTTTCCAGATTCTAAACTTTTAGAGCATTTTAGTAGTAGTGGTAGTAGTAGAAGTGGTAACAATAATAGTAATGAATAACAATAATAGTAATGAGAAAATAACTTACTATTTTACCATTATCAAGGTAACTGCTATTGTCAAGAACTAACTTGATGATGGACCATGTGGCATATACTGCCCCATCTATGTACTTATTTCATCCTTATAACTGATCCTGTAAGGTAGGTACATTATTATCTTGGCCACTTGAGGAAATTATAAAGATAATGGTGATTCTAATAAACAGAAACTTGAATGGGCATAGAGGAGTCTGTCTGTAGGAAATTGATAGCGCTCCAGTTAAAAACACTCAGACCTAATTAGCTATACACATAAGCCAAAAATTTAGGTGACCAAGTCTAGAGTCAAGAGGTGTAAATAAAAAGGCAACATGTGTAGCTGAAAGAGTCTGATCATTAGAGAGAGAAAAATATGTTTTTGTTACCTTTTGAAGGTCAGTAATAAACCAATATGCAAAAGTGAAAAAGAACTAGTTTGTGGAATTGTGCAAGAATTAGAATGCCTGTTATTCCAGCTATAATCGTGATGATTAGTGGGATTAGAATTTTTACAAGTTGTTTCTAGGAATGATCATGTAAGAGAACACAAGGGATAAGGACTCAGTTGTGTTAAGGCCCCTCCATTCCTGGAATAGAAGAAAGAAGAAGAGATTAAAGATGAAAACTACAGACTGGTTAAAGAGGCAGGAAGAAAAGTGGAAGTGAGATTTGTTCTGGAAGCCTAGCCCTTTAGTCAGGGGTAACAAGGTTGAGGAGGATGCAAGCCAACTGGATTGTTAAGAATAAAGTCATCTCTGAGAGGGAGTACCATTCTGATGTGACTGGAACCACAAACACAAATGTGGAAAAATTATTTTTGATTATTTCCCACTGACTCAATAAGATAAAAGGCCAGGATTCCCAGGAACTGGCAACATTAATTGAAGTGAGGAGTCACATAGGACATAAATGGCAAAGACAGAATTTGGGCCCAGGTTTGTCTATGTCCAGGTCCACAAGAGTCGGTATAATACTTCCAAAGCAAGAGCGCAGTTGCGAGAGATGTGAAAATGATGGTTTTTCCTTTTTCTTCAGAAGTTATGAATAGCAAATGGGGTCAGCAACTCTTATGTAACTAATAGTTTGGTAAACCCCTTGTTAGATTCTTATGCATCTTTTAAAAGGCAGAGGTTTAACTGGGAAGAGATACAACAGATCAATAAATCGATACGTATTGTAATTCCTGGGTTCTATTCTGCCTCATTGTCAGTGAGTACAAGTTCAGTAAATACTTATTCATGAATCATATTTACATAACTATAGCCTGACAATGCAAGGAGTATGACAGCACCATGTTTTCTGTACCTTTTAAAATGAAATAGAAATGAATGGGCCTTTTTTCCCCTCAACAGTAGTTATATGAAATAAATATTTATGATAATTTTTAAAAGCTTGTTTCAGTGCAAAAATAAAGCATTTTCTAAGACAAAGGAGACTAATGGCTAAATTCAAACAGTTGAATGATTAAAATGTACACACACACACACACACACACACACGATCAAAAACATAGTTAAATTGCACACTGAAGCCTACAATATAAAGGGAGATTAATTACAAAACAATTAAACCTCTCTTTAAGTATACATTTTCTAAACAGGCAAATTTATAGTCTTATTGGATCTTGCTTTTAAAATTTTTTTAAATTGACAAATTACATATATTTATGGCATAAAACATGATATTTTGAGGTATGTATACATTGTGGAATGGCTAAATCAAGCTAATTAGCATATATATTTCCTCATATATGTATCTTTTTTTGTGGTGAGAACACATGTACTCTTTTAGCAATTTTTAAGTATACAAAATATTGTTATTTACTATAGTTGGCATGATGTACAATAGATCTCTTGAATTTATTCCTCCTGTCCAGATGAAATTCTATATCCTTTAATCAGGTCTTTCTTTTCCTCAGAAAAATACCATGCCAGATTAAATCTTTATCATTAGCATGCAGAGAACTTGTGATTATTTGGAGTTTTTTAAAAATAAAAATGTCCAAAATGACATTTGCAAGTCTGTTATTTAAATAGGGTGGGCAGACAGGTAAAAGAAGTTCCCGAAGACATGAACTTCTATAGCTTAATGAATAATAGCCATGATTAACATTTATTGAGCATTTACTAATTGTTGGATAGTGCATTAATACTTTAAATCGATTGTCTACTTCAATGAACTCTATGAGTTAAATATGAGAAAACTGAAGCATAGAGAGATCAATTTCCCAGAGTCAAATAATTTGGAAGTGGCTAGCCTGAGATTCAAAGCAGCTAGAGTCTATACTCCTAATCAAGGATTCCATTCTTCATTTTCTTATCAAATTGAAGACAAATTGTCAGTCCAGGCCTTCACACCCACTGGTTGCTAGACCAATGTAAATTTAACATTGACAAAAATCTGGTATCTTTTAAATTGGTGTCTATGACATTTTTCCTGACAGATCTGAATTTTCCAACAGTGAAAAATATTTTTTAATGAGCTTGTGTTATCAGTAACAGATGGCTTTTTAACGAGATTTTTATTACTATTAACAAAAACAACAATAACATTAAAGGACACGAGAGTAACACCTAGCATGTACTGAGCATTTACATATGCCAAGTGTGATATATAAAGAATATCTGTGATTTTTTGCTTTTTCTTTGGGCATTTGATACTCTAACTGGTCCAACTGTTTAGCAAAATGCCTGCCCCTCTTCTGTCCCTATGATACTATGTTGGCCAAAGGGAAAATATTTGACCGAAGCTCAGCTAATTGTTATTCCTCTTCTGAGAATTTGAATCTTGAGCATAAAGACAGAACATTGGAGTTGCAGCATTTGAAATAACTCTGAGATGGTCTATGCTCTCCCATGTCTTAGATGCCCATAACTATTCTATCTCTGACTTTTTGTGGCCTGATTCTTTAACTATTTCTTAGAGTCTGTAAATTTCTCCAAATCTTTCCAGCAAGTTTGTGGCTGTTTTATTTTGTATTATTTTGTTGTTATCATAATGCTGTTGTCAGGCTTATTTGGTCACAAGTGAATGAATACAATTCTGACTCAGCACTTAAGGTTGAAGTTGTGATTTCAGAGTTTGAAAGACAAAAATGAAGCTCAAAAAAGTTAAATGAAAAAAAAAAAGTTAAATGGACAGATAGACCCAGATATATCCTATCCTCATGCTGAAATTATTATCCTATGTTCAGAACAGTGAAAGGTTTCTGATTTTGTTTTACTTGTAAGCTAACAAGTTGATTTGTCACAATATTGTGGATACTGGCTGATGACAAGAGACTTCTGGTCAGAGACAAAGGATGTTATTACTCACAGCAAAGGCAGTACCAGAGCTTTGTGTTCATTTGTGTTGGTTCTTCCTCTACGCTGCCAAGTCTAAGGGAATGACTCAAAGGACCCGTGATGGATGCATACATATAAAGTGGGGTGCATTACAGGAGAGAAACCCGAGATGGTGGTATTTACCACTTTTATATTAAGTGGAAGTAAGACTGCTCTTTGTTGGCAGGGGAGTGGGGGGTAGAGTGGGAGGGGGAGGCATTACCTCATCCCTCAAGGTATCTTTCTGCAGACACAGTCCTAAAAAATGGTCCAGATAAAGAAAGGTCAGGGTCTTGCATTCTTAGAACACTCTGTAAGAATGTGCAAGGATGCTCAAGGCTGATAGCCTCTCTCAATACTTACTGTGCTCTATTGCTTTTCAAACGGTGAGGTGGCCATATTAGTATTTCACTAAATTGTAAATAAACCTCTTATTCCTTCTTCTTCCTGTGCCCCATTCCTGTTTATCAGAAGCAAATTGAGTTAGAGAGAAAAGGAAAAGGCTCAATTAGTAAGGGCACCAGCTATGTATGGGAATATTTCAGACCACTTAACAGGCATAGATTTGTTGTTGAGTTCAGGGATCACAACTGGAGTGAGACTATGGAATCATATTTGGTTTGCGATCACTGCTGACGTCTTGTAGTTTGAAGCCTTGGACAGAAACAACACAAGATCCTAAATCAAAGTAATGTATGTATACATGTGGTTGTTTGCACATTGAAAAACAAAAGCATAATCAATATCAATGGGTATTTTATTTCTACAATTTTATTGAGTATCTGCTTTGGTCCAGGTACTCTGTTGGATGCTATGACTGCAGAGAGAACAAAATAGATTTGTCTTTTGTGCTCAAGGGGCTTGTCCTCCAGTGATGTTTATGGGGGAAAACTCATATTTGTAGGAGATTTAGCTAATGTTTGTGAAGCACTTTACAAGACAAGTCTTTTCATGTGAATTACTTCATGTGAGCCCCAAAATAATCTAGAGATGCAGTATTACAAACACTAGTAGCCTACAAATAAGGAAACTAAGACCTAGACAAATTAAACAATTGGACAAAAATGGTACTGCTGGCAAGTAACTGAGCAAACACTCACAAAATACTTCTTAGAGATCTCATTTTTCCATTCCACAAATATTTTCTGAGGCTATGTGCTTGGCACTGTGCTATGCACTGAGAGTTCAAAGGGGATTGCTATTTGAGATTTCTAGGTCCCAGCTCTGTCAGGCATTAGCAGTGTAACCTCAGGGAACCCTCTGAAGGCCTGGGTTTAGGTGTGTTAGAGGGTTTAACTGCTGCTAAAGCTGTTGTTCATTACTTGTGGAATGCTCTTCTTTCCTTTTTCACCTGGTAAATCTTCTATCCTCCAGATTCTAGCTCATAACCCTCAATACAAATTGCTTCCATGAACTTCTGTTTTGTGGTGCATTATCACTGTTATAATCATACACTTATTTAATGTGCATATTTGCTGTGTATAAGGATTTCTAATTAGACTGGACACTCCAAGAGGGGTAAGACACTATCTGTTTTAGTTGACCATGTTCCATTCAATGTGTAGCAGACTCTCTGGCAAATATTATACTAAACACTCAACTATTTGTTTGAATGAATAAATGAATGACACGTAAAAGTACCGTAGATTTGGCTTATAGTAGTTATTTAACTTGTACATTGTGATAGTTTTTTTTTTCCTTAAAGTCCATTTTTCAGAAGAGGAAAACTAGATTTGAAGAACTTAAAAGAGTTCCCTGAGGTCACACAGCTTGTAGCTGACATAGTCGGAATTGGAATCCAGGTCAATATGGCACTCAAGCCAGTGCTTCCAACAACGACTGCAACAAAGATTTTATTCGTGTTCTCTGGGAAATCATTTTGCTTTTTTTTTTACTTTTTACCTTGCAAGCAACTTGCATGGACCTATAGATTGTCTTTTTCACAGATCCGTAGCTTGATCCCAGCTTTATATTTACTTTCCTCCTATTTTCAGCTAAAAGCCCAAACAGCACACAGCAGGAGGTGACCAGGAAGGCAAGCTGGTGGGGGAAGAATCTGTAATTAAGCAAACAAGCAACAGCAGACAGTATCCACGGGCAGCACCACCTGGACTGTCCTTCCAGCCAATGCAAATGTGACCTTCCAGAGGCCTGGACGTGAGGGTGTTAGAGGCTTTAGCTGCCGCAGCAGAAATCACTTGGGGGAGAAGAGAGGAGGACTGGAGATAGATGACTTTGTTACATGCACCGTTGTTCCCTGGGCAGAGACTATAGGCCTGGTCTTCAAAGGCCTGCTGCTGTTTTGTGTGTTCAGAGGCAATTTGGAAAATGCCATCATGTCAACTCTATTTCCTTGCTCTCTAGGGGTACTCAGTGGTTGCCCATAAATAATCCCCTGTGAGGCTGTAACTTACTGTAAGGTATTCACTCCACTGGGCTTAACTTCACATTTACAGGAGCCAGAATTTTTAATGAACTTTATTTTATAAAGCTCATTGATTTTTTTTTCTAATTATAAAAGAAGTGTACACTCATTATAGAAAAACTTGAAATTATAGACAAGTATCAAGCAAATAAAAAAACCATCTGTAATTCAAGTTTTATCATAAAGTCTTTACATAATTTACTCCAAGTTTCTCAAGAAATATGCTCAAGTTTATGTTTGCTGAAATGTATTTTTTTTAGGAGGTTGGGGATTTGAAGTATTAGGTATATTATGAGGCATCAGTTCCCTAAAACTCATTGTTGCATTTTGTCTTTTTCTAACTCCAATATATAAAGTAAAATTTTGGTGAATATAAGTGCTGTGAATATTCTTCCCAGAGTTCATGAGTTTATAAGTTAGGGTTTCAGATTTATTTGATTTTTACTCTCTCCTGGGCTTACCAAGTCCTTTCTAGAACTTAGTGCATAATTATACCCCTCAAATAACTGCAAAAATAACTCTCCACGAGAGCATTATTTACTAGGGGGCAAGATCTACTGCTGAACCTCCAAATGCTCAGGAAAGAATGACTTAATGAAAGAAAGAGCTGATGAATGAATGAATAGATGCATTAAAGTGAGTTCTATTGGGGTCTTTAGTAGCTGTACCCTAACTTAAATATTTTGTTTCCATAATTTGCTAAGCAGGTATCGAGTGCCTTCATGGTGGTTCTCAACATGGTGGTCATTTTGCCTCTCAGGGGACATTTTGCAATATGACATTTGACATTTTTGATTGTCGTAACTAGGGGGTGTGTGTGCTTTTGGTCTCTAGTGGGTAAAGGCCAGCAATGCTGCTAAATATCCCACAATCCATGGGGCATCCCTTTACAACAAAGAATTATCAAATTGCCAACTACTGAAATGTTAATAGTGCCTAGGATGAGAAACTCTGGTTTAGCATAAAGATGGGTATGTTTTGTTGGCCTCATAGGAAAGAGTAGGAAGGCAGAAAACTATCACCATGAGCAAAGTGAATACCTACAGGTCAAACATGGAGGATTCCTGTGTACAGATAAATAAGATTATAAAAGAGATGGTAAAACAATGCCATCTCTTCTATTAAGAAAAGAAATCATCTTTTTTTTCTTGGCACAGATGGTCTTAGGCCTGTAAATCTGCCATTCTTTCAGTAATCACATGAAGAAAAGGGATGATTTAAAGCAGTTATAAGGTTTATCTTGCGAAAGGAAAGTGTGGGTGTCTGAAGAATAGTAAACATAAATTCTGTTTTACATCTGAGAAGCAAAGCCATTCAGAGTATAACACAGCTTCCATCTGAGCTATGGCTGAAAGGGAGGTGTGAGATATGGTCAGTGATTTTAAATGATTGATGAGGATTCCTGTAAAAGGATACAAAGGCCTGGGTAGAGCCAGGACTTTCTGATGTGCCATAATAGAATTTTATACTGTTTTTCTCACAGTCAGATAAAGTTCAGTAGTATAGATAAATTGTTACTTTGTATTAGTACTTTCTAGGCTGCCTGTCAGAATGCTTTATTCAGAGACAGATTTATATTTCACAAGGAAATGATTTCTGAAGCTCTTCCATTAATAACTTTTCATTGAGAGAAAAGCCAGATTCAGTCATTATACCCATAGATTGGAAGATTAACTCAGAATGAGCTCGGGACATGAAATACATTTTTTTGATATTTAAATAGGGAATAGTATTTTAATGTGAAAGAGAACACAGAAAAATTACTGATTTCTTTACATAAAATTCTACTTATGTTTTCCTTTGTTTTTACACAGCCCTGAAATCAGCTGATTGGAAATATCTATAAAGATTCATGTTGCCTAAGCATTTAAATTTTCATGCAACATACTTTATCGGCATACATATGTGCAGAGTACCCATACACAGTCATTTCTATGAGAAAAAACTCATAGATAGGAAGAAATAATATACTGTTTTCTTGGAACAACATTTTTCTTTTTTTTGTGACATAATGTAAATATTTATTTTCATTTGGAAAAAATGTAACAATTTGTCCTGGAGATCATACTATACTATCTAATTCTTTTTTTTTTAATTTCAGAATATTATGGGGGTACAAACATTTTGGTTACATAATTTGCTTTTCTACAGTTTGAGTTAAAGTTATAAGTGTGCCCATCCTCCAGATAGAGTGCATTATACCCATTAGGTGTGAATTTACCCATCCCCTGCTCCCCCCTCCTGCCTGCTTGATTTCCTTTGAGTTTTATAATACTTCCATATATGCATGTAAGTGTTGATCAATTAGTTCTAATTTAGTACTGAGTACATGTGGTGTTTGTTTTTCCATTCTTGTGATACTTCACTTAGAAGAATGGTCTCCAGTTCCATCCAGGTTGTTACAAAAGATATTAGTTCACCATTTTTTTTAATGGCTGAGTAGTACTCCATGGTACACATATGCCACATTTTATTAATCCACTCATGTATTGATGGGCCCTTGGGTTGTTTCCACATCTTTGCAATGGTGAATTGTCTGCTAAAATATTCAAGTGCAAATGTCTTTTTTATAATATGCCTTTTTTTCTGGTGGGTAAATACCTACTAGTTGAATTGTTGGATCAAGTGGTAGGTCTATTTTTAGTTCTTTGAGGTGTCTCCATACTACTTTCGATAGAAGTTGTACTAGTTTGTAGTCCCACCAACAGTGTATAAGTGTTCCTTTAACTCTGCATCCACACCAGCATCTGTTGTTTTGGGACTTTTTTTTTTTTTTTTATTTCAGCATATTATGGGGGTACAGATGTTTAGGTTATGTATGTTGCCCTTCTTCCCCCCTCCCCCTCAAGTCCGAGTTTCAAATATGTCCATCCTTTGGGTGGTGCGCATTGCACTCTTTGTGTATGAATAGACCCGTCCCCTCCTCCCTCCTCCCCCTCCCCCTTTCCCCTCCCCTCTGCCCAACATCCAATAGATGTTACTCAAGTTTATGTTTGCTGAAATGTATTTTTTTTAGGAGGTTGGGGATTTGAAGTATTAGGTATATTATGAGACCTCACTTAGTAGAATGCATTCCAGCTCTATCCAGGAGTATACAAGAGGTGCTATATCACCATTGTTTCTTAAAGCTGAATAGTACTCCATGGTATACATATACCACATTTTATTAATCCACTCATGTATTGATGGACACTTGGGTTGTTTCCACATCTTTGTAATTGTGAATTGTGCTGCTGTAAACATTCGGGTGCAGGTGTCTTTATTACAGAGTATCCTTTGCTCTTTTGGGTAGATGCCCAGTAATGGGATTGCTGGATCGAATGGTACTTCTACTTGTATCTCTTTAAGGTATCTATTGCTTTCCACAGAGGTTGCACTAGTTTGCAGTTGTTTTGGGACTTTTTGATAACAGCCATTCTCACTGGAGTTAGGTGATATCTCATTGTGGTTTTGATTTGCATTTCTCTGATGATTAGAGACATTGAGCATTTTTTCATGTGTTTTTTGACCATTAGTCTATCTTCATTTGAAAAAAGTTTCTGTTCATGTCTTTTGCCCACTTTTTAATGGGGCTTTTTGATTTTTTCTTGCTGATTTGCTTGACTTCTTTGTAGATTCTGGCTATCCACCCTTTATTGGATATATAGCATGCAAATATTTTCTCCCATTCCTTACTTCTTGATCTTATGAAATAATTTCTGCAGTATAGGTACAAGTTCTTCTTTTGTAGGTCTGCTAAAATTTGGCTGTGAAACCATCTGATCCAGGTCTTTTTTTTGTTGGAAGATTGTTAATTGTTGCTTCAATTTCATTACTTGATATTGGTCTTTTCAGGGGTTATATTTCTTCCTGATTGAGCCTAGGGAGGTTGTATGTTTCTAATAATTTGTCAATTTCCTCAAAATTTTCAAGTTTATGTGCATAGAGATTTTTATAGTATTTAGAGATGATATTTTGTATTTCTGTGGTGTCAGTTGTAATATCTCCGTTTTCGTTTCTGGTTGAGCTCATTAGGCTCCTTTCTTTTCTATTTCTGGTTAATCTAGCGAGAGGCCTGTTGATTTCATCTATCTTTTCAAAGAACCAACTTTTTGTTTTATTAATCTTCTGTATAATTCTTTTGGAATCAATTTCACTTAGTTCTTTTCTTACCTTAGTTATTTCTTTTCTTCTGTTGGGTTTGGTATTGGTTTGCTCTTCTTTTTCCAATTCCTTGAGATGATTCATTAGCTTGACGATTTGTGATCTTTCTGTCTTTTGGATGTGGGCATTTAAGGTTATGAATTGTCCTCTTTAGGAGTGCTTTTGCTGAATCCCACAGATTTTGGTAACTTGTGTCCCCTTTGTCATTTAGCTAGAAGAATCTTTTGATTTCCACTTTAATTTCTTCCTTGACCCAGTAATCATTCCGCAGTAGGTTGTTTAATTTCCATGACATTGTATAGAGATCAGTGGAATGTCTGTTGGAATTGATTTCTAATTTTATTCCACTGTGGTCTGAGAAGATACATGGCATAATTTCTATTTTTTTAAATTTGTTGAGGTACATTTTGTGGCCTAGGATGTGATCAGTCTTAGAGGATGTTCCATGAGCTGATGAGAAGAACATATATTCAGTCGTTTTAGGGTAGAATGTTCTGTAAATGTCTGTGAGGCTCATTTGTTCTAGAGTTCTGTTTAAGTCCATTATTTCTTTGTTTATTTTCTGCTTGGAGGATCTGTCCCATTCTGTCAGTGGGGTGTTGAAGTCCCTGGCTATTATGATGCTGCTGTTTATCATTTTGTTTAGATCAAGTAGGCTTTGCTTTATTTATCTAGGCACACCTGTGTTAGGTGTGTAGATATTTAGCATTGTTATGTCTTCTTGTTGAACTGTTCCCTTCACCATTATATAATGACCATCCTTGCTTTTCTTTACGTTTGTTGATTTGAAGTGTATGTTATCTGATATGAGAATAGCTACAACAGCTTTCTTTTGGTTTCCATTTGCATGGAATATTTTTTCCTATCCCTTCACCTTGAGTATGAATGAGTCCTTGTGGGTTAGATGTGTCTCCTGGAGACAGCAGATACTTGGCTTGTATTTTTTTATCCATTCATCCAGCCTATCTCTCTTTCTTCAGTGGGGAGTTCAAGGCATTTACATATATTGAAAGAATTGATAAATGAGGTGGATTTCTGTTCAACCCGTTGTGTAGAACTTTATTGTTTTGTTTTACCTCTTGAGCCATTGTGGTATCTAGGCTTTGATCTTTACCTTTTGGGTGATTTTACACTGGTGGGTGTCAATCGTGCTGATCAGTGTATAATGCAGATCTGAGTACTTCCTGCAGGGCAGGTCTAGTTATGACAAATTTCCTCAATGTTTTGCTTGTCTGGGAAAGACTCAATTTCTCCACCAAATGTGAAACTTAGTTTTGAAGGATACAAAATTCTAGCCTGGGAGTTGTTCTGTTTAAGAAGATCGAAGATTGGGGTCCACTCTCTTCTGGGTTGTAAGGTTTCCGCTGAGAGGTCTGCTGTTATCCTGATGGGTTTTCCCTTGTAGGTCAGTTGTTGCTTACATCTAGCTTTTGTAGAATTTTCTCTTTCATTTTGACTTTGGCCAAGTTGATTACTATATGTCTTGGAGATGTCCTATTTACTATGAATCCTCCCGGTGTTTGATGACCATCTTGTATCTGGATGTCTGGATGTCTGGCAATACTAGGAAAGTTTTGTCTGATAATTCCCTCAAATAGATTTTCCATGCTTTGAGCACTTTCTTCTTCTCCCTCAGGGATACCTGTTATTCATATGTTTATTTGCTTTGCATAGTCCCACATCTCTCTAAGTGATTGCTCTGCCTTTGTTGTTCTCTTCTCTGCCCTTTAAATGATTGGGTTAGCTTGAGAGCCTTGTCTTTAAGCTCTGAGATTCTCTCTTCTCCTTGGTTTAATCTGTTGCTGAAACTTTCTGTTGTGTTTTAAAAATCCATGAATGACTTTTTATTTCTTTAAGTTCTATTATATCTTTCCTAATTTTGTCTAGTTATTTAGTGATTTTTAAAATTAATTTCCTGAAATATTTTTGGGCTTCTCTTTGTTGGTTTTCAACTTTCTCTTCAATTCCATTCATCTTATTTTGCCATCCATATTCTGAATTCCATGTCTGTCGTTTTGACAATTTCCTTGTAGTTGGAATTCACTGCTGTAGCTCCATTGTGATCTGTTGGGGGTGCCGATCTGTTTTGATTTTTCATGTTGCCAGGGTTCTTTTGCTGGTTTCTCCTCATCTGAGACCTCTTTTCTCAGCTCAGGGCTAATAGGTTTGCAGGATTTCTGTTCCTTGTTGGAAACTCTCCTGCTTTGTTAGAGTAAGGGAAGGTCATTAGATGGCACTCCTTTCCCCCCCCCACTCTGAAATGTTGATGCAGCAGAGGAGGGGCATGCACACTAGAAGCCTGTAATGCAGCTGTTCTGATTCTTTCTGCTTGCCTGTGATCACCTCTGCTCAAGCCTGTACTGAATGCTGTTTGGGTTGGGTGATGGGTTTCACCATATAGTTGTAGGATGTTCGAGTTGGGAGCTGAGTGAGACCCTCTTTACTGAGGCTGGTGTTGTGGGGATTGCTCTACCCAGGGTTTCCCCACTCAGGTAACAGCAGCAGCTGGATGTGGTTGTCATGGGTTCTGGGCTGTGTATGTTTGCTCAGACCAGGTTGCAGTGTACTGGTGGCTTGAGGTTTGTGTGGGGGGTGTCCCCTGGCAGGGCATTGAACTTTGGGGAAGTTCTTCTGACCCTGCTGTGATGGTGGAGGCTCTGGGTGGAGTCTTGGGGTCCAGGTGCAGCACTTGAAACCTGGGGGTGGTGTTGTGGGCCTCGTGGGGGTTCTGGAGGCACAGAGGTGGAGCCTTGGGCTCTGATGTGAGAGCCTCTTCAAGCCAGGACTGGGGAGGAGCCAGAAGCAGAGCTTCTGAGCAGGGCCCAGAAGCCAGAGGCAGGGCTGTGTAGACAGTGGGGCTGATCCAACCTGAAGGGTGGAGTCAGGGCCAAGCAGGCAGGAAGCAGTTGGAACCTGGAGGGTAGAGTCAGGGCCAAGCAAGTGGCTAGCTGTTTTGCAGGCTTGGGGACCCCGCGGATGCCAAGTCAGGTCGGCAGATGTTGGTTCCAGTGGCCCAGGGACCATGGAGTTCTCCACTCTCTAACTAGGACCTGCTGAAGCGGTTGCCCAACGCCTCTCAGGTTGGGGCCTGCTGTGCTCCAGTCCATTCCTTTGCTCAGCTCCCCTTGCACTTTACGGGAGAAAGGCTTGGCTTTAAGTCACTGGGTATGGCCCAAGGAAGCCACAAGTCAGTCCCTTCTCTCCCCAGCTCAGTGCAGACCTGGTGCAGTACACCTGAGAGCTCAGGATGGCTTAGCTGTTGCCCGGTCCCCACTACGCCTGTTGTCTTGTGCAACGGCTCTGCGCAGACTCGGGGCAGGTCCCTGGTCCAAGCAAGCAGCGATCTGTGGGGGTGGTCTGAGCCGTATTGCAGTTCAGTTTGCACTGCGCCAGCAGAACGAGCGCGGCGTCCCAGCGCTCTATTCTCCTATTATTCTCAGCTTGTTCTGTGGTCTTGTTATATGTATCACCCCGTCACCTTTTTTTTTTTTCCACTCTGAGTGTCCCGCGTTGCTTCTCTGTGATTTCACAATGCTCCTTCGGGAAAGAGCAATACGTATGTAGGCAGCTGCCTGCACCTTTCACTTCTTTCCTTGGGAGTGGCGTCCTCCTCCCTCCCCTCATTCTCCTCATTAATCAATTCTTTTACTTCTACAACAAAATATTATGGACTACCTACAGTGTTCCTGATACTGAGTTAGGATCAAAGAACGAACAAAAATTGTTCTGTCTCTGTACGTGGAACACTGTCCAGGGTGCTGAATGAATGGACCTGGCAAGCTCATGTAGAAGAATGTGTTTGTAGAGAAGAATGATCTATCAGAAAACAAACAAACAAACAAATAAACAAAACAACTAGATCATAAGTTCTGACCCTGGTTCTTATTCAGTACCATGGCTCGTCAGATCTTCACTAAATCCTTTAAATTTTCCTATAAAATGGTTTTTCAAATGGCAAGTTAAAAATCCTACAGAAGTGAGATTCGTTGTTCAATGAAAGGATAGCCTCTAATAAACATTTAACTTAATTCAATTCAATAAGCATTCATGAAGTAACTCAGTTGAACAAAGTACATACTGAGGTGGCCGTGAGAACTAAAATATAACAAAGAATGAGTCCTTGCCGTGAAGAAATTAACACCTAGAAAAATGAATATATGAACTCATATTTGATTATTAAGCTAAAGGAAACCTGTTACCACAACACATGATGTAACAGAAGAAAACTTTATACCAAAGTTGCTGGTGAACATATGTTTGCCTATGTGTTTCTATGCACATATGCAGAGGTTAACCTATTTAAACAGACCCTAAGTGAATCGTCCCCCATTTACCTCCACAGACCCACTTTCTACACTTTTCCACTTTGTCTTGTGCCATGAGAGACACACCTGTGTAGACTATATCCATGATAAGAAGGAGGGTGGAGAATGAGGTTGGGGTATTTAATCCCCTGAATGCTCACTGCCACTCACTGCAGGCTTGCTCTCTCTTTCAACTGAAGTTCTCAGCAGCCACGGATGGCCCTCTGCACTCAGTCCTGCCCAATTTGAGCAAACTTTTCCCTCCTTTTACTTTATCAGACCTAGGGATGGAAATAGAGCTTCAGGGTACTGCAATATTTTCTATGGGTTCTATGCCCACTTTCTCATGTTCTAAGAGAGCCTCTATTAAACTCTCCTCAAATTATGTAAATTTCAAAATACCACATTTCAGCTGGAATCCCACTTGATATAGACTCCACATCACTTGCAAGCCACCATTAATTGAACGTCTTCTATCTTCCAGCCAACATAAGTACTGTGCAAGTTTTCTCTTTTAATATTCTAATAAGAAATAATAATTTTCTCATTAGAGTCTATGTAATTTTACCAAGGTCTGCCAAGTCCATGACATTTCCACAAATTTCGGCTCACAATAGAAATGATGTTACATTATAAAGCTATCAAAAATTCTGAGGCAAGGGAAAATGAGGTTTGGAAGGTAGGCCGGGGCCTAATTACAATAAAGGTGATCATGCTGGTGATGACAACACTCGTAGTGATGATGACAATAGAGGTTAAAAACAAATTTATAGAGCGTATGCTGAGCTGCAATGTTTTACATGGCTTGTCTCTAATTTTCACAGCAAACTTATGCTGTATCCCTATTGCTATCCCAAATTTCAAGAGTTCCACAAACTCTTTCCTGTACTTTTGCTCATGCCACCCTCTCCCACATCTTTTCACTACTCAGCTCGAGTCCTATCTTTATCTAGTTCCAAATGAATTTCTGTCAGTCTTTCCAGGAAGCTTTCTTTCAGTTCCTGGGCATTGCCTTTCTCAGGCTTCAATGCACTAGGAAGATTTTCCTGATGTATAGATAGATCAGGAAACAAATTGAAACATCTTTTTAGGGACACATGTATAATATGAGGCAGTGTAGGGCAGTGGCTGAGGGTACCTACTTAGAATGGGGCTTTTTAGGTAATCTTGGGCAGATTACTTAACTCCATCATGCCTTAGTTTTCTAATAAACAAAATAAACATTATAATAGAGCTATAGCATAGTGTTGCAGTGAAAATTAAATTTGTAAATGCATGTAAATTGCTTAGATTAGAACATTGCCTAGATTTAGTAAATGCTCAATTACTATTAGACCTATTATTATTATTATTATTGTTCTTATTTGCCTTCATTTTTCCCAGCTAAAAGAATTAGAAAAGCTATGTTAAATAAAACAAAAATGCCTAAAGACACTGGGGAAAAAAACAACACCCATACCTATCAATAAGACTGTAGGTTGGAAAGGTGGAGAATGTGTGTTTAAGATTTTCAGATATTTGCAATACATCACTGAGGAAACTGATCATTGACTTTTCCTGACTTAATAAAATAATTGCTTCATCACCTCTTGGCTCCGTGGACCTGGACAAATCATTTAAACTGTCAGATTGTAAGTTTCTTCATCAGTAAGAAAGATACCCAGGAGTTAGTAAATCTAGGCCTTGCTTGTATCAGGTCATGTTTTTTGTTCGTTTGTAAGATATAAAAGGAACTGTGGCTATCTGAAGCCCAAAGAGAATTTGTAGAAAAGAGACAGGGTGCCACATGTGAAAATTTGCATCTCAGGAAGGAGTCTGCAGCCTGAAGTTCTCTTGGAACATCAGGAATAGAAATTATGAGGCATTTCTTTAAAGTATAATATCATGATGAAATGCCCCAGATACAATTTTCTTTTGTCTCTGAGTCTCCAATAAAGAGTTATGCTCCAGAAGGGTGACTGATTTAGCTGCAGATCCCTATGTGTAGTAGTAGAGTCTTTTATTTTAGCCCCAAAGACTGCTAGAGATGGGCAAAGGCAGAACCCAAAGGTCAGGATTATGGACAGATCTGATGCCTGACTCAGTTATAAATCTAGCATTCCTCTTTCATTGTTTTTATGACCTTCAGTAAGTCACTTTCCCTCTCCAGAGACCTCTGGGAGAAGGACAGATGCAACCAGATTAACTTACATTTACTCCCAGCTCTGACTTATTTTAAAAATATGGCCTGTAGCTTTCCTTTTGCTGGATCACAAGTATTCTAGTCTTAATATCTTTCTCTCTGCTTCAGCAGTGATTTGTACCTGAATCTTCTGAGGTCATTTTATTTGACTACTGAAAACAGCTGAAATGGCTATAATGGCCACAGTTTAAAATAAAAATAATTCACTAGCATATACACAAGTGGTGAGGTGATAGCTAGATGACAATGTGACTGATCATATACACAGAATGTAGAAATAAGTTCCAGGAACTAACAAGTGAATGAATGAGGCTTGGAATGTGGTACCGTTGTTTCAAAGAAAAAAAATTTTATCACTTATAAGGAAGTTGATATTTGAGAAAGTCAATATTGTGGAGGTTATATTTTTTTTGAATCAATTTCTCCAACTTTTTCAAAACTCTATCCTAAAAGCGAGACCCTTAGAATGCAGATTATGTTGTATCTTTTGCCCTCAACGTTTACTGAGAGTTAATGTGATAGTGGGCTGAATGATGTGAAAATGCCTGCTTGTGAAACCGTGGTTAAGTACATGACTTAGTTAACTCAATGTCTTTAAAAAAAGTCCGCGTCAGTCACTGTGTTAATTAAAGAAGGTAACATGAAGGTACCCATTTAAATTTGCTTTCAACATTTACTAAACAAGTACCATTTGCCAAACCTTGTCCCGCAATAACAGTGACTCCACTTTACTCATTGTTGCCTTCCCTGAGCCAACCACAGTCCATGCCATCCTCATGAAAGGCACTTTCCTTCCTTCCCGTTTGGAGGCTTCCATTGCAGTATTTTTTCCCCTTTTTTCCTCTCTTTTCCTCTTGTCTTCTATGATCCCCCACACCTTCATCACCTTCATTTCTTCTTTAGATGGATTTATATGATGCTTCCTATTAAAAAACAAAAGGTGGGGGGCAGTGGGAGATTCATATGATGATTCAAAGTATTTGTTTTTTTCTTTTTTTAATTAGCAGCTAGAAAGTATAGAGGACATGATTTTTTACCCAAAGCAGTACCTGCATTAAGTCTGGCTCTGCATATGCTCATTCCTCCTGCTCTTTCTTGATTAAACATATGATGTGTTTACATCTCATTTTATCTGTGCCTTCATCTGCAGACATTCTCTTGCCCCTTTGAAGCCAGATGGGGGGCATAAATCTTAAATAAATAAGTAAGTAAAAAATATGATAAAAGATTACTACTCAGCTTAGCTTATACCATAAAAATGAATTCTATAAGCATATAAATATATGTGAATTCTGCAATAAAATACCATCTGCTTTTATAGAAAAAAATCACATTAATTTTATATCACAACATGTTATGCTGGTAGAAATGCAATTCAGCGATATAAATAATAAAAGTATCTAAATATGTGAAACTCAAATTATCTTCTTGCTTCTGCCAAATTAAAAAAAAATTCTTTTTTTTTTTTTTTTGCAATAACTTGTGCACTTAACTGAGTTAAATTTTAAAGTGTGGAACTGGCAGATTTCCCCAGAGTTGCATCAGATATCAGAATCAACGGTTATTAACATTACAAAGAGCACCACTGTCCTACAGCGTCCCCTTTATCATTTTGAGCAGCTGCCTCCAGGCAACACATTTAACCTTGGGAAATGTGATAGAAATTCTGGGTCTTCAAAACCTGCCGGTAGATTCCCTCAGCTGGGATCTACTGTAAAGCTTTATTTAGCTGCAACACAGGAGAAAGATGAAACCATTATCATTTGATGTTTATCATTTTCATTCATCGCTTCTAAATCCCCTGAACACGGTTACTTTTGCTTATAAACAGCAATATTCCATTTGCTGGTAGGACATTGTTTTCCCCATGGAGAATGTCATTACAAAGAAAATTGTGAAGGGTGTGTGAAATATTTAAACACACATGCCCAGATTATTTCTTTCCAGGTATTTTAGAGCAAGATGCTAAATTGCCTTTTTTTTTTTTTTTTTTTTGTAGAACTTCAGTCTATTTTCTATTTTGGCTGAAAAAAAAAGCTGTGATTTGCATGATTACTTGCATAAGATTAGAAATCAATTAGAAACAGAGCTGGTGAGTGAGTAGTGAATGGGCATGCTTAAAAATGACTGGTGGTATTTACCATGGAAGAAAGCAAAGTTGGCAAGATTTCTCAAGAGGCTCATGTGTTATAGCTTTGTAGATACTATTAATTATGAAGAGAATGGGCTACTATTTTATGCCAGATATTATCATCTCTTTTAATTTTTAAAACAACCCTATGAATTCAACATTATCAATGAGAAAATGGACTCACAGAGAGTTTTAGAAGCTTTACAAGATCCCATAGGTAGGAAATAGTAGTCGGGCCATTAAACCAGGGAATCTAACAACAGTATTTGAGTACATAAACACTAAACTTTGAGGCTTTGTGCAAAATTTTATCCCCTAAATTATGTGTTGCCATTATATTTATGAAGATCTAGAAGTTAAAAAAAGGGGAATGATTATGTAAATTATGTTACATAAAAGGATATAAACAAAGCTACTATACTGACAGCTTTTAAAACATAATCCTAAATGTAAATGTAGGATAAAAATACATTTATTTAAGCTACAAATAACAAAAATATAAAAAATAAATACATTAAAATGCTAATAAGGATTGCATTTAAGTTGTGCAAATATGTTTGAATATTTATTATACTTTTAAAAATATTTTCTGATTGTCTCTAATGAATATATTATTGTAGATATAATAAATACATTTATTTTAAAGTCTGACATTTTAAAAATATCTGTCAAGGATATTGAAAACATATTTTTAACTTTTTAAAGTTAAAAATCCTCTACTTTCTTTTATAGGTCACTCTATAGTCAGAAAAATAGGGAAAATATTGACTCTCATCCTGAATTTTAGTTAGTATATCAAGAATTATAGGACTTTCTGATACCAGGATCAATGGACTAATCTATCTGGAAGGTTAGAGAGAGAATAAATTTTGCTTCAGATCACAAAAAGTTTCAGATTTACAAAAATTTTAGGTTATGTACACGTAGTGACATCTGGTGTCACACTTCATGCTAAATCTAGAGTTTAAAAAATGTTTTAACATTTCCATTTTAAAGTCATGGCTATTTGTCTCTGTGAACTATCTGCCTAATCAAATAGCTCCATTTGGGTATGATTGCTCATCTAAGAAAATTAAGAGAAAAATGTATTACTTCTCATTCAATTCATAATAAAATTTGCATGCTCTAGCATTTGCCCTAAGAAATGAAGCCGATAGAGCAACTTGATCAATTAGCCAATATATAGTATATTTTATTCCAGTTACATTGAAAAACTACAACTACTACTACTACTATATTTTTAGGCATATGAAGATCCCTCATCTTGAGTGTAATATCTCTGATCTACAATTTGGCGATTAAAGTTTGACTGTATACGTCACCTGGGCTCCATATTATGGATTCTATTTTCTCCTCCCCAGCTCTAATCTTCCCTCTTACTTATTTCTAGTATAGAAAGATTTATCCATTAAAGGCTGGTCTGTGTCCTTTCTATTGGCTTTCTGACTATTTTTGTCGTTTAGACTCTATTGATGCAATATCTTCCCCCCATCAGAAAGTTTATTTTCTCCTTTTGTTTTTTAATTCAGAACCCCATGTTTCTTCCAGTATGGATAGTGTTTCTCATTGTTTTGCTTGCCAAATTAAAGCTTAAAAAAGCTCAAGTTGGCTTCTTTTTTTAATAGATTGGTGCTGTCCAATCAACTTTCCACAATGGTGGAAATGTTCTGTATTCACGCTGCCCATATGGTAGTCGCCAGCCACATCTGGCTATTGAGCACCTGAAATGTGGCTAGTACAACTGAGAAACTGAATTTTTAATGTTATTTAATTTTAATTAATTTAAATTGAAGTAACCCTATGTGGCTGGTGGCCACCATACTAGACAGTATAGATTTATTCTATCCTATAGTTTAATAAAATCTTAACCTATTGTTAACGTTTACAGAAAAATTGGAGCACACTGAGGCATTCATTTATTTTCATATTCCATTGCTTGTCTTCTTTGTCTGCAAAAACCTTTCTATCATTTCTCCTTTCTTCTCTTCCATCGTGCCTCCCTCTTTCTCTTTTAGCAAGAATCTTTGATACGTGGTCAGCAGTGTGGAGAAAGAAAACTTTGAGGATATATGAGAGAAATCATGATTGCTCACAAAAACTGAGTAGAGAGAATTGATCATGGAGAAAGCTCAAAACTTTCGTCCTGTTTTAATCAACTCCACCTTCTAGAGAAGGAATTCTGTCCAAGGACAAAACAATTAAGTTTGACAGAAGTATCCTCTAGAGCATCTAATATTCATGAATCCAGACCAGCCAATAAATTCTCTTCTTTGTGCAAGCTAGTTTGAAATTGGTTTCTATCAACTAAAAAGTTCTTCCTAATTCAGAAGATTAGCATGGAGTTCATTTGAATGGTATATGTGAAATAGTATGGCACTGTGATCACGTAAAAAGTATTATTTTCTTTTTTCCCTGAATTTCATCTGATACCATGCAGAGTGATATACTCTTTGTACCTAAAATCTGCTCACCTAACACATTCATGGAAATCCTGTGATTCTCATGCTTTGAAGCAAAGAATTATACCTTAGGGTCCATGGTTCTTCCAAATATTCCCCGTTCTGATTCCCCTAAATACTCTGATAGGTGTGAGTTGTTTTGGATCTTATTAAGTGTGTCATTGATATCTTCCTTTGGCATGATGCCACATGATGGGCTACAAGGTTGGCGGTTTCCATGCTGGGCACAGCTGTCAGAAGCTCTTTGCCTTCGTTTCAGAGAGTCTGATGCTACTGGCAAGAGATCAGAAGGCAAGCCAAGAGAATAACTGGGATTTCTCTTTAGCAAAGGAGAAATGGAAAAATCATCTTCCAGACCTTTCCTCTGCCCCAGCTGTTTTTGGGCAGTTCCTCCATTTCACCGATGAAATATCAGATTTTTATTTTTTTATTTTTTTCTATTCGCATGCGCCAGCTCACAGTGGGGAAACAGAATTGTCCCATTTTATTACATTACTTGCTGTTTTAGCACAATACTGTGCTTGAAGTTATAGCACAAAGAGACAGCTGTTACACAGAAGGCATATGCCCTGCCTGCTGGGAACAGACTCTCCAGATTCATCCCTGAGCCATGGATTGTGAATCAACTTATTAGTCTTTTCTAAAAGGTAAATGGAAGTGGAAGGACTGTCCTCTTTAGTTATTCAGTTGACTAATGTTTGGCTCATTAACGTGATGTGGAATTGGCAGTGAGAGAACCAAGAGAAGCTGAAATCTGTCTACTTAAAGGCAAAGGGTGAGATATCGGAGGGTCACAAAAAGAAACAAGGAATGATATTAACGCTATACAAGATGGAGAAAGAATAATTGCAAAAGTTCTTCAAGTAAGTAAAATAAAAAGAATTAGGATAGGGGATATAAAATTTATAAGTGGCTAAGAAAGACATCGGGAGTCTTGTTGAATGCTCAATATGATAAATATTTAATATAAAAGCCAATCTAAATTGTCTTTGAAATATGTTCATAGGTAAGTAAATTGATCCAGAATATTGATGGTAGCAAGGTTATGTTCACCTTCCTCATTGTAATGCTGAAAGTTTAGTATGAACTCTATGCTATAAGAAGTGATTTGCTAATTTAATTTTTATTTACTCATCATACTTTCATAAAATAGATATTTTTATTCCATTTTCCATATGAATAAACTGCGACTAAGAGTAGATAAAAACTTGGCCATACTCATAGAAAGTTGGATCCAAACTCACAGGTGTCTGGCCCCAAGTCTTAACCCCATATACTAACACCACTCTGCAATGGCAGCCTGTGCTCACCAGCAATGACCAATGACTCGCAATCCCACAAAGCTGGTGCTCTTCAGCAAACAAGCTCTAAACTCTTGACTTAATAATGCCCGGCACATTTTCTATCCCTCATCTCTTCTGTCTTTTGTCTATGGGCTTCACTTTTTCTTTGTTTCTTTACTGTTTTATGGAGTCCGTTTGTGAAATGCAAATGATACCAAAAAACCTCCCAAATTTATAAATAAATGATGAAATAGGGGCAAAGAAAAAGAGAGAGTGGAAAAAGTTAACGAGAAACCAGGGTTGATTAAAAAATGAAAAGAAGCATATTGTGATTTAGAGATGATCTGTGCTCTCTAGCATCCTCCAAGGAATTCAAGGACTTCATCATTCAATACCTTTTTTAAATTATTTATGACTTTGTCTTCACTTTCATGAGAATGTGAGCACTTTAAGAGCTCCTTAATGATACTCTGTATGCTGTCTATTAAATCTCAGTTTGGGTCATTGGCCCAGAAAGTTTCTAGAAAACATTTATATAAATTCCTTGCACTGTGAAAATTAGTCTGAGTTATTATAAGAATTATAAAAAAAAGAACAAGTAATTAACAAACATTTACCTAATCTGGAGTTTCAGGAGGTGCCCGGAGGTGAAAATAAATGGGAAAAAGTTCCTGGTTGGGACTTTATGGTCAAAATTGGGAAGCCAGTGCCCTAGGCTCAAAATACCACGGCCCAAAGGGCACTACAGATGGGGACAGAGCTGGCTGTGGATTTAGTCAACCTTGGTGGAAACACTACTATGCAAATTAGGAACTCCATGGCCCTACACAATGCCTGCTAGCTTTTCTCAGTTCAAATCAAAGTTATAGTTTCCAAGATTTGAAATTGTTTGTGATCTTATCATCCATGTTTCAGAGTATATGGTTTCCTTTGGTCTCATTTTACTAGCCCTTCTCAATTTCTCCTCACCTTTGTATTTCTATATTCTTTTAGTTTCAAAGAACTGTATTGTAGCATAAGCTTTAAGTGCTCTTTATTTTTGAAAATGGCTAGTGCATTACTTATCTCTTGCTGTATAACAAATCACTTTGTCATGGAAAACAACAACCATTTTATTTTATGTTCGTGGATTCTGTGGATCATTCAGACAGGACATGTGGGGACGATGGCTTCTCTTTGTTCCATGATCTGGGGCTGTAGACTGAATGGCTGGGATCATCTCAAGGTTTCTTCAATCACATGCCTGGGGTTTGAGCTAAGATAATTCAAAGGCTGGGCTCAGCTGGGACTGTGGACTGGACCTTCTCCCTTGGGCTTTCTAAGGAGAGGAAGCAGGTGTTCAAGAGAACCAGGCATGGCGCCACTTTGCCCACACTCCCTTTGTTGAAGCAGTCCCAAGCTTTTCCCTCTAGCTCCCAGGTTTAAGGGAAAGAGACATATGCCCAATCTCTCAATGGGAAGGATGCCAAAAAATTTGTGATCATCCTTTTTTGAATCACCATAGCAAGCAATTACCTATTCGAGGTTCAGTGCCTTTGTTTGTGTAAAGACTATAGCTTCCAGAGTTGTTAGAAGGATTAGACATAAAATTTGTCAGGGGTCTGCACACTTTTTCTGTAAAACATTAGATAGGAGATATTTTCAGCTTTGTGAATCACATGGTTTCTGTAGCAACTACTCAAATTTGTTGTTGTGCATGACAGCAGCCTTAGACAATACATAAAAGAATGAATGTGGCTGTGCTCCAATATCTTTATTTATGGACACCATAATTTTGAATTTCACATAATGTTCATATGTCATAAAATATCATTCTTATCTGGATCTTTTTAAAATGTAAAAAACATCCTTACCTCGTGGACTGTACAAAAGCAGGTATAAGATTTGGCCCTTGGGCCATAGCTTGCTGATCTAAGAAAATAACCTTTCATGGTACATGGGATGTGTTAGGTGATGAATAATTATTATGCATATGGTTATTATACCCGTGCATTCATAGAGTCATATCAGAGAGGCAGCTGACTTCCTTGATTGGTTTAGGTTTCTCAGGGGCCTATATGTTACTTAATACAATGCATAGAAAGGTTAAAATTGTCATAGACATTGTAGAAATGATACAAATATTATGCAGTGTCATGGGATGGTGGAGAGTGCACGGATATTGTTATTACAAGTTGAGCTTTCACTGTACTGTCTGCTTGAACTTTGCGAGTCATTGACCCTCAGTGGCGATTAGGATCCGATGTCAAAACATTGCGGAAATATCTCACACTCTGGTATAGACATCCCTATATATTTTTTACTAAGATGCCTACCCTTTCATTTTATTTTTCCTGTTGCAACTCAGCCATTTTTTTTCCTTGAAACTGTTCCTCAGCCACATTTTCATATGAAGACAACTCAGAATAGAGTTTGGCATGTTTTAGACTTTTAATGCATTGTTTATTAAATGAATATCTGAGCACATAATGAAGTGGTTAAAAACTTGATCTTTGGAGTTTGAAGTCCTTAGCTTCTATACCTGGCTCTACCACTTGTCAGCTGTGTGAACTTGGGCAAGTTATTTAGCTTTTTTGAGTTTCAAGGTCCTCATCTGTAAAGTAAGGATAAAAATCAATGTATCCTATAAGGCTGTGCTAGCACTCAATAAGATTATGCCTGTCTAGTGCCTGATTTATAGTAGATGCTTAATAAATATTTGCTGCAGCCACAATGTTACTGCAACTCACCTTGAAATTCCCTTGGCTATGTGTTTACTTTAGCGGGCCATTAGAGTTACTTTAGTGGAACAATTCATTAAGTCTGAGTCTAATTTATTTGGTCAGCAGCAGAATTTAGTCTAGTTAAATTTTTATTTATAGTTTTCTAGAATAATAGAATTTCAGCAGAGTCTACCTTGTTATTATGAAAATAAAGTAAGATAATAAAATTATATACTTATTTAGTAATTTAGTAATTATGTATTGAGCCCCTATTACGTGTTAGGCACTATTTAGTTACTGAAGATATCACCTGGAGAGCTTTTTAAAACAAATTATTAGACCTCACTCCTAGGTTTTCTGATTTAGTAGATTTAAAGTGAAGGCCCAGAATTTGCAAGTTCCCAGGTGATGCTGATGGTGCTGGTCCAGGGTTACCTCTTTGAGAACCACTGGGTGACCTCTCATGTTCTTCCTCTTCTATTAGTACATTCATACTTTTGTTCATAATAGCTCTTGTTTATTGAGTTAGACCCTGTGCTATGTACTACAGCAATAACCATGAACAAGTACAGACAAAAACTCCTGCCCTCTTGGATCTGACATCTCAATACTTACAACAGCTAGCACATGCAGAGGACTATGTGCCAGGAACCTTCCAAAGCACGTACAAATATTACCCCATTTAATCCTTTGAGACAGCAGCCCCCAGCCTTTTTGGCACCAGAGACCGGTTTCATGGAAGACAATTTTTCCATAGACTAGGGGGGAGAGAGGGATGGTTTCAGGATGATTTAAGCACATTACATTTATTGTGCACTTTATTTCTGTTATTATTACATTGTAATATATAATGAAATAATTATACAACTCACCATAATGCAAAATCAGTGGGAGCCCTGGGCTTGTTTTCCAAAATGAATGCTGCCACCTATCTGACAGGAGGCGGGGCTCAAGCAGTCATGTGAGTGATGGGGAGCAGCTGTAAATACAGATGAAGCTTCGCTCATTCACCTGCTGCTCATCTACTGCTGTGCAGCCTGGTTCCTAATAGGCCACAGACCACTACCAGTCTGTGGAGGACCACATCTTTAAAAGAATGTTTGAGGGAGATACTATTATTATTCCAATTTTAGAAATAGACAAACTGAAGCACAAAGAGGCTAAGCAATGTGCCCGTAGTCCTACTGTGATGTGTAGCAGAGATGAGAATTTAATGCAGGTGGATTTGCTCCAGAGCCATGCTTTTATGCTAACATTCCACATGAATAACTATCGGGTAGCAACAGTCTTAGTCTATTTGGGCTTCCATAGACTGGGTGGCTTAAAAACAATAGAAATTCATTTCTCACAATTCTGGAGGCTGGGAAGCCCAAGATCAAAGTGCCAGCAGATTTGGTGTCTGGTAAAAGTCTTCTTCCTAGTTCATAGACAGCTGTCTTCTCACTGTGTCCTCACATGGTATAAGGGCAAGGGAGTTCCCCAGGATCTCTTTCATAAGGGCACAAATCCTATTCATCAGGGCTCCTAATATCATCACATTGAGGGTTAATATTCAATGTCTGAGTTTTGGGGGAACACAAACATCGTCTATAGTATTCCACCATGGGCCCCCAAAATTCATCTTCATATCACATGCAAAATACATTCATTACATTCCAACAGCCTCCAAAGTCTTAACTTGTTCCAGTATCAACTCGAAAGTCTGAAATCCAAAGGCTCATCTAAATATCATCTAAATCTGATATAAATGAGGTTCAGGGCATGATTTATTCTGAGGCAAATTGCTTTCCATCTGTAAACCTATGAAACTAAATAAGGTATGCGCTTCCAAAATACAACGGGGCATTAGGCATAGGCTAGACACTTTCATTCCAAAAGGGAGAAACAGGCAAGAAAAAAAGAGGTGACAGGTCCTAAGTAAGTCCAAACTACCAGGCAAACTCCATAAGATCTTAAGGCTCAAGAATAATATGCATTGGCTTAATGTTCTGCCCTCCAGGCCCACTGGGGTTGTGATGTCACCCCATGGCTTCATGGGAAGGCCCTGCAACAGCTCTGTGTGGGCCCTTAACCCTTTAGTTTTCTTGTGCAGGGGTCATGAGTCTATGGCTTCAGATGGCTATGTCTTTTGAAATCTAGGTGGTGGCAGCCATGCCCCTGGCCCTGTGCACTCTTAACACCAGCACTATGCAGACACCCCCAAAGTTTGCTGCTTCTGCCTTTTGAAGGGGAGTTCACTTAGACTGCACTGGGATAGAACCTGTTGGACCTGCATCTGGGGCAGCTGAGGAACACAGCACCAGAGCATGGGGAGTGGAGCTCCTGATGGGAGGTAGTGTTGGGTCAGGAGGCACTGAAGTCCCACAGCTGCTGGCAGCTCCAGCCCCTCCACAGACTCACACTCTGAGTCTGTGATGGGAGTGACAGCTCTGATGGTCTCTGAGTTGTCTTCAGGGTGATTCTCCTATTGTCCTGGCTTCTGCTGAGATGGCTGATCCATATTAATCTTATTGTCAAACAGCCACTTGGCCACATGCTTAGGGTTCTCATTTTTGCAACATGGATAGGCTAAGAATTTTTCAAATCTTTAAGTCCTGATTCCTTTTTCCTTAGTAATTTTATCTTTAAGTCATTTCTTTTTTCTCACATTTTACTATATACAGTCAGCAGGAGCCAAGCCACACCTTTAGTACTTTGCTTAGAAACAGCTTCTGCAGTACTACTCAGCCATAAAAACAATAGCAAACTAATACCTCTTGTATTAACCTGGATGGAACTGGAGACCATTCTTCTAAGTGAACTATCACAAGAATGGAAAAACAAACACCACATGTACTCACCATTAAATTGGAAATACTCGATCAATACTTATGTGCACATATGAAAATAACATTCATAGGAAATCAAGCAGGTGGGAGGGGGGAGCAGGGAATGGATAAATTCACACCTAACAGGTACAATGCACACTATCTGGAGGATGGGCACACTTATAACTTTGACTCAAATGGTACAAAAGCAATTTATGTGACCAAAATGTTTGCACCCCCATAATATTCTGAAATTATAAAAAGAAAATAAGTAAATAAATAAATAAACTGAAATACAAAGAAAAAAATAATTTAGTGGAAATAAGGGAGTAAAGTGAGGGTATAGACGAAGCAAGACTGACTACATGTTGATCACTGTTGAAGCTGAATGACATGACCATGAAAATTCATCACTCTATTTTTTTAAGTGTTTGAAAATTTCTGTTAAAACATTTTTAAAATAAAATTAAAACAACAACAACAAAAAAGAAATAGCTTCAGCTGAATATCCAGTTCCATTGCCTGCATGTTTTACTTTCCACAAAACAGTAGAACATGAACAGAGTTCAGCCAAGTTCTTTGCCACTTCATAACAAGGATTGCCTTTCCTTCCATTTCCAATAATATATTCCTCATTTCCGTTGACGCCTTCATCAGAAATAGCCTTTACTGTCCATATTTCTACCAGTATTATGTTCATGACTACTTAGGCATTCTCTAAGATGATTGAGGCTTTTTTTATAGTTCTCTTCTTTTCTTTCTAAGCCCTCACCAGAAGCTCCTTTAAAGGTCTGTTCAAAACCATGTAGGCTTTTTCTAGCTTACACGCCCAAACCCTTCTGGCTTCTATCCATTACCCAGATGCAAAGCCACTTCCACATTTTAGGCATTTGTTACAGCAGCATCCCCACTTCTCAGTACCAATTTCTGTCTTCATCAGTTCAGGCTATTATAACAAAATACCATAAACTGGGTGGCTAATAAATAACAGAAATTTATTTCTCCTAGTTCTGGAGAGCAGAAGTCCAAAGTCAGATGGTTGATTCTGGTGAGGGTCCTCTTCTGCGCTGTAGACTTCTGACTTCTTGATGTTGTCCTCATTGGTGGAGGGGTGAAATAGCTCTCTGGGATCTTTTTTAAAAGGGCAGGAATACCATTCATGAGGGCTTTACCAATCACCTATAAAGGCCCCACCTCCTAACACCATTATATTGAGTTAGGATTCCAACACGTGAATTTGGGCAGGGGACACAAAAATTCAGTCTATAGCAGTGAAATTTGCTGCAAAGGCAAATGGAGGAAGGCCAAACAAATTTTTGCTTAACTGATGCTGGCTATCATCAATTTGATACCAAAGTGTAAATTAGAATAAAGAATTAAAAGAGAAAAAAAAGCAACCTTATAATCAACACAGCTAGGGAGTACTTGGCTTTAAAAAAAATTTTAAAGCCATAAACATTTAGGCCCTTTCTTCAATGCCCCTGAAAGACAGTTATTAATAAAATAAAGTTCCAATAATGTTATTTTTAAAAAGGTAGAAAACCACTCCAGAAAGCACTAAGTGCTGTGTGAGATTGGAGAAGGGCATTAAGGTAACTGCTCCAGACATCAGTTTGCATTTGAGAAGTCTTCAGTATGTAATTGTCTTTTTTTATTTTTTTGAGACAGAGTCTCTGTTGCCCGGGCTAGAGTGCCATGGCATCAGCCTAGCTCATAGCAACTTCAAACTCCTGGGCTCAAGCGATCCTTCTGCCTCTTAGTAGCTGGGACTACAAGTGTGCACCACCACACCTGGCTAATTTTTTTTCTATATTTAGTTGCCCAGCTAATGTTTTTCTATTTTTAGTAGAGATGGAGGTCTCTCCCTTGCTCAGGCTGGTCTCCAACTCCTGGCCTCAAGTGATCCTCCAGTCTCGGTCTCCCAGAGTGCTAGGATTACAGGCGTGAGTCACCGTGCTCACCCGTAATTGTCTTTTCAAGACTTCATGTCTTCTGGGTTTACATCCACCTGTCTTGTGATGGGAAAAAGCCTGCAAGTTGCACAGATTGGATTCAGCCTGCCCTGCCATTTAGTTTACTTCGGTGTCTCTGTCTTTTAGCTAACATTTCTATCCAAACCTTATTAGTTATCAATGGGAATCATGTATAAGTATGCAGAAAAATGCTTGGAGCAGAATAGGTGCCTGATTTAAGTCTATCTTTTATTTTAAATTTTAGGTAAAAACACATATTACTGAAAGATAAAACAAACATATTTTGTGATAGTTGCACTTTCAACCCCTTCATAAATTATATTCTTCCTACTTTTCCTGATCATCTAAGTCATCTTGCTATTTTTAAGGTCATGCTTAAATCTTGCTTAATCAAGGAAAACATCCCTGACAAGTTCGGGTCCAGGTATAGTTTTCTCTCTGGACTCTTTTGGAATGATTGTCTAGGTTTCTTAATAATCCCATGAACAAGTCCAAGGGAGGGAAAAATAGTTTAAAAACATGGATGACTGTAAACCTGAAGTAGGCTTCTCAGGCTTAGCTCTCATTAAGGAATCAAGACAAATGCATGCAAGATTAAAAAAAAAATACTTGATTTGGTTACACATTTGTGGCTTAGAGGCAAGTGAGAGGCTGAAAAGGCAATACGTATAAAGATGACCTCAGGAATTAAGCATGGTAAGTGGTAGGAATTCTAGCTTTAATCCTATTCAAAGATAGGAAAAGAACCAAAGGATTCAGAAAATCAAGTGATGGAAACAACATGGAGGGAAATTAGCATGGATGTGCTACTGGTGGTTTTTTTTTTTGTTTGAGCGGGGAGGAGTCATTAATTCTTATTAATTCTGCATTTTGAGAACTATCCTGAGCTTAGTCTTCAGTTTCTACTGTAATTCTTCCTTCATCCTCACATCAATTGCACAATGAGTAGGAAGTGTGATTCTACACTGACACGCTCCAAAACAAAACTAGACTCTGCTGTGTAACTTTGAGCAAACCCCTTAGCCTCTCAAATCTTGTCTTTGTGCTTGCAAATGAGAAAATAAATTATTCTACAGTTTTTCTATAAAAACAGAATCTGCTTTGGGCATTTGAATGTTAGATTACTTCTCTTATATCAGAACTCCTCTCTCCTTGTTTTCATGGTGCCTTGGGTTCCTTGTGGAAGTATTAATACATGTGTTTAAGCAAAAAGCAAGTTAATTGTGCCATCAGGCTTGTCTTATTCCTGTAGAGCTTGCCAAAACTCTCTAGGGGTAGAAATTAAATGCTGTTCTCAGGATTCCTGGTTCACCATAAATACTCAATACATCTTGTTCAATGATGATTGACAAGAACAAATTCAATTGCTTGCTTCCTCCTTATGAAAGATGCTTGTCTCCACTATATTTCCACATCCATGAACTGTTTCCTCCCTTCTGTGAGTTGTGTTAAAGCTAAAACATAAATAGCTGTCCGCTTTTCAACATTTGCCTTATTTATTTTCTGAGAGATATAGCAGAAGATATTTCTGGGGAGTGGGAATAAGGTAGAAATCTTTATTCTGTTACATTTTTGTCTTCTAAGAAATCATTAAATTGTAAGAACTAAGCTAGATTCCAGTTCCTCAAAGACCTTTTTATGTTTTTGGTTTTGCTAAATGGTTTATTAGATGTTATGTCTCAGTATCCTGCCTTATACTTTCTTTTACCTTTGCTCTGCCTTCATCTTGATTGGATCTACCTATCTAACCACTTAATTCACTAAACGGAAGGTGATTTGAAAGCTATGTGTCCTCTCCACTGAAACTCCACATTGTGAACAATGGGAAAAATAATACCTCCAGAAGAGATACACCTAGCTCCAAGTCCTAGCTTGATGATTTGCTGGCTGTGTCTCAGTTATTATTGTTCCAAACCTTAATGGCTTAAGGCAGCCATTTTATTTTGCTCATGATTTTGTGGGTCAGAAATTCTTAAATTTTTAAGGGCCAGGCTGGGAAATCCTCATTTGAGGTCTCCTGTGTAGTCGCAGTTAGGTGTTGCACCTTGAGCTACAGTCATCTGAAAGATCAACTGGGCTGGATGTCCAAGATGGCTGGTAGTTGATGTTGGCTGTTGGCTGGAAGCTCAGTAAGGGCTATGGACTGGAGTACCTATATGTGACCTCTCAGGGTAGGTGGACTTCTAGTGTGGTACCTGGCTTTCCCCAGAGAGAGCATCTCAAGACAACAAGGCAGAAACTGCATGGCCTTTTGTGACCTAGCCTTGGAAGTAAAACAGTACCACGTCTGCCACTTCTGCCATACTGTGTTGGTTAGAATAGTCACAAGATTACCCAGAATAAAGGGAAGGGGACAGAGACTCACTGCAAGGTCACATTGTAGAGGAGTATGTGGGATATGAGGTTTTGTTGCAGCTATCTTTGGAAAATATAGTATGTTACATCATGCAACTTTTATCAATTTACTGACATACTTTGGGCCTCAGTTTCCAACCCTAAAATGGTGATAACAGTGTTCAACTTGAAGGGAACTTCATGACAATCAGACAGATAAAAACATATTTGTTAAACTTTTTTCTCTTAAAAGTTCAGTATCTTATAGAGGTATTTGGGATTACAAAATTCAGTTTATTTGCAGATACTTTGGACCTTCAGGTGTGTCCATAAATGCACAATTCTGCAAACATAATTTTAAGATTATATCTGCATTTCATAGAAAAAAGACCTTCAAATCCATTGTGACTGTAATATATCCAAATACTTTGGGAACATTCCCTAACAGACTGTCACGTATAACCAGCCAAATTTAATTATTATTCAAGCAATGAGATCTAATATTCATTTTCTTGCAAAGAACTTGGTATCTATTGGTATATGCCAGGCAATAGGTTATTATTGAAATAGGAAAGGAGTCCTGATTCTTATCCTGGTTTCAAAGTGGAACATTTATAGATTCATGATTGCTGGATTCATTCTCAGTGTTAAAGTCCAAGCTGACCGAGCCCAGGAATTGTGCTTGAAAAATGAGCTCCCACTCTCATTTCCACCCCAATCAGCAATCTACAAGGCCAACTTTCTTCTTCAGTTATAATTATGAGTAAAGCAGACAGTACACATTTGCAATTATCTTTTATGTCATATTTATTTTCTTATGAATTATTAGCTGATTTATCATTCAAACTTTGTTAATGTCCCTGCTAATTTGAAGGTGGGGAAGACACAATTCGTCACATTCATTTATTTAACGGGCACACCTAATTGAAACTAAAAGGTTCTTTGCACATAGCACTAACTTCCAATCAGTTACTTGGTGGAAAGTTTGAAAATTAAAATGAAATGAATAGCATATTAAATGACAATGCCAGCTATAATCCTCTGTGTGTACATGTGTGTGTGCACAAACATTGTTATTGTGGTGTAAACCTAAAATGTCACCATCTTTTGGACTATTAATAAGGTAGGAGAGATCTCATCTCTTAGTTGGATTACATGCCTCTTGTGAATACAAATCCCAAATGTAAAGCTTAGCAATGCTTTCTAGACAGAAAATTTTTTTTTTTTTTTAACCCAGATTGGTTTTACAAATTGGGCTGTGTGCCATGGGATGCATCTTATCCTCACAATCTGAGGCCAAAGGCAGCAGAAACAAGTCCTAAGACCAGCATATTTTATTTTTTCTAAAACCAAAAATATTAAATTTAAATCACTGAGAATAATGGTTGAGAATATTTCCTTGCTGTTTAGTTTCAGGACAGAAAGCAAATAATACAGTTTATGGTGAAAAAAGTGAAGAAAGCATTTGAGATTCTGCTTCTTTATGAATGATGTCTCTGGATCTTAAATGCAAAAGGAAATGTTACATATTTAATATCTCTGATGTATAACATTAGGGTAAAGTGGTATATGTCATCCGAATTATCTTGTACCATGACATAGCAAGAATGGCAATACAATTTTACATTTTTTTTTTGGTTAAGAAGTTGTCATAATTATTTGAGTGTTGTTTGTGCCAACTACTGTACTAGGTACTTTAATCACATTATCTCATTTAATCTTTGGAATACTGTAATAGCTACTTACTTGTTACAGCTGGAAGTTTATCAGTAGGTTGAATCCTAAAACAAACTCCAAATAATAATTTCAAATTTCCTTTTCACCTTAAATTAGTGACATATTAAATTTTATTAAATTGTTAGGCTTATATTAAAATTTCCTTTCCATGGAAATCATTTCACTTACAGAAACAGGCACCTTCAATTCTACATCAAGATCTGCCCATGCAAAGTTTTACTTGTTTTTTGACTTGATTGAAATTGTAAGCATATGAAAGACTTGGCTAAAACTGGTCCTATGTGAACTGAGAGAAACATAGACTGCAAAGCTTTCCAAAGAAGTGTAATGAATTTCAGAGACAATTAATACAATTGGAGTAGAAATTGGCCTGGAAATATATTGAGCAATACCAAAACAAAAATTACAACTCTGAGAACTTGCAATATGCCAGCAACATTAAATATTTTATTTTTAATTTTCATAAAACCCCTAAAATTTACAAATTATTATTTCCATTATATAGATAAAAAAATTGACTCAGAGGAATCAAGAACTTTCTTCAAAGTCACATGGTTGGTAATTAATTAGCAGTATGTGCCTTCAAGGATCCTTTGTTATCTCTCATGTTTACCTCTCTCCCCTTTCATTGATTATTAATGGAAGCATCCACTTTAAACATAGAGTAATGTAGTCTTAATATTTGACATAATACATTTTGAAATGCTGAGAGGGGATAGAGAAAATCAATCCAATTGATCAAAACTCTGTTGGGGGATTGTGAAAATGATGGAAAGAAAATCCAATGATACTATAACTGATTCCATTAAGGGAGATAAAGATACAGGAGAGATTAAAGTGGTAATTTGGCAGTTATATCATCAACACAGATGAAATCTAGTCCCCATGTAACTTTATGCATTGTATTATTTGATTTGCCATCTATTTTAATTAAATTATACCAAATAGTTACAAAATCTCCTTTTCTGTCTATGTTGTACAACAGCTCAAAGAATAAGATTGAAGTGGAAAAGCATTGACTATAAATGACTGCATTTAGTTTTTTTTTTCTGTCTGTGAAGCAATCTGATTGACTTTGCAGAACATTTTTGCTTTTGTGATCACTGCTTTACTCCCTGAGCAGGTGCTGTAAATATGATACAAACACCTGCAGGAAGTCTACTGTTAACGTACATGCCTGAAAACATGTCTGTGTAAATGCAAAGGTGTTAAGCTGCAGATACCAGGAATGAGCATTACAGCTACCTAGTTGCATTGCCTTTTAAAACACGACGTGGCTTAGGATTCCATGCATCATCACTTTTTTATTAAGCATGCTGAGGAATGCTGAAAACCATGTGGCTTATTTGAATTTCCCTAGAAGCAGACCCATGGCAAGAACTACTAGTACATTTTGAAGGTGATTCCAGGAGGCACCAACAGGGGGTTGCAAAAGTGAGATGGGGAAGGGAAGGAAGAAAATAGAGACTGTATTAACGAGATGATTATGCTATGAGCCCGGGATCAATCCCTCTAAGGAAGTCTGGTGGACATTACAGACTATCCCTCAGAGTGTTCCTGCCCAGGATCTGAGGATGTTTACATATTTCTCCACTAACTCCTGCTGTCATTCATTGAAGGCTGTATCTAGTGATAGTAAACACCTGGCCAAAAATGCTTGGGTGACCAGAAAAATCTTTAGGCAGAGAATTGCATGTTTGCTGTTAACTGCTATTGGTGAGTACAGAGCTCAGACATGGGAGCCAAGGGCTTGAGAATGAGTCGCCAACTATATTTGCTACACAAAGATAATGTAAGGCAAGCCTTGTATTTGTTACACTTCAACATTAACTAAGCAGCTACCTACAGTCTTTGCCTGCTAAACTGGGCTAGGTGCTGAGAAATACAAAAATGAAGAAGAAACATTCCCCGTCTCTGAAGATTCACCATCTTTAACAGTCCAAAAGTCACCTAAAATTGTTGCTTATGTTTTCTTGAGTTTTCTACACGTGGTCTGAATTAGTCTGAGCTAAATAAATGGTAGGTGGAGTTTTAGGCACTGTCAGCATGACAGATCACCAACATTCCCTCTTGAATCAAGGATAAGGAGCTAGGTGCCATTCCTTGTATTCATTGCTACTCTTCCCATGAAACACCACATTACGTTCTATAATTCCTTTCTTCTTTCTTTTTTTTTTTTAACTGCATTCAGGAAAATGTTTTTTCCCTGACTCTAAACTCCTATGCAATTATTGCCCCTTTGTTGACATTTCACAGTTACATCCACATACCCAAAAGAATAATTACAAAAATATAATGTGAAAAAAGAGAAACATCACCATTTTAATTGGTGAGAATTAATCAAATCATAAAACCACTACATATTAACCTCAATGAACTGTTTCAGACTCTCACCTCCAAAGTTGATATAAAGGTAACCTGAGCTCTCCTGTGAGAGCTATTCATATCCATTAATTGTTACAATACAAGATACACTGGGTCTCATCTGGTTGCCATTTCTTCTGTATTTGAAATGTGCTTCTCAGCAGAGATCAGAAGACACCGTTGGGACTCATATGAGTCTGACTTTCACATTAATTTTGCTGTGCTGTGAAGAGCAAAGACAAAATCAATGTCCATCAGTGATTATTCAAGGTAAAATATCTAGTGATATTGAATACCAATGGCATCATCAGGCATAAAATTTACTTAAGGTTTGTTGAGTTGACAGCCATTTATTCCAGTCCTGCTTCATTTTCCTTTTTGTTCTTTATTTTTAGGAAAATAAAACAATTACAAGGAACAATAAATTCTACTTTACTGACTCAATGTGCCAAAAACCAGATCTATTTCAGTATGGTAGAGAAGAATGAAAGTGGTAGGATTTTATAAACCTAACTAAGAAGAATATCTTTCCAATTGGCATAAGGAAAGTATTTCACAGTGCACATTGACACAAAACCACGTGGCTCAATTAAATTTTCATAATGAAGACTCTTTGCAACTTGTGACTGAACTTGAAAAAAAGAAAAGCCTGCAGCTATATCTTGGGTCCTGAATAAATATTCTTAAGCTGAACACATGCTCATGGCAAAAGACTACTAACACATCTGGTTTTAAAAGTTTGTTTCAACTGTTATGATGAAATCCAAATAATGTTCTTAGTGATTTATTTTGAAGAAATTATAAATAAAAAATCAAATAGCAATAGCAAGAAAATATTAAAACTTTCTTTATTTCATCATGCCTGTGGCTCCAGTGTAGGCTGTCTACATAGCATCTAACTTTTTAGTTAAATAATGGTAGAAGAGGGGATGTGAAATGGAAGGAGGGTCTCCAATCAGTCAGCACTTTGGCCACAAACATCTTGGCGATATTCTCTCTAATCAAATTGAGTGTGGTGGTTGTGCTAGATAGGTATCTGCACCATTTCTGGTTTTTCCATCTGAACTATTGTCTACAATGTGACATTTTTGGGAAGAAAGGAAAGAAAAAATATTTCAGTCAAGGTACCAGGCTTTCCTGACAGCAATCAGTTAGAGTTGTCTATTTTGTCATTGGCTATTTTGTCATAGTCACTCTTCAGCATCTTCTGTGAGAATTATTTTACAAGGAAAATCATTTTTACTCTGCTGTATTTTGTAATTTCACAAGAGAACTTTAGATTTTAGCCCTGAGGGATACTCACTTCTTGTTTGTTCAGATGACTGCTTCCAGGAGGCCAAGGGCAATGTGCTGAATCAGATAAAATTGTATCCTTTCCACATTACTTCCCTCTTTCGAGAGCAGATTTGCCCTATCTCTAGATTGGAGGAGGTAGGGCTGATGATAGACTAGAATGGATGATCCTGAGACTGTGGAGGACGTTTGGAGACTCTGGCCTAATTCAAGATCAACACACACATGTCCTATATTGGATCTAAGTCTTCAGTGGGGTCATTATCCCTCCAGAGCATAGGATATATATGGCCATAGAGCCTGGAGTAAGAGCACAGCAGTGAATGATGGAAAGCGTCCAGACTGCCAGGCAGTGTATAGTGTTCAGGTAACAGGCACATGGGGGTGCAGGCACTATTTTAGGCTCAGTGGTTGTAGCGATGGATGAGGGAGTGCTCTGTCCTTAAGGAATTCATAATATTATGAGGAAAACAAATACAGGCTAAAACAACTACAGCTTGGAATAAGTGCTTCCATAAAGAGAGGAGAAATAAATGCATAGATTTCCCAAAGGACATGAAATGGGTGAGGAATTTGAAGATTCGACAGGAAACAGCAGGCTCCTTTAACATGGCTGCATTTAAGGACAAACCCCCAACCTCTTTACTCTCCTTAGAGAAGATTAGTACCCAAGGATTCAAGTTAGTTCCTAGTAAATTCCTCTCTTTCTGGAAAGGGAACGGGTGAGGGTTTAAAGGTATGAGATGAACAACCTATACCCTGTTAAGAAGTTTTATTCCACACATTATCAGTTCAATACATTTGGTTTGCAATAAATGCGTTCTTACCCTCTGTGCTTTATTGCCAATTAGGGCACAGGCTAACTTTATTTTTATCATTTGATTGCCATGCCTGGCATAGCACCTGGAAATAAGGGTAGTCTCCACAAACGTGTGTTGACTGAATAAATAAGAGCTAGGAGGAAACCTCTTAAGTCTGGGAATTCGCATCTCAGTTTCCTTGCTAATTATTCTCATAACCTTGCCAATCTGCTTAAGCAGCATCAGTTTTCATTATGTGTAGTATGAGAGGTACAATTATTTGCACCCCAAATGGGATCATTCAAAATATTTTACATTAGTTTTGCCTGTTCTTGGAGTTCAATATAAATGGAATCATTCAGTATGTAACAGTATCTAATCCTTTGTTTCCGACTTCTTTTCTCAAAATAAAGTTTTTGAGATTCATCTGTATTGCCACACATATTAATAGTTTGCTAGTTTTTAAAATTGCTGGATAGTGTTCCACTGTATCAATAAAGCACAATATATCAAGTCTTATGAATATACCATCTCTTGTTGATGAACATTTGGGTTGTTTCCACTTGTTTGTTAGCTGCTATGAATATTTTTGTACAAATTTTTAAATGCCTCCTCACTTTTGTCAGGCTCCTAAAAATGGAGTCTGTTTTATATGAGACATATTAACCCCTGCCTCCATTCCTCCCCCCACACTAAAAATATCTATTTCTTTTTCTAGGTTTGTCCAGATAAAATTTGAATACATGAACCAATTAAACAAGTGGACATTATTACTTTTTACTCAAAAGACATATTTTACAAGAAGAACATTGCATGTGTTCAGCAAAGATAAGCTCTTTCTAGTGACAAGTTCCATTGAGTTCTCATCAGATAGCTCCATCTTCTTGTCACTGTTGCCAGTTATTGATGGTTCAGCATCCCACCTTCCTGGAGGAGCCAAAAGTAGGCTCACTGGCTGTTGTCTGATGGTGACATGCAAATTGATGTCAAAGTTTCTGATACTAGAAGCTCCAACAGTTTCTTTGTTAGGGTCTTACTACAGAATAGAAAAACTGTCACAGAAAATGGCCTCTGTTCATGTACTTCTGGATCAGTCCAAGCATGAAATACAATTGCTCTTCCAATAGCTATCAAAAAAAGAGGGAACTGAAATGTAAACAATTGGCTACAATTCAAATGGCTGTTCAGCTTTACAGTAGAATGAGGTCTGAACTGTCGATTGGTATAAGAGAGCAGATAATTGAGATTTAAGATTAAGGTATCTGAAGATAAGAATAATCATTCTTGATTAGCAATATTCCCTTGTTCTCGACTTTTTATCGAATATCTTACACATTAGGAACTCATCCTCATCCTTGGCTGCAATGAAGTTTATTGGGACAAAGAGTCAGGTGGATGTGCCATTCTAAGTGCCATATGCATAGAAGTGTTTATCGTATATATCCATATATCTCCCATGCCACACACAGATAAACATACTTATGCTTAACATTTGGCAAGTGTTTATAACACGTCTGTGGTCTATCACAATGAAGTGAGCAACATGATTACTGATGTCTGTCTCAAGTCTAAAATTCCCTAGCAGAAAAGTTCAGTTTATTTTTGATCCTTAATTTCTGTCTTTGTTTCCTCAGGTGGATATTTATTATGCTATGCAAAGTCAAAGAAAATCACACTGGAAAACCTATGTAGTTGACTTTCATTAGTGTGTCTAGATAGCGGGCTGTCTTCTCACTAAGATAAGGGTTTCTGTAAATTAGAAACTTGAGGGCCAGATGTGGAGGCTTACTCCTGTAGTGCCAGTCCTTTGGGAGGCTAAAGTGGGAGCCTTGCTTGAGGCCAGAAGTTCAAGACTAGCCTGAATAATATAGTGAGACCCTGTCTCTACAAAACAAAACAAACAAACAAACAAAAAATAAACTTGAGCATAGGAGGCCTTGAAGGAATAGTTACACTATCACATTTTAATATATACTTATTATTATTCTCATTCTTTCTATCACCCTCCATCACCCATAACATCTTTTCAAAGCTGTAGAATCAGAGCAGTCACCATGTGTGAAAAGAATGAGCTCCAAGCAGAGACCTGTAATGCCAAGACAAGCTTCTCAGTCTCCACTTAGAAAAACAGAAAATGACATTGTTAATTGGGGAACGGATATCTGGAGAGTTGTGCCAATATTCCCTTATCTAACTGGCCTTTCAAAATTGAATGCACTCTCTGGAACCACTGGATCAGATACTGTCACTCTTCACATTCTGGGGGAGAAAATTTCAGGACTTTTCAGTCAGTTTCTGTTCAGCTCAGATTATATCAAATTTGAAAGAAGGTGAAACCAACCACGTTAGTTTCATTCCACTCCATGGGAGATATGTGAACCCCATTATAACAATTGACTTTATTTTTCACCTAGAAATTTTCATCAGACTCAGTGCAGAGTTAATCAGCTCATAGACAAAGCAGTTAGTTACTGCAAGTCTCTAAGATGAAACATGCTATAAAAATGTATAATGGTAATAATTAGAATCATAATATTAATGATTGTGAAATTAACATTTTGACCTTCATCTTCTTCTACGGGTAAAAGTATCAAAATCTTAGCATCATCCCTGAAGGTATAGCTGAAAAAAGCTTTTATACACCTTGTGTTCTCAAAAGCAATTAATTTCCACATACGAAAGTATTATTAGAATTCACAATAGTTTTAAAATATAATATTAATTTGCAAGGATATTATGGCCAATAGTTCAAAATAACTCTTGAAACTTACTAATGACATCATCCTTTTTATTATTCCATAGAGATAGGTGGCAAATTGTAGGCATTTCATTTTAGTTTTCGTGATGAATAAATGAACAAACGATAATATAAGTATTGAATACTTTTTACATATTGGTATTTAAATACCTAAAATGTTTGCTTTTAATACATTGTAACAATTTTGGAAAATAAATATTAAAATACGTTACAAAAGAAAAATAATCTCTACGCAGGACAAACGATTTGTAACAGGACATGATGGATCATTTCCTTCTATTATTTTTTTCTATGTATATTCAAGGTAATAATATGAAAGCACAATGCAATTTGCTTCTGTGGGGAGGTCTTTAATTTGCAAATAAATACACATAAAATGATTTACATATAATAAAAAACTATGTATTTCTTAGGTAGGACTATTGTGGAAAAACAAAAATTAAAAAAGCAAAAAAATGTAATAATAATAACTGTGATTATACTCAGTGCACAGTTTAGTGTACTACTTACTCTAATTAACCCATTTTCAGTTGTTAATTTAGCTCTTGGATTATAAGGACCAAAAGATAATTCAGTTCACTTAAAGGATACCAGCCAACAACAAACAAAGAACAATGTATGTTGTGCATTATTGAATGGCAGCTCTGACTTGGATTTGGAACTGAGAGGTATTAGGGGTTGAGGCAGCTCTGGTCAGTTTCTCCCTGTGCCCCTTGACTTTGTTTTATGGTCTCTCCTTCCTTCTGTGAATCTTCTCTCTTTCCTTCATTACCTGATTCATCTTTGCCATAGTCTCTGGAAAAATCTACAGAAGAAGCCAGTCTGCTTGGCATAATTATTTACCATTGCCCTCATTGAGTAAGAGAGAGATGACTTGTCTTTCACGCCCTTGCTGGTTCGTGAGCCCCCTTTGGATTAGTCTCCATCTCTAGTTTAATCTGTGGCCATACATGTACAACAGCCACATATAACTTTACCAAATGGGCATTTTTGGCTCAGGCACTTAATACTAAAAGGACAAGCTGAATGGACATATCCAGCATATTCCATAAAGCTTGTTATTACAAACTCTTATTAACATTCATTTATTCAGCAGATATTTACTGAGTGCCATTATGTGCCAACAATGCTCTAGCTGCTAAGGATATGGCAGTAAAAAAGCAGACAAAAAATCCCTCTTTCCATGGGCCTGATATTCTACTGGACAGAGACACACAATGAACAGAATAATAAATAAATCAATTACATAATGCGTTTGATGGTGGTGAGTGCTAAGGAGAAAAAGTAGGGAGAGATATTCTGGGACAAAAGAGAGAGGGAGAGAATGAGTGCCTATGGTGGGGAGTTGGGGGTGGATCGGAAAGTGTGTTTGCAGTTTCAGATTGGCCAGGGAGGTGCTCTATGAGATAAAATTTGGTTCAAGACTTGAAGAAGGTAAAGAAGTAAGCCATATAATTTAAATTATATAATTTAAACTGCTTTTGTTAAGTAATCATCATAGCAATTGCTAAAATTCATTAAGCACTTGTGTGCCAGGGACCATGCTAAGTATTTTGTGTTTATTTCTCAATCCTCAGACCACCTATTTGAGTTAGGTACTGTTACTCTTCCCATTTCATAGATAAGGAATTGAAGCACGAAGAGGATTGGCAACTTGCTCATGGTTTCTAAATTAGTAAACAAAAGAATAGTCAGATTCTGGGGCCCTGCTCTTAAATGCTACTTCTGCTTTTTAAACACCACACTAAAAAAAAAAAAAAAGATCAAATAGATCCACAACTCTACAAAGAGAAGAGATAACTGCAACACAAATTCCCCATCCATAGATGGAAATGATGATGCATTTTGATTAATATCCTGCTTAGATACCTCTCTATGTCTCTTAGGGTACCTCAATGATTGTGCACATTTTACCTAAGTAAAACAGTGCTGTATATGCTGTGCTGTTAACTGCTTTTCCACTCAAAAATATGTCATGGATATATTCCCAAGTCAATAAATACAGATCTATGTTATTATTTTTATTGGATTTCTAATATTTCATCTTATGGATACATTGCTATTTAGGCAGGCAGCTTTTCAATTATTGAACATTTTAAGTCTTTCATAATATTTAAGTTACAGAAATCAGTCTGTGCTCATATCTACCCTCACACTCCCACCAGCCATTCTAAACAGCTGATGTGGATTACTAGAAGATCGATATGGTCCTTCAGGCAGTTAGTACCCATTGTGAACATAACCATAATGAAAAGACACAGCTATCATAGCCTCCTACAGGAATAGAAGCTACTCATGACTTCCATAACCAGTAGTTTAGGGATTTGTTCATTTGGGACATAAAGTCTACTTTTCCTTAATCTTCCATTTGTATAATATTGATTCTAGTTAAGGGTAGGATGTTAAAACAGAGTCGAATATCACTTCTTCCAGAAAGCATTCCAACTATCCCTGTTACTGTAGGTGCCCTGTAGCTCTCTATCCTTTCCTCTGTGTATGGCACTATATTATTATGTAAGGGACATTTGGATGTGAATAATTCAAGCTCTGCTGTCAAGGATACACAGTGGAATGGGACATTTAGAGTGTGGTGTGATGAGTACAATTATGGAAACATGTTTGTTATGCAAACCTGTATACTGTGCAAGAGTCTTGAAGGATGAACTTCTTCAGGAGATGACATCTGGTAGTAGGAGTAGGTGGAGAGAGGAGAGAGAAAAGCAGATGAGCCTGAAGAAGTGGGCAGATGCCAGATCATGGAAAACTCCATGTACCAAGCTTTAGGATGACAAGGAGCCAGTGAAAGATGACTTTAAATTTCTTATAGCCTTATAAGCCAACTAGAGATTGGTAAATTATATGAAAGACAAAGAAGAATTTGACAGAGTAGCTCCTTCTTTATGTGAAATGGCTAGTCTTTGGGGCAAGGGAAGCTTAAAGTATAAATAACAGAAATACTAAAGGCTTGCATCTTTGGGATTCTTTGAATAAGGTCTATTAATTTTAACAGTCCCTCTGAAGTCAAGGCCAGTTAAGTGAGACAAGCTGGACCTTGGGGAGAGTTTTATGAAATCACCCACTCTTAGCGAAAAAGGGGTCTGTAGACTTCTTAGTCCAGTTACCCTACAAGACTCCTCTATAGAACAGAGCAGGGAGCAGTTATCTTCATACACAGGTAGCTCAGTGGCTCCTAAGAGAGTACAAGTACATCTCAATGTAAGATCTTTTTACAACTTACAAAGTTCTACAGGTTGAGCAAAAGTTCTGCTCAATCTAATGTTGTACTCACTGATCCTACTTTCTTCCTGAGTGCCACAGATCATAACATGTTTTATTTTTCAGGATTAATATCACTAGGTCCTTTGGTCATCAGTGTTCTATAGTTTTATATCCTCCTTCTAGCTCCTTTTCTTTGATTTTATTCATGTCCTTCCTCTGATTGTGTCCTATTTTGGTGATGTGCCTTTTAAACTGTGCAATCCAGAATTGGAGTCCAAGATAAAAATTCTAACAATTGTTGACATGAAAGTGATATACTCATCTACAACCCTCAGGATTTAGGAAAGAAAAATAAAACACTACTATATTTGCATGTTGGATATAGATCTAAGGAGAGAGGAACATTTCAGAGGCAATTTTCTGTGCAATATTAGCATTTATTCAATTCTGACCTTTGGGCTATGGGCAATGAGAGGCAGCTTTTATGTTTCCCTTCCCTAATGCTGATTTTTCAGGCATGAAGGTGCCAGCAGGGGCGGGTAAATAACCCAGCCAAGCTTTTCTGCCATTCCCTTCACTCCCACTGACATCTTATGAAGCACTCTCTTGTTTGATCAATACTTTCTCACCTAGTAAGGAAGAAGCCTACAGAGCCTGCCTCAGCAAGACTTCCCAGAGGCTCCAAATGAATATTGAGTGACTCCCTACAAACTCACAAATCTGGTGAGATGTAACATGAGTCAAAAAGTTCTGAAATGCTTAATAGCAGAAGAAAGGGAAGGATCTTATCAAGAGTTGGGTGGCTTTCCATTGGGGCCACATTTTTTTAAATTGCATTCTGGTGGGTAAACTCTCAAACTTTCAGGATGTGTCTCAGAAGGCATTATTTGTACTTTGCTGTTGTTTTAAATTCATTTGGTTTTTGTTTTCTGGTTGTTGTTCATTCATTAAATATATTTATTTCTTTAGTAACTACTGTGTGCCAGAACCTGTACCAGATGTTTAAAATACCAATGTGAACAGGAAAAACCATAGTTTCTTCCCTTATGGAATTTACATTGCGCACAGACACACACACATATAGTGAGAGAGAGAAAAAGAGCAAGTGAGATTGAATAAGTATCAGTTGTGCTTAGTACCTGGAAGGAAATAAATATTCTGAAGTAATTTAGATAGGATGAACACAGAATGCCAAACTTAGGCTGAAAAATGGAAAGAGGAGAGCTATGCAAAGAGCAGTGTATTAGTTTGCTAAGGCTGCCAAAACAAAATACCAGAATCTGGATGGCTTAAGAATCATTATGTATTTATTTATATAATAAACTTATGTTGTTCTAACAAATTTAGTATTACACAGTTCTGGAGGCCAGAAGTCTGAAATCAAGGTGTTGGTTGGGCCATATTCTCTCTGAAGGCACTAAGGAAGGATCTGTTTGGGGGGGCCTCTCTCCTACCTTCTGGTAGTTTCAGGCATTCCTTGGCTTGCAGGTGGCCATCCTTTCTCTATGTCTTTTCACATCATCTTCCCTCTGTGTATGTATGTTTCTGTGTCCCAATTTCTTTTTTTTAAAAAAATTAAATGAAGACATCAGTTATATTGGACTAGGGCCATCCTAATGGCCTCATATTATCTCAGCACTGTAAAGACCCTATTTCCAAACAAGGTCACATTCTGAGATACTGGGGTTAGGACTTCAGCATATCCTTTTGGGGAGACACAATATAACTCACAACAAACAGGGAGGATGGTGTTTCAGGAAGAGCCCATGTTCAGGTCCCTGAGTTAGAATGGAGCTTGGGGTGTTGGAGAGACAGAAGGCTGGTGATCAGAATAGAGAAGGCAGAGGGCAGAGTGGCAAGAGGAGACCAAGGGAAGGGGAAACTCTTTGGCAACTACAAAAATATCAATATGGGTATCTATTCACTTTTGCTATAATATTTTGGGAGGATATGCAGAGAGATACTGCTGAGAGTTTTGTCTGTTTCTCTCTGTAGTCCATGGAGTACAGCTAGGGATGGGAGGCCCCAAGCTGGTCATGGGAGTTGCCAATTAAGAAAAATTAATTTTTCTTGCAAGTCAAATTGTCACTTTTGCATCCCCTGGCTGGACCAGAAACCACAGGAGCCATTCTGTGAATCATCTCCAAATAAAACTGTGAAAGATAGCAGGACATGGGCTTTACACCATGTAAGAGTCAGATGCCAAGTGGTCCTCCAGGGATCACACCACTATGCTGCCTTCTAGGTTTGCATCAAGAAGGCTGGGTATTTAGTGCAGCGGAAGAAGACACAGAAGAGGTGAAAATGAACATTGTGGAGTTATGATCTCACTTCGACCAAATTGCTTTGGGCTTAGTATATTTAAGAAATTGAACTTTAGGTCATTTACATCTTCAGTTTGACCACCTTTATTCCCAGGGCCTTTAACATGAAAAATACACTTGCATGAATCTGTGTTTATCTTCTCGATGATCTTATTTCTATTTCCTTTATCCTGTCTTAATCTACTGTCAAGGATGGAAGTTTATATTTATTATATCAGCTCACACTTAAGCACTGTGCCAGACTCTGTCTCATAGTGATTAAACGGTACTAATTTTTATTTTTATTTTTTGAATTTCATATATACATTGTCCCTTTAATTCTTAAACAACCTTTCAAGATAGGTATCTTGACTGGATTTTAAAGATAAGGAATCTGAAAAGAGTGGAATTGGAATATTCCTAACATAAAAATATGATAAATGCTTGAGGTGATGGATGCCCCAATTACCCTGATTTATTACACAATATATGCCTATATCAAAACATCACAGTACCCCATGAAGATACACAATTATTATACTAAAATAACTAAAAATCAAAAATTAAAAAACATAGATAAGGAAGTTGAAATGTAGAGTATTTAAGTGGTAGTAAGAGAACAGGAGAATCCCTAGTGTTAGAGACATCCCTAGTGTTAGAGACATGAACTAGAAGCCACCTGCCTGTGTTCAATCCTAGCTTTGCCATGTACTGGTGGTGTGACTATCAGGTAGTTATTTAATCTCTTCGAGTCTTAATTTCCTTACCCATAAAATGAGGGTGGTAATGATACTGACATTGCAGAGCTGATGTAAAAAATAATGAGTAACTAGGTATAAAGGACTTAGCCTTAGAAAAGGGTTTGAAGGATAGGAGTAATTGCTGTAGCCAGAAGTGTCTGGTTGCAAGAGATTGAAAATGGTGACTGGGTCAGAGAATGCTAATCATCCATGAAGTGGGCTCGCCACGAGTCTGACACCGTATCTCCTGGTGTACTCTGCGGTAGGTGCATCTTTGCTGAATAAATACAAAGTGAACTTGATGGGAAAGGAGACCTCAGCAGTCCTACAAAGGCAATTTTGCAGGCTGTCTGGCTGTGGAATTAGTGGAATGTTTGCTCTGGAAGAAACAGCTGACGTCAACTTTGCTCCCTTTATATCTCAAGGGCAGAGTTAGCCATGCCTCTGGCCTGTACTGACACCCACAGAGGGAAGAATGGCTTCCAGAGGGAAAGGTTAAAAGAACAGGTCAGCAGGGCATCCATGCTCTCTCTCCCTCCCTCCCCCTGTTTGTCATCTTTCTGGCAAGGTGAATTCAATGCCTAGTAATTCTTTCTGACTTTCTGAGAGCTGTGGGACGCACAAGTGTGAGAAAAGTCATTCTGGCACTAACAGGATTAGCTTGGCTTCATAACCTAATTGCTCTGGCTAGAGAGAATAAAGAGGAAAGCAATGGAAGCCGGCAAGAGAGTGAGTGTGTGTGTATATGTATGTTTTGTTGACTCACAGAGGCTGACTTCTTTTCCATTTTAGGTCTGTTAAATAGAATTAGAGACATAATATATCTCTGCACCCCCTAGAAGCAGTCCCAAGATCTGGCACTTAAGGTGTTGCAAAAGCTTTGTTGAATTATTAAATCAAGACCATTGTAATATTCACTTTTTTTTTTTTTTTTGAGATAGGGTCTCGCTCTGTCTCCTGGGCTGAAGTGCAGTGGCAGGATCATAGCTCACTGAAACCTCAAACTCCTAGGCTCAAGCAATCTCCTACTTCAGCCTCCTGAGTAGCTGGGACTACAGGCACGTGCCACCACGCCAGGCTGATTTTTCTGCTTTTTGTAGAGATGGGGTCTTGTTCTTGTTCAGGTTGGTCTTGAACTCCTGGCCTCAAGAGATCCTCCAGCCTTGGCCTCCTAAAGTGCTAGGGTTAGAGGCATGAGCCACCTTGCCTGGCCCTTCTAATATTAACTTTAATAATGCATAATGGTGTAGCAGAATGAGGACTGGACTTGGGGACAGAAACCAAGTTCTTTTTCTATTTCTAGCATCATATGCTAGAGGGACTTGAGGAAATCACTTGATCTTTAGGGAAACTTATTTCCATCTGGGTAAAACACATACAAAGAGATTGGACTAATTGTTCTCTTTGATAATTCTATGCGTACGTAAATATTTATAGCACAAATACAATGATGTTCTGTTGGGGAGATGTCAATGAGAAGGACATAGTGAATTACCTTTGTGTGTGTCTTGTATATCAATCAGTAAATTACACTTCTAATGCTAGGGTTTGTCATTGTTTAGATATGCAATTTTAAGCAATATAAATGTCTTATATGAGTGGCTCAGATAATAAACAGAAAATAGCATAATGGTTAAATCATGGATTATGAAATTCAGATAGAACTGGTGATACTTTTCACTTATTAGCTGAGTGACGTTAGCTAAGTTGCTTAACTTCTCTACTCTTCAGCTTTCTTGTCTGAAAAAATGGAGAAACTGGTAATATATGACTGTAATTTTAGAGAGCATAGTTCTTCATTTTCCTTGAAGAAAGTGATGAGAGGAAGAAGTTTTTGGGTGGGACAGCTTAGGGAAGTCCTATGCTAGGCACATTTTGCTCATTCACTTAACAGACATGAATGGTTTACATAATATGATCTGATACAAAGATACATAAAATATAGCCCCTGCATTCAAGGGGCCGATGGTCTCATAGGGGCAGATAAGTTTTCATACCTATTTTCTTTGGAGAAAAAGAAGACAGATCATTGAGACCTTCATGGGTGGAAAATGGCCTATTCTCTCCACATTTTAGTATCACCATATACAAAAGTAGGAGTGATATTGCTTACATCATGGACTGGACGCAGTGCTAGCCACAAGGAATTTCACATCATGTAGCTGTTTTGCTTTTCCCTTTGCTTCCTCTGATTCACAGATCTTGTCTCCCAATCTCAACACAGGCTTTGAGAGGCAATATGAAGAGAGGCTGAACTTAGCAAAATAAAGACAGGTGAGTAGGGGTGTCTGGGAAGGAAATAACACCAGAAACTGGTTTTTGAGCAGGTGAGGAACAAAAGGTGTGGGAGGAATGAATACTATCTAACTAAGCTGGGTGAAGTCTAGCTTTTCCTGAGGTGTACATGGTACCTATAGATGTGACAGGGAAGTATCGAAAAGGCTTCCTATTAATACTATTGAACTGACCCAGGTTACACGCATTATTAACAAAATGGAAAAGTAGAAAATATCAATTTTGAGCATGAGGAGTAATTAAGATGTCCATGTTAAACCAAAGAGATTGATAAGTAACTGATTGGCAGAAATAATGGATGTTCATTTCCCGATAATTTTCTGTTGGATTCTTATGAAAACATTCGTTCACTTAGTCATTAAGGTTTTATTTGGTGTCCTTTCTGTGTTAGGTACTAATTTGAATCATGGATAAGAAGTAGAAAGAAATATATCAAAATGTATTTAGGAACATATGATTATAAGACATGACAATATATAATTCAATAGTAATTACCATAATGGAGGCATATACAAGTATTGCAGGAAGTAGGTATAATGTGTGAATTGAGGTATTAAAGAGCAGATTTCCCAGAAGATATAACATTTGAATAAAGAAATATCTCTCTAAATGGATTATTAGTTATTTTGGTCTCTTTAGAAGGTAAGATAATGCTTAGTGTGGTTTCCTCTAATCAAGTACAATTGATTAAAAAATCTACATGTTCAAAAGCTTGATCATATGTAGATAGATATGAGTACAAAGTAAACTAAGAATCAAGCTTCAATCACTAGAAAACCCTCTCTCTCTGTTTCTCTGAGCTCTGAGAATCCTTTTCCAGGAACGTGTTTGCAAAATTCAAATCACATACATTTCATCAAAATAGCATCTTTAGGATAATCTCCTCCAAATCTATTTTTGTAAAGGATGAGAGGAGGATAATATGCAGCTTTTAGAATGACTATGAATGAATCATGGATTCTGACTTTTGCCTAGTTTGTTTTTTTTTTTCGGTTACGAACATTTTATGGCTATTAAAAAAAAAGAAGCCTTGTACTGTTGGAAGGCATAATGAAAGAATATATAATTTAAGCAAAGCCCAAACTAAAACATTGTAAGCTTAAATCTAAGTTTTTCATTACTAAGAAATATAAACTCTTTTAAATTTTTCTTTCTAAATGGAAGATACCAGATGTTCATCTGTTACCATGAAAGTCTACTTTAATTGGCAGTTGAGGTCTCAGAGTAATTTTAAATTGCTACCAGGCTGTCACTTTTGCTTTTGCTGACTTGCAGGGAGGTTTAATGCTTCCTCCACTGGGCTAGACTTTATCCTTCTATTTGGAACTGTTGGATCACCTCAATTTATGACAAACTTAGAAGAAATTTAAATAGTCCATAGAAATGCAATGAAAATGCTTCAGAGTAGAAGTGGGGTTTTTAAAAGTGTTCTGAGATCCAGAGATAAAACTTGTTATGAGGAAATATGTGCAACAGATAGAGACATCAAGGATAAGAAAAAATAAGGCCCTCTGATCAGATTGAATTATTGTAATATACTCATAAAAACTACTGGTTAACAAGTAATTAATTACCTCCATATAAAATCCATCAAATGTGTTCATTAGAGTGGCAGATAGAATTAGAACACTGGCTTTCTGTCAGTTACTTTGTCCATCTTGATGAATGCGTAGAGAGACTTTTATGACAATTTTGGATCTAGGTGTTTAATCAAGGTGTGGATGTGGGAGGAACTGGGATTGGAAGATTGTAGAGAGCAAAAGTGAATATTTGCAGCTGGGAATTAGAGGATCTGGAATTTAGCCTAGTTCTTCTGCTGGTTGGTCATGCGATGATTTGTTTGTTCTGTGAAATGGGAGTATTGGATAATATGATTCTAGAGATTTTGTCCAGTTAAAAGAATTTATAATTTATATTCTCACTTAATTCTCTGGAAATTTTTCTGGCTTTTTCTCTTCCTACTCTGGGGCTTTTAGCTTTCTCCAGATATGTAGCCCCATTGTCTCAAGTGTTTTCTGAGAAATAATCTTGTGCATAGTTCAGGGACTTTAAAACAAATTAGACCTGGGCATGAATTTCAGACTTTGAACAGATTGTTTTACTGTCTCTGAACTCCCTTTTATCCTCACCTATAAAATGGATATATATGCCTTGTAAAGTGCTTAGTGGAGTAGACTTGCTGAGTGATAGGGTATGTGTACATTGAGCATTAGTCCGTATTGCCCAACCATTTTCCAAAGTGGTAAAACCCATCTATAATCCCACTACCGGAGCTTTCTGAGGGTTTCTTTTCCTCCACATCCTTGTCAACACTCTGCTTGTCTTTTTCAATTGTGCCATTCTGGCATAGTATAGTTTTTATCATATTTTGATTTTAATTGTCCTGATGACAAAAGAAGTTGAGCATCTTTTCATATATTTACTGGCCATTTGCACACCCTCTTATGTGAATGTCTTGTTTAAGTATTTTGCCCATTTTTTCTATTGGTTGCCTGTTTCCTATTGATATAGGTGAAAGAAGATGTATTCTGAATACAAGGCTTTGCTAGTTGTGTGTTGTGCTGATTTCCTAGGGCTGTCGTAACAACTTTCCACAAACTTTGTGGCTTAAAAACAACAGAAATTTATTTTCTCACAGTTGTGGGGGCCAGAGGTCTACAATATGTCACTAGGGCCCTGTTCCCTCTGGAGGAACTAGGGGGTTTCCTTCCTTGCCTCTTTTGGTTTCTGGTGACTAGAGACTTTGGTTGGCTGTGGCTGCATCACTCCAGTCTCTGCCTCCATCTTCACATGGATCTTCACATGGCCTTATCCCTATCTTTCTGTTTTCAATCTTTCTCCCCTTTCTCTTATGGACGTTGGACACTGGATTTAGGAAATAGTGTTTTTGAAGATGTAATAAAGAATCTTGACATGAGATCATCGTGGATTGAGGGTGAGCCCTAAAAGATTCTGATATCTGTAGCTTCTCTACTCTTGAATTCTTCTTCCAATTTGGCATGGTTTGATTATTTCAATTCCCTCAGAAAACAAAACAAAACAAAACAAAAAACCATAAATAGACTCTAATGGAAGAAAGAATGAAATTAATATTTCTTAACTTGGCATTTCTAGCCACTTAAGGTGTAGAGAGACCATAGAGCCTGGTGATTAAAACATGGATTCAGGAGCATATTGCCTTGGTTTGAATTCTGACTACCCACTTACCAATTGGATGGTCTTGAGTATGTTATTTCATCTCTCTCTGCCTTGGCTTCCTCATCTGACATAGTAATAGTATCTACCTTATAGGGCTATATGTAGATTAAATGGGCTGATATATGTAAAGCACTCTGCATAGTCACCTAATAAATTTTATAAATATTAATTTTGTTAGTGTGTTGTTAAAACTTTCTCTCCAATAATATTAATAATACTGACAACAAATTACAACCAACATTTATTAAACACTGAGTATGTACCAAGAATTCTGTGAAACATTACTTGCAGCATCTAATTTAATCTATAACTGCGTTGTAAGTATCATTATGCTATGGAAAAAAAGCAATGGTCAGTGACATGTCTTCAGACCTTTCCCATATAGACATTTCTAAAACACATGTTTCACTCTCTTGTATCCACAATTTTGCTCACAATTTCCCTAATTACTCTGAGGCCATTGCACTTTATTACCCTGGGAGAATCCTACCCTTCTTTTTGTGCTCTGTGCATACTTTCCCTGTTGCAAGATAAAATAAAATGGAATGGACAAAAAATTAGATTTAGTGTTCCCAAGCACCTTTACTATAAAATAAAAGTGTTAATTCATTTCCCCTGCAAGATCAAAAGATAGTCTTACACTAGTGAGTTGGACTTTTCTGGCCCCTTCATTAGCCAGGTTGATTCTTTACAAACTAACTACACTGACCCTCTGGCTCTTTTTGCAGTTTCAAGACAGGCTCAACTTGGTTCTTCCAAGTGCTTCATCAGACTGAGCTGAGTTAGTGCAGAGCTTCCAGCCAAGTAAGGCATCTCAGCACGAGGTGTCAAACATAAGACAGCTAATGCTGGAAGCCAGAGGAAGAAGGCTCTTCTTGACCCTGCTCTGAGACTAGTGCATTCACAGAAAAGTGGCTGGCAGGCTCCCTTTGATGCAGTTAACAATGAACAGCAGGAATAAGTATCACCATATCCACATCATACACAGGTATGATGTGGATATGGTGATTGTGTACACACACACACACACACACACACATTTCATTCTTAGCAAAAGACAGTGTGGAGAGTTTATAATCTAGTGTTTGAAAATAACTCACCCAGGATCACAACTGGAGAGAGCGATCCCACAGGATGGACAATGGTAATGGTAGAGTTAGGATTCCTTAGAGACCATTTTACATGTGAGGACATTGAGGACAAATGAAGGGTAATAAATTGCTCATTGTTTGTGTTTGATCTGTTTTTCTCATCACCCCCTGTGTGGATAGCTCGGTACAAGGTTTGCAAACTGTAGTTGCATTTGAAGTCTTCATTGGGTCCTTCCTGAGAGAAAGAATGATGATACCCTTTAAAAGGTCTTGAATGAAGTAATAATAATGCCCATTCAAAACCAGATGGTCGATATGGACATAATCCTCCCCTTCACATTTTCTGTACTTCAGAATTCTTCTTGGACAGAGTTTCTCATTTTAGTGATTTCTAGAGTGAGAATCACATGTTTGAAGCTATAGACTTGTCTGTCAGTACAGTGTTAAAGAAAAATTTGTAGAATTTGAATTTTTAAGTAGGGTGTATACTCTTTAAGTTTTCACAGATTAACATTACCTATACAGTCTCAAACCAAGATGGTTTCTTCTTTCTTTCTTTATTTTTTACAAGATTATTGGTCCCACCTGGCCCCAGAAGGAATGTGCATCTGTGATTCTTGCTCTAGATGCATTTTACTACTTGTATCAACCCTAGAATCATTGACTATGAAGACTCTAAAACTTAGGATCATGTAACTATCAAACTTGACTTTTAAAATTTATTGTTAGAAGACGGAGTATTTTCTTTAACGATAATCTTGAGCAGAAATCCAATATATACAAATGATAAAAATGCAGCATTTTGTTTGAAGGTATATTGTGGGGGGTGAGTGGATGAGGATGGGAGGGCTAGGAGTAGTACCACATCATTTGGTTTCCTCCTTGGCCTCTGGGGTACCTCTATAGAAAGTAGAGGTACCCAGTTTGAAAACCACTCATAGAGCCTGCTTCTTCCGATAGGAAGACTGGGGCCTGGAGCTTGCGTGAACATGATTTTAGGCAAGGTTCTCTTTCTTGCCAGTGCATCTAAAATCTTTCTTTCTTTTTTTTTCTGATGAAGAGATCAAGCCAAGGTGTACCTAAAATCTTGCCTACTACTTCAAATCTACTTTAAAAGTAGCTTTGTAAACCACCCAAAGCCATGGGATTTAATTACCTAAGGGTTAATTTAAAAAGTGTTCAACATATTACTAATTTGTAACTGCATAATTTATTTTATTTATTTTTTTATGTCAGATTTTTGTAGCTGTTTTTTTCTTTTTCTTTTTTTTTATTTCAGCATATTATGGGGGTACATGTTTAGGTTATGTATGTTGTCCTTCCCCCCCACCCCGAGTCCAAGTTTCAAGCATGTCCATGTCTCGGATGGCACGCATTGCACTCTTTGTGTATGCATATACCCGTCCCCTCCTCCCCCTCCCTACTTCCCCTTGCCTGACATCCAATGGATGTTATTCTTATATGTACACTTATGTGTTGATCAGTTAATACCAATTTGATGGTGAGTACATGTGATGCTTGTTTTTCCATTCTTGGGATACTTCACTTAGTA
>NW_012148308.1:1423612-1437502 GCF_000956105.1 Propithecus coquereli
TTCCTTCTTGCCTTTAGATTTTCATTTGGATAATGACACGCCTGTTTAGTCTCTGAGCCAGTAGTTGGTGTTTGTGGGTGAGATTCGACCACACCCTTTATGATGAATCAAAAGATGCAGTAAAAGGGTGTGCAGGATGACCTCCCTGTCAGTAGGTGGCACTTGCAGGGAGGAAAGTGCTGTTTTTGGGTCCTGTAGCTAGCTCTTGTTCCTCTAGAGAGGCCCTCTTGTGTCTCGGGTGATGGGTGGGGCCCTGGGACTTCCAGGTGTGTCCTTGTTGTGCACCTCAGTGGGGGCAGGACGGGGAGTGAGTCTGGGTGGGGCTGGGTTGGGTAAGCCTGCCCTCAGGCTCCACAGCTGCTGTTAGAAGTGGTCAAAGTTCTGCTCTTTGTTTCTGTGCAGAGCTTCTGAGAGGGGCTGAAATGGCTCCACTCAGCTGAAAGTCTGGGCTTGGGGGGTGGGGCTGTCCAAGACCCGCACTCTGGAGCAGGTCTTGCTCCCCTCCACTCTCCCCTTCTCCGTGGCCTCTCCCAGGCCTCTGCCAGCAAGCAGGACCTCAGGATGATGGATCTCCCCTGGCTGTGACATGGGCCAGGAGGTTCCCCACCCAGGATCGCAGCCTGAGCTGGGTGCACAGCTCTCTTTTGGGAGGAGGGCTGCTGCTCAGGCACGCTGATCTGCCCCTGAAGGCACACACTCCTCAGTAGGGTCTTTCACAGATCTTTCCTCTGTGCCCCAGGGCAGTGCGATGGTCACCTGTGTGTAGAGGGTCTGGTCTACAGGCCTGTCCCCTGGTCCCTGGAGATCAATCCCTGACCCTGCCAGGGGGAGGGGTGCTGGTTTTGAATCACCTACAGGGTACCCAAGCTGGATCAATTTCACTCCGCCTTGGGATTTGCCCCACTCTCCTGGAGTTCTCAGGCAAGGAGCACCTGGGGAGGGCTCTCAGGTATGGAGCTCGCAGTCTGAGTACCCCTCAGTCTGCTGTACGGTCCCAAAAGGAAAGGTCCCGTTCCTTGGAGATGCCTCCGTGTGATGGCTAAATTGTCTCTCTGGGCACCCACGGGTAGGGAGGGGGAAGGAGAGAATGGAGTGTTGTGGCATCTGCCAATAGGCTCGGGTCTGGGTGTGGAGAGGTGCCCCAAGGGTACTGGGAACCCGGCACCGTGTCCGCAAGAGGCCACTGCTCACTGGCTGCAGCCGTCTCTGGGCTGGTGTCGGCAGGTCTCTCCAACCGCTCAGGAGCCCACCAATAGTCCGAGATACAAGGGAGGGGAAAGTTATCTGCTCCACCACCCTTGTCGCTGGTCTCCAAGCCTCTCAGGGACCTTTCTCCTTCCAGTTCTCCTCCGCAACGTCTTCCTGTGGCGTCTCCTGTAATTTCAGGAACCCTTCTTTATGACCCTCACCCGATCTATGTTTCTTTGCTAGTCCATTTTTTTCTCTTTCCTCTAAAATTTGTCTTTTTTGCAGAGACACTCCAACTGGCGGCTTTTCTCGTCCGCCATCTTGGCTCCTCTCCTGCATAATTTATTTTAAAATTAAAATTAATTTATTTAAAATTTTCATTTCACTTATTTATCTTATAATTTATTTCATTTCTAACATTTTGTTTAATTTATTTCATTAAATTTGATGTATAAATTTTCCTTATATTTTTTCTGTGGTACGAAATGTCATAGTAGTCACACTGGAGGCTGTACACCTGTGGTATCTGTATATACCTTTTTGGAATTCTCAAGTTTGAATAATCTGTTATTGTAGAAATGGCATGAGGATTGTGGGCAAGAAGATCAATTTGAAATCAGAGTCAATCTATGTGACCTTTGGAAAGTTATTTAATCTTGCCAAGTTTCATTTACCTTTTTAAAAAATTGGTTTTAATTGACAAATGATAACTGTGTATATTAATGGGGTATAATGTGATGTTTTGATCTTATGTATACATTGTAGAAGGATTCAATCAAGCCAATTAACATATCCATCACCTCACTAACATAATTTTTTTGTGGTGAGAATGTTAAAAATTTATTCTTTTTAATGCCTTTTTGGGGTTGTTCTGAATATTAAATTATGTAATGTCAGTACAGGGCTTATCCACTATTTGGAATGTAGAAGGCAGGCAGTAAAAGTTATTTCCATCATACATATACTTTAATTATAAGAGACAATTCATTGTTGTAGCCTTCTATATAGCCTCTTTGTATGTATTAGGCACTTGGAAAATGTTTGTGAGCAACAAATAACTATTACTGAAACATGAATAATGTGGCTTGTCTTCAGACTTAAGCAGTATATATAGTTAACAAGTATTCCTATGTTCAAAATTAAGGGTAGTGGTGGGGAGAGAATCTGTGAATTTCTGCCTGCCATGCTATAGCATAATGCAGACCAAGGAGGATATCTCAGAGGAAGGAAATGTTCCTAAATAGAAAAAGAAGAAAAAAAAAAGATGAAAGATCTTGCTTTCAACAAAGAACTGCTAGTACTTAACTTGTCAGGACAGGGTTTTGAAAAACAGCATTCCCAAGTATACCTTTGTAAAAAGCCTTAAAAAGAAGCAATGCAAACCTGGTTCCTACTAGCCTTTTATTATTTCTCATTGATAATGGCTTGCAAGAGCCTCATTTTATAAAACTCAATACACTACTGTGAACATGAAAAGCAAACCTGCTTTCATAAAGCTGATGTTCCATTGGGTAAGTGAGGGCTCAATGATAGCCCAGCCAATTATAGATTCTGGCTGTGTCTGCACAGTACCCAAACAAGGGAAGGAAATGCAAAAAACTCACCCCAAACACAATTTTTTTTAAGAAAAAATAAACTCTTGCTTATGTTGAATGCAGTCATAAAGCACACATGGCTGAAACCCTTCTTCCCATATGTATATGTCACATTATAAGAAAGAGAAACATGTCTGATCAGAATTCTAAAATCCTTGAATTTTACAGTAATTACTGACATACCCGAAGATAATCTGGCAAGATTCTTAAGTAACTTGTAAATCATCGAGAGATGTTTACATAGTCTGAAAATTGATGGTTCATTAACTTATTCTTCAAATATTCATGAAATACTCAGATGCCAGCTACTGCTCAATTTGCAGTATGTTAGCAGAACAGAACAAAAGCCTTCTCTCATGGAACTTATATTCCAGTAAGAGTAATTAAAAGCTAGTTTCTAGGTATATTGGAAAGAGTACTAATTTGGGTAATAGAAGATCTTCATTATAATCCTAGTCCTTGTTACATACTAGGTACCTGCTTCATATTTGTTTACAAATACTAGTTCTGCCACTCCCTGGTTCTGTGACCTTGTGCAAATCTGTTCACATTAAGTTACCCATCATCATAAAGTATGAAAATTGGACTAAATAGTCTATTAGAAAATGCTCAATTTAAAAATCTCATAATGATATAGTTATGATGACTTTGCTTTCTAGAATCTTTAATTTTGTTCTAGAAATATGCATTAAATCACACATGACAACTCTAAGTTTTGTAGGAAATACACAAAGAAGTCATCATGTTTATACTAAAAGGCATTTGTAATCTATTGCAGATTAACCTATAGAAGTAGTTAGGATGATTGGAGGAGAAGGAAGCCAGGTAACAATGAAAAAGCCTTACAATGGGGCAAAATATTACATTCCCTAATTGTGTGTGCACACATGTGTTATATATATATATATATGTAATTTATTAAGTCTCCAGGTCAACTAATAAAAAACATACTATATTTTAACCATTCTTGCATTTGAACTACAATGGTGTATGGGAAAATTTATTTTGAAGGCAAACAGAGTTTTCTTCCCCAACTTAATATTCTATGTCTATTTAGATGATTTGCTTATTTTCTTTGAGCATCAACATCTTCATCTTCAACTGAGTCATAATGATAATTGCCTCTTAGGATTTGCTTTATGGATTCAATACGATAATATTTAATAGAAGCCAAGCACCCAGCATAGGTTCTGGCATATAATTAAAGCTTCATCATGAGTCTGAAATGTTAGGACCTCTCTTTTGTCCATGGAAATCTTTATCAAAAAGCTCAAATTAATTTAATGTGAGCATTGATTTGATTCTCTTCATAGAATTCTCTTTGCAAATAATCAGAATCACATTCGTTGCATATCTCAAGAAAATTTTCTACAGCTTGATTGTCATTAACAAGTACCTCATTTTATCTCACTTAAGACTTCATTGACTATGAGATGCAGCTGCTCATAAGGGACACCCCATATGGCTACTGGTCAGGAACTGAGCCACTGGTACAATCCTGTGAGGCCTAGACCCTCTAGCAGGGCCTAGAAGCATGTCTGGATATTTCTTTCCTAAAAGGTATATAATTTTTTGCTTCAGACGGCATGGTCCTGATCCAGAAACTCAGGCGTCTTCATTGTGATTTGTTCACTTCAGGGCTTGTCCTAAATGCCACACAGCATCTTTTTCACCACTGAAACCTTCTAAAACCATGTGTTCTAGCTCAAATATGCGAAGGGGCAGAGCTGTTTGCACTACAGCCTGTGCCTTCTACACAGTCTTTCCATGCTCTGGTGCCCACTCAATGACAGTAGCCTTTTGTGACACCTGGTGTATGGTTAAGAGTAGTATTCTTAAAAATAAAGAATGTGTTGTCTCCAGAGCCCAAAGAGACCTACCAGGTGTTGTGCTTCCTTCTTTGTGGAATAAAGTACAAGATATAATAATTTATCTTTTACTTTGGATGGCATATCTCAGCATGCTCCTGATCATTGGATCCCTAAAATTTTACCCACATGACAAACTTCTGAAACTTTGTAGGATTTATCATCCTCCCCTAGAACACATGAAACTTGTCAAGGCTTCCAACTCGATATACAGTTGTTCATCTATTTTTTTTTTTTTTTAACACAAAGTCTCACTCTGTTGCCTGGGCTAGTGGTGTCATCATAGCTCACTGCAACCTCAAATTCCTGGGCTCAAGTGATCCATTAGCATGATGTAATTGAGACAGTGGAGCAAGACTCCAAAGGATCAGACTGTTTCCATCTAATTTAACTGTATCTCAGAACAAAATTTTTGAATAGATATAGGAATACAAAAAATATTCAGCACCCAACAAGGTAAAATTTATAATAGTTGGCATCCAATTAAACATTACCAGGCATGTGAAAAATAGGAAAATTCTACCCATAATTAGTTGTAGACAAGGACATTAATAAAGTTATTATAACTGAATTCCAAATGTTCCAGAAACTAGAGGAAAAATTGAACATGTTAGTAAAGACATGGATGATTTAAAAATGCAAAATTTAGAGATGAAAATTACAATGTTGGAAATAAATGGGTAGGAGTTATGGCAGATTAGAAATTGTGAAAGAAAATATATTAGTGAAATCAAAGACACAGCAGTATAAAACTATGCACAATGAAATATAGGAAAAATACTAAAGAAGAACAAAACAGCATATCACTGAGCTGTGGGAAAATCTCAAGGAACTTTACATATTATCTGTCTACTGCTAATTATGGATAGGATTTTCCCATTTTTTTGCGTGCCTGGTAATTTTTAATTGGATGCCAAACATTGTGAATTCTACTTTGTTGGATTTTTGTGTGTGTATATATAATGTATATATATGATGTATGTATTTGAAATTCTGAAAAGTAACAAGGGACAGAAAAATATCTGAAGAAATAGTAGCTACTCTTTTTTTTTCTGATTTCGTAGAAATTCTAAAGCCATAGTACCAAGAAGCTCAATGAAACTCAAGCACAAGAAACATGAAGAATACTATACCAAAGCACATTATCATCAAATTGTTTGAAACCAGTAATAAAGAGAAAAATCTTAAAAGAAGCCAGCCAAAAAAGAAACATTATTAAGCATAATTTAGAATTTTCACATTCTTGAGAAAAAAATCATTCATACTACCATGATACAGATAATAAACACAGTAAGCAGAGCTAGGTATCATTTGCAGATGTTCTTCCATTTTATTGAAAAAAGTAAATTTTTTGAAATTTTTCATACATACAAGTTTTCATCACACCTCATCACCATCTATATGTAGTAAAAACATGATTTATAAAAATTAAACTATTAGCTAATTTGTCCTGGATTATATTTCATATGCCATATTAGAATAGGAAGTATACAACTAATGGGTTCTTGTATTTTGAGGAACAATGATTTTTAGAATTTCTTATAACTGCTTTGTTAGCCACAAGAGCCCTTAGCCCTTATGTGGAGTACATTAAGACAAAGGCCTAATTGAGCTACTTTTAATTTGCTTCCATTCCATAATATAACAATAAGTGCAGATGTCTTTCCAGCATTAATTTCTATCTACACGGCAGAATTTCATTAAGTTAAGCCAGCCCCATTTTCATTAAGCACCCTCACTTTGGTTGTGCACTGTCTGTGCTTTTGGCCTATCAGGACAAGCACTTAGTCAATTAACTATTTTATTAACCAATTGATTTTTGCTGTAGGTCCCTACCTTCTCTTACCAGTTAGAAACCATCATGAAAGGCAAATAAATTGGTTCGTTTCATCTCTAAAAAGGAACTATAAATAATGAAACATTTCAAACAAGGTTTCTAGGGGGAACCTAAACACAAATAAAAAATACCTGCCATTTATTCTGGAATGTAAAATGGACTGCTTGCAGCAGCATTGTATTTGAATAAATCATTTGTCACACTGACCTTTATTGATATACTGTTTCCCAACTTAAAGCATCAATCCTGCTGCTTAAAAGATCTTTTGTTGTACAAGACCTGCAGATCCATCAGGTAACAGAATAATGATTTGCCATCTGTGGACTTACTAAATCAATAATTTAACAAGACCCTCAGTAGCTTCTTCCCAACCCCTCACACCACTCTATTGCCTATGTTTGCAATTTCAGTTATGCAATTTACTGATATAATTAGACACCAAAAATGTTATTTAACTGAAGGAAAATACAATGTATGGCATTCGGCTTCTGAAGATATTACGTATTTCTAGGACATGCTGTATGTCTTAATATGACTCAACATCTGTGGCTAGTACAAGTGTAATTTGATATAATTTTGCGGCAAATAAAATTTCTCCCAGAGGAATCAAAGGTCTTAAATTCAATGCACCCTCCCCCACCCCAGTTTTGTTTGTGTCAGAATGATTTATATAGATGTAGAAAATGTATTTTTCTAAGGTCATAATTGGGATATATGGTATGCTAATTCATGGAAATTGGATCCATTTTGGAATATGTAGTATACTTGTTTACCCTAATTACATACAAAATACATACTTTAAAAATAAAAGGTGGATGAAAGGTTTTCTATGTCCTCATTCTCTTGTGACAACTATTCTTATTGTCAGTATTCTCCCAATGGAAAAAGGTACTTAAGATATTATTTTTCTAAGAACTCAAGACTAGGACATGGAAATGATACTTTTATTAACAAGCTGTATTATCTTGAGCAAGTACTGTTAATCTGTTGAGCCCAGTTTCCTCATATTTATTTTTGAGTATTTTATATATGCCCTGTTTAAGTTTAGGGTTAACTTTGAGATCTGGTGATGCTATTATAGTAATACTAATGGTCATTCTGTATTGAGTACCTACTATGTTATAGGTGCCTTATGAACATTACCTATAACCTTCACAACAACCCATTAAGATCAGTATCATCATCCTCATTTTTCAGCCAAGGAGTCCTGGGAACATTAGGCCGTCTGTTTAAGATTCCCTAGGCTTAAATGGCAGAGTTAGAATTAAAATCACAGCCTGCCATACATTGTCTGGTGTTTCCTCTACTCCGCTATACTGCCTCTCTATGATATAATGTCTGCGAAAGTGCACTGGAAAAGCCAAAGCACTAGACAGATGCACAATGGTATTACAACCATTATAGTGATTAATAGGCAACATGAAATGTAGGACGTGACGCCCAGAGGTGATGTTGTCCTTTCCTTGAATGGGAGTTACACTATGTCATTAGACAGATAATTATAGTGAGATTTTTCAAAGGCAAATTTTGCCACTGTCTTCATGCATGGCCTTGCTAGCTCTCCAGGAGAAGCAAAAAATAACAACGCTGATTGAGTTCCCTTTGCCACTTGCTTCAAGTGGTTCCCATTTTAATGCCCTTCTCAACTGGGCCTTCATTGTCATTCAGAGCTGCTGATATTTCAGCCTCCATGCAGGCTGAACAGTTGGGCTCCTCAGCAAGTTCAAAATGTCTACACAGTGGAAAAAAATATAATATCTTTTCTAAAAGTTTTTGGGTGGTTCTATTAGAAGGCATAACTCTTCTTCCTTTATATTCCAGTAGGCAATAATCTGCCCACTGCTTCTACTCTCATTTCCCCCCTCAAAAAAAGATAGACTTTTTTTTTTATTTCAGCATATTATGGGGGACATGTTTAGGTTATGTATGTTGTCCTTCCCCCCCACCCCGAGTCTGAGTTTCAAGCGTGTCCATGTCTCGGATGGCGCGCATTGCACTCTTTGTGTATGCATATACCCGTCCCCTCCTCCCCCTCCCTACTTCCCCTTGCCTGACATCCAATGGATGTTATTCTTATATGTACACTTATGTGTTGATCAGTTAATACCAATTTGATGGTGAGTACATGTGGTGCTTGTTTTTCCATTCTTGGGATACTTCACTTAGTAGAATGCGTTCCAGCTCTATCCAGGAGTATACAAGAGGTGCTATATCACCATTGTTTCTTAAAGCTGAATAGTACTCCACGGTATACATATATCACATTTTATTAATCCACTCATGTATTGATGGACACTTGGGTTGTTTCCACATCTTTGCAATTGTGAATTGTGCAGCTATAAACATTCGGGTGCAGGTGCTTTCTTATACAGTATCATTTGTTCTTTTGGGTAGATGCCCAGTAATGGGATTGCTGGATCGAATGGTACTTCTACTTGTATCTCTTTAAGGTATCTCCATATTGCTTTCCACAGAGGTTGCACTGGTTTGCAGTCCCACCAACAGTGCATGAGTGTTCCTATCTCTCTGCATCCATGCCAACATGTATTGTTTTGGGACTTTTTGATAAAGGCCAGTTTCACTGGAGATAAGTGATATCTCATTGTGGTTTTGATTTGCATTTCCCTGATGATTAGAGACGTTGAGCATTTTTTCATATGTTTTTTGGCCATTATTCTGTCTTCTTTTGAAAAGTTTCTGTTCATGTCCTTTGTCCACTTTTTGATAGGGTCGTTTGATTTTTTTCTTGTTGATTTTCCTGAGTTCTAAGTAGATTCTGGTTATCACCGCTTTATTGGATTTGTGGCATGCAAAAATTTTCTCCCATTCTGTAGGTTGTCTGTTTGCTCTTGTGACAGTTTCTTTGGCTGTACAGAAACTTTTTAATTTGATCAGGTCCCATTTATTTATTTTGGTTGTTGCTGTGATTGCTTTTGGGGTCTTCTTCATAAATTCTTTGCCTAGGCCAATGTCTAGAAGAGTATTTCCAACATCTTCCTCTAGAATTCTAATAGTTTCACTCCTTAGGTTTAAATCTTTTACCCAGCGTGAGTTGATTTTTGTGAGAGGTGAAAGGTGTGGATCCTGGTTCAGTCTTCTACATGTGGCTATCCGGTTTTCCCAGCACCATTTATTGAATAAGGATTGTTTTCCCCAGTGTATGTTTTTGTGTCTTTGTCAAAGATTAGGTGGCTATATGAGGATGGTTTTATATCTGGGTTCTCAGTTCTGTTCCACTGGTCAATGGCTCTATTTTTGTGCCAGTACTAAGCTGTCTTGATGACTACAGCCTTATAATAAAGTTTGAAGTCTGGTAAGTTGGTACCTCCCATTTTGTTTTTATTGCCTAGAATTGTTTTTGCTATGCGGGGTCTTCTCTGGTTCCATACGAAGCATAAAATTAATTTTTCTACATCTGTGAAGAATGAAGTTGGTATTTTAATAGGGATTGCATTGAATCTGTAGATCACTTTGGGTAGTATAGACATCTTAACGACGTTGATTCTGCCGACCCATGAGCATGGTATGGTTTTCCACCTGTTTATGTCCTCGGCTATTTCCTTCCTCAATGTCTCATAGTTCTCCCTATAGAGGTCTTTTACCTCCTTAGTTAAATATATTCCTAGATACTTTATTTTCTTTGTTGCTATTGTGAAGGGAATTGAGTCTTTGATTTGGTTCTTGGTATGACTGCTGTTGGCATATATGAAAGCCTCTGATTTGTGTGTATTGATTTTTATCCTGAGACTTTACTGAATTCATTTATCAATTCCAGGAGCCTCTTGGTTGAATCCATGGGGTTTTCTAGATATAATATCATGTCATCAGCAAATAGTGAGAGTTTGATCTCTTCTGTTCCCATTCGTATGCCTTTAGTCCCACTCTCTTGCCTGATTGCTGTGGCCAGGACTTCCAGCACTATGTTGAATAGAAGTGGAGATAGTGGGCAACCTTGTCTGGTTCCAGTTCTAAGTGGGAATGCTTTCAATTTTTCCCCATTCAGTATCATGTTGGCTGTGGGTTTGTCATAAATGGCAAAAAAAGGTAAACTTTTAACTGATGGAGATTCTCAGAGATTTCTGTGACCAAACTCAAATATCACAATAATGCAAGGTTAGCTGACTTGAATCATTTTATGCTTTTTTATAGTCTAGTCATGGATTCCAAAGCGTACATGAGAAAATAATCCATCTTATAAAGTGTACTCATGCTATTCCATGACCAAGTAGAAAGTTTATGTGGAAGTTCTGCAACATGGCTTATCAAGTACAATGCTGTTACCTAAGTTTGGGAAATTATCCAGCTCTGGTTTCCATCCCCAAATCTGGACACAATTTCCTATGTCCTTTAATGAGTACTGCCTTGGATCCTAAGGACAATGGGAATATGTGTTCCTCCAACAAGTAGGTTGCCTCTCCTGAAGATCTTTCAGGTGACCCTGGATACATTAGCTATTTTCTCTTTTTATGTTTCTTCTTTCTCTAATGGGTCAAGTAAAGCACACAAACTTTATCTACTATATACTATGATCAAGGCATTAGGCATCAAAAGAAGATGACTAAGCTGAGTGCAGATGTGGGCAACTCCCACTTCATATCCACATTACTTATCATGTTATATACTTGATTAATATTTATTAAACTGAGATTTTAGGCTGCATCTCACTACCCAGGCCAAAAGAAGAACCACTGCTCTAGACAAAGCTAAAGGTACATTTAGGCTTAAACAAGAAACTTGACTGGGTTGGTGGGTAGAAGGTTTGTGTAGTTCCTATCTGTCCTCTTCTAACAAGTAAAACTAGTCCAATTTATAAATGGATTGAGTTTTAAAGACTGGTTTTGTAACAGGAAGAACAAAGTCATCATGTTTTATTAACTACTAGCAAATAAAGCAAAAAGGCAAAAAAAAAAAAAAAGAAAGATGTCCAAGTTAAGGAGGAGGAAAAAGTAAGTGGTCTATTTTTTCCTACATCAAATCCAGGCAATATTTTGTAATAGAAGTTTAATTAGCTATCAGATTTCTTCAAGTTCAGTCCCCTTGCTTAATTTCTTGTGATTCTCTATGCCAATGCTCAGAAATACAGTTTCATTATTAACTGTTGGACCATCACTAAAACACCCTACTGTGCCCTACCTAAACTTCAAAGTGCTTAGTGGGATCAAATAATTATTTCCTAATCCCAATCAAATTTATTATTCTATCATGATCAGTTAATATTTAACAGATAGATTTTATTAAATTAATTTATACCAATATATAAATGATTAATAACCCTTTAATGTTCCAGTGATAGTTTCAGTTTTCAAGATGAATGCCTGTTATCACAGAAGATATCCTAAGGATGTCCAATTAATGAGGTCTGAGACAAAACTGCAGAAAGTATTATATGACAGAAGGACAATATCAATTAAGGTTATTGCAACCTGGGAATTTGATAAAAAATTTTTCAATATCTCATTTATTTATTCAACTAGAACTTGCTATGTATGAGATTGTGTGTTAGAAATGGAGTATACAAAACAAATATCACCTATTTGTAACTTCAATTTAAAGAATTTCACCTTCCAGTAGAGGAAATAGATCATTAAAATAATGAGTGATAAGTGCAAGTATAAAGATATAAGAAGACATTTGGCATATATTTGAAAGGTTTTTCCTTCCAGATAACCTTTTCTGGATTCTCAGATTAAGGTGAGTCTCAAAGGATGAATATGAGCAAGCCATATAAAGAGAAGTGGGGAATAGGGAGGTGGGAAACACTTTTTAGTCAAAGGCATTGTATAGGTCAGGGTCTTAGCAGGTAGCACACTCAATAGGGTGATTGAAGAGATTTTAATGAAGGGACCATGTATGAACCTAAATGTAGAGTCAAGAAAAATCAGCAAGGGATGATGAAACATCCCAGGGTAAAGGAAAAGCTAGAAGTTGTTACCACCCTTAAACTTGAAGGGACAAGAGGAAGGAACAATTACCTAAACTGAGCAAGACCTATAGCCATGGCTGTGGAGATGAATATGATCTTCATCAGAGGAACAACAGCCAGTGCCAGACCGTGGCCTGGTAGGGAAGAAGCCACGGAAAACATATCCTGACTTCTGACTCCTCTAGCCCTCTGATCTGGAGTTTCCCACAGGTGGAAGCCAACACAAAGCCAAAGGGTGTGAAAACCTAGTTCTTCTGAAGCCAGAGAAGGGTGAAAAGTGAAACTGGAGGGACAAAAATAGAACAACCAGCACAGACGTGGAGATAAAAAAAAAATCACAGTGTATTTTCTTTTGCTGGAGTTGTAAGGTCTGAGAAAGTGGCAAGAATAAAAGACAATTGTGATTCTATGACTTATATACCTGGAACCTCTGCATAGTTTTTTGTCACCATTTGAATGAAACTTGTAACATGTCATAAAAATCTGCCAGATCCAAGCCCCCATTCTGGTTCTCCAGGTTTACAGGTGATTCTAGAAGCCCTGATGAGGAGAAAGAGGCACTTACCTGGAGGCAAACACAACAATTTGTGGTGCTGGAGAAAAATGATGACTACTTCAACTAAGGCAATGGAAACTAAGTTGGTAAGGAAGATCAAGCTTTGAGAATGCAAGTGGGGCTTTTAAAAACTTCCCTTTTTTCCCCTTGCTAATGGATGGAGACAAGGAGGAGTCAGAGTCAAGGAAGAGACCTGCTTCTTGTCTCCAAGGGCGTTGTCTTTCCTGTAACTTCAAATCTGCTTTCTATTGTTGTTCCTTCTCATCAGTGATTAAGCAGGTTGGATAGAGATCTGATAGATGAGAGAGTGAGACCTGCTTAATCAATTCTCTTCCTTGACTCTGACTCCTCCTTCCCTCTCTCACTTGTGCAAACTTCCCAGAGGAATTGTCTATCTTCACTGTCTCCATGTCCTAACCTCTTTTATCCCTCAAACTTCCATCATCATTTCATCATTCCAATAAAGTCACCTTTTCCAAAGGTCACCAATGACTTTGTTTTTTTGAGACAGGGTCTTACTCTGCTGCCTGGGCCAGAGTGCAGTGAAGTCATCATTGCTCACTGCAACCTCAATGAGCTCAAGTGATCCTACTGCCTCAGCCTTCTGAGTAGTTGGACCTATAGGAGCTCACCACCATGTCCAGCTATTTTTTTGTTGTTGTTGTTGAGACAGGATCTTGCTATGTTGCCTACACTGGTCTAGAACTCCTGACCTCAAGCAATACTTCCACATGCAGAAGAATGAAACAGGACCCCTATCTCTCACCACTCACAAACATTAATTCAATATGGATAAAAGACTTAAATGTAAGGCATGAAACCATAAAAATTCCAGAAGAAAATGTCAGAAAAACTCTTCTAGATATTGGCCTAGGTGAAGAATTTATGACTAAGACCCCAAAGGCAATTACAGTAAAAACAAA
>NW_012148308.1:1438472-1450280 GCF_000956105.1 Propithecus coquereli
TCCAATATACTACAGATAGGAAGTGGAAGGCAAGGTCTGGCACTGAGGACCACCATTCCTAAATGTGCTCACCGGAATTCCCACTCATCCTTAAACTTTATTTCAAAATTGACTTAGGTTTTACTGGTCACATCACCTCTCTGTCTCTGCCTTTGTCTCTCTTTCTCTTTGTGGCATTAGGGTGTGTTCTTTACTTTTATTGTATTAATAAATAACCATTTTTTTGGTTCTTTTACTTTTCACAAGTTTGCTTATTAGAAATATGAAGCCATTCTTTCCTATTCTACCCTGGTCACTAAATCCACGAACAATATTCAACTGCTTATTATTGAGATCAAGTAGTGGTTAAAAGTATGGGTTCTAAATTTATGCTTCATAGGTTCAAATCCTATCTTAGCCACTTAATGGCCACTTAGCATTAGGCAGTACTTAGTTGCTCTGTGCTTCAGTTTTACTATCTGTATAGTAGGATCAACATATTAAATTGCCATAACCACGGGAGGATTATAAAGTAAGTGTATGTCACTAACACAGAACAATGCCTGACCCCCCTGCCCAAAAAAATCTACCAATGTTTATTTTCTTCTGCAGTAGTAGCAGTGGTGTAGTACCAGTAGTCATACTATTACTGGATCAAATAAAAATTCAAATAATAATATGCTCAAGCAAATAATTCATTTTTATTAAATAAATAAACCTCTGCCAAGCCACATAGTCCATATTCCAAGCAGACAACCCCTTCCAAATTAATGAACATTCAGCCAGCCATAGCTGTAAAATGAAGTTAAAAGAAGTTTAGATCTAGGCAAACAAAACTGAGTTTCTATTATTATCATTATTAGAAGAGTCTTTTCCTGGAATTGCATAAAGGTATTTGTCACCTTCTGTACCTGCCTCAACCAGGGAGGAGGAATCCATTGGCCTAGGTGAGTGACCTGGGGATCACCACAAAGTACATCCCTCTTTAAATGTGAAGCTCTGTGTTCACAGGGGGTAAGTTTTGCTGACTTTGTGTGGTTCTTGTTCATGCTGGCTAATACTAAAATCCTGGGCAGCTAAAATGTGATTATCCTCTTAGCACCCTTTCAAATAGAAAGTCTGTGTTGAGCTCTAAAGTCTATGTTCATGCCTTCCTAAGCCCTTATCATTCATATCAATGAAGACAGAATGTAAGTGGCAGTGGGTATTAAACCATTTGAATGTGCTGAAAAATTAATCTTCATATCTTTTCACTTGGCAAGATATATTTGATGGCTTATCTGCACTGACCAAAGATGAGCTTTCACTGATCTTCTATCTCCCCACATCTTGTGGGTAGATAGGGTGGGATTTCTGTTGGAGAAACTGTCAACTAAAAATGGAAAAGATGACAGTAAACCTTCCTGCTTGGTACTGGAGTTTAAACATTATATAACTTGTTTGTCTGAAAAGGATAAAATCTGCATTATACCTAACTTTTCAAAGATTTTACAGATTATGGCTAGGCCAAAAGTGACTTATATTCTATCATTTAAAATACTGGTACTAATCGATCAACACTTATGTGCACATATGGAAGTAACATTCATAGGGCATCGGGCAGAGGGAGGGGAGAGGGGGATGAGTAAATTCACACCTAATGGGTACGGTGCATGATTTCTGGGGTTTGGGCACACTTGTATCTCTGACTTGGGCAGTGCAAAGGCAATATATGTAACCAGTGTGTTTGCACCCCATAATATTCTGAAATAAAAAAAATTAAGTTAAAAAAATAAAATATTTGATAAAATGGAATAAGTGCAGAACATACCTGGAAAAATTAGGGACAGATAGTTCTAGAGGCTCCATGTAGAATAGACCATAAACTCTTTAGAAGAGAAAATGCAATGCAATCTTTCTAAAAACATGTTCCTCAAAGCACTACTTCTTTCAGAGTACGGGCAGGGGGAATCCATGGTGAAATAAGTTTGGGACACAGTACAGTAATCACTCTTCGTAAGTGAACGTTCAGCACAAAAAGAAGAACTATGTTTACCATTGCTATTTTCAACCCCAAAACACTTATGTAAGATCTTTTTAAAGAAACGCTGATTGATATCCTGTGGATCAATCTAGAGTTCTGTTGAACACACTTTGTCAGTTGCTTAAATTGGGAAAATCTTCAGTTTATGGAGAGTAGAAAGTAGGAAGCTGCTGCCTCAGATTTGCACAATGTCCTTCAGTGGAATGTTCTAGGAAACCTCTCAATGACAAAGTTTTTCTACATCGATCTCTATTTGGTTCAGGACTAGACATGTGTCCTTCATCAGCAAGAACTCTGGAAAAGACAACTAAAACAGAGCATACCCTCTCTGAATGAAAAATGGTTAAAATTTAGTTTAGGATTAATTTACTTTATGTATTTGAAGCTGATGTTGTTATAGTCATAGCTTAAATCTGCTCTAACATTTTAAGAAGTCTGAGATACCCTCTTGACTAAGAGAGAAAGGAGTAGAATTACAGCAAAATTTATTGGTGATTATGTGCCTATCGCTTATTAAATGTGTCCTGGCAGGTATAAAAGGGGTCAGAATCACCATGGGCAGCTATGGTGAAGTTGTAGACAAGCACTTAAGGTTTGTCTGAAACTCAGCCTTGCCTGCTAGCTCTGAGTGGTGAGCCCAGAGGTGCATTATTGCATTGCTCTGAATATCAGTTTCTCCATTTGTAAAGCAGGGATATTACTACCTATCTTAGAATGCTATTGGGAAAAGTAGAATTAGAAAATGTAGGTAAAATGCTTGGCACATATAGATCCTCATCAAACACTGGTTACTTTTTATTCTTTTATTTTTTGTTTTTTTCCTCCACAGCAGTGATTATCAACTGGGAGCAATTTTGTACCACCCTCTCCCACCTCTAGAGGACACTTGGTAATATCTGGAGATATTTTTGGTGGTCTCACTGGGAGGAATTGCTATTGGGATCTGGTAGGGAGAGGCTAGGGATGCTGCTAAACATCCTACACACACACATGACAGCCCCCACAATAGGTAATTATCTAGCCCCAGTGCTGAGGTGGAGAAATTCTGTTCCATCTCATAGTAATGAAGCAACTGCCAGCTTCCTCTGCTATTAGATTTAGTCATGTCATTACAGATTGGAGCAAGTAGAGGCCTATCTTATGGGAAAAAATATCACTTTGGAGACCAGAAACATTCAAAATCATGAAAGTTTAAATCCTGAATACTGTATTCACTTTAATCATATAAAGTTAGCAGTAATAAATATACTGTGTTTATTTATAATCCAAAGCTAGTGACAAAGAAAACCTCCCCAAAAGAAAAAAAACTAGAAAATATTCTGAAGATCTGGAAAGATAAAAATATTGAACTACCTTTCCCCTTTTTTGACCATTAAATATGTTTATTTCCGTATGGAATTGGGGAACCCAGCGGTTGGTTTCAAGAAAAAGATTTACAATAGCGTGTATCTACGCTGTGCTTTTTTCCTCAAGAAAATCAGGTGTTTGTTGTCATACATGCCATAGAGTTTTGGGGACATTTTGGCTTCCAACACAGATATGTTCATAACACTAGACACTATGTAATGCCATGGCCCCTACCGTACAACAGTGATCAGGGGATTAAAAAAGAGGAAATGTGTGTGTTTGTGTATAATGTGCATATGTGTGATTTCCCCTGTGTGCACACACAGGAGTCTTTGCTTAGAGATGGTGTATATAGCATCATTCAAGTTGACTGTAGCTCATTTCAGCAATAATTTGAAAAAACTTTAGGAAGGACAGGGATTTATTTTTTTAAAAATAGGGTCAGTTACAAGCAAAAGCAGAGGGGCTACCTGTAGGCACATTTAGGTTTGCCTGTAATACAAAGCCAGTGAGGCAGCGATATATTATTGGTTTCTTCTTAGAGTTTTGAACTTTACATAGAGTTTAAAAGAAACTAAAGTAAGAATCAAGGTGAAAGAAAAGAGAGTAAAATTGTTAATAGATAAGCATTACTTATGAGGAAGTATTTCTTTTTCAAATTGATAGATTCATACAGAAGCCCTAAGGTACTCACACATGAAATGAAAAACAAATGCAGGTGTTTTCAAGGAGAATAAGAAGATTGCAGGATCCAGCAAACCCATCCTTCACTTAGCTGCCAATTATATGAATGCAAATAGAGAGGCAATCTGTTAAGAGTCCTCCAAACCTGGAATGTAGGTATAACTTAAATATGGGCATTGGTGATGTTCTCTACCTCCAGCAAGGAAGACTTGTTCTGTACTGTTTATTTGGATTTCAGTGTCTTTCTAGACCCGGTTTTCCATTTTGATCTTTCCTTTGCTTGTTAGAGCTGAGATTCCAATCAATGGAAATGTATTCACTTGAGCCCTGGGTGTAGTGACTTTTCAGATTATTCTAACAGTAGGTCTTCATTATTCTAGCTGTAGGAGCTTGGAAAAATCACTTACTCTTTCAACATCTCATTTTCTTCATTTGTAAAATGGAGTATTATTAATAGTGGCAATCCCATGGAATGGTTCATGGGAATTCAATGTGAAGCCCTAAGCACAGTGTTTGGCACATAGGAATAATTCCACATGTTAGTTGTTGTGGTTGGTATGGCTAATATTATTTTTAGTATCATTATTATTTATGACTGTTAATTACCCTTATATATGGGACACTCAGTGTCATCCAAACATTCACCAAACATTTGTTATTACATTATGACATACCACAAAATTCCCTAGGCATTGAAATTTAGAGAGATGATAAAACAATCGTTGTTGTCAAGGAACATGTAGCCTAGGGATGGAAGCAAGTGGGCAGGCATGATAGCATTATGCTGCATATACCATATGGTAGCATATGGCAGCTTATCACACCACACTAGCAGCAAAGAGGGGTATCAAAGAAGGATTCTTGCAGGAGGTCCACTTGAACCAGGTCATGCTATACAAACAGAGATCAGCCAGAAGAAGTGCGTTAGGTAAAATGTAATATGGTGGTTGAGGGGATAGCATAAAGAAAAAACTACAGGTCACCTACAGAGGTCCTGAACTGCCATCAGTTGATGTATGTCAGCCTCAATTGTGAACAAGCACAGTAAGCATTCTTCCCTTTTATGTGCCAGGTACAACATCCTAACTTCACATGCATGACTTGCTTCAATACTTATCACCCCTATAAATTATTTGTTGTTATTATTATCATAATTTTACAGATGTGGAAACTTAGGCCACAGAAAATGTAAACATCCTGCTCAAAGACTCAGAGCTATTAAGTGGCAGAGTTAAGGTTTGAACTTACTTAGTATCACGACCGTCTCTGCTTGTAAATTACTTGAACAATATAAAATACTGTGATTACAGACTGCTGGTCTGTAGTTTTCAACTGTTCCCACATAAATCAAGCCTAGTTCTTTCTGGCATCAATGACCCATTTGGGAGTTTGGTGTAGTGGGTAGGCCAACTGTAGTGGGGCTAACAGACCAGGTCTTTTCTACACCTTGTGGGAAAGGTGAAGAGCCCACAGAGAGTCACTGAAGCTCTTTCCTATACCAGCTGGACTTTCTCAAAGACTACGAAAAATGTCAGAGGACCTGCCAGTCTTCATCAGCAGTGACTTTATTATAGCCCATTTTGGTACCCCTTATTCCTCAGATACTGTAAGAGACGTACACTAGTGGATCAACACAGCGTACGTGTGGTGAAGCAGAGACATCGTAATTAGCCAAGGATGCATTCTTTCCGTATTTCCCTAAGCTAGCATCAGATTTAGGAAATAAAAATACAAGACACTCAGTTAAGTTTAAATTTCAGATAAACAGAGAATAATGTGGTTTTTTTTTTGGTTTGGCATAAGACCCATGCAATATTTGTCACATACTAAAAAAATTGTCTGAAGTTCAAATTTACTGGAGTCTGTTATATTGTAATTAACAACCCCATCCTAAGAATAAATATTGCCTGGAAAGAATTCAAAGATGCCTCAATAATTTGAGCCAAATCCATGGACATTCAGAAAATACCTACTCTGTGGAAGTTTTTGTACTCAGGGCTGAGTATACAGAGTTCCCTCTCTAAATCAGCTTACGGTCCAATGGGGCAGGCAAGAGAATGAGAGACAATCATGGGGAATGTGGCCAGGGTAGGTTCTGTTCCTGTTTGCCTTAGGTCTATCCTTCACCCCCTCCCCTTACCTTGATCTGCCAACTATAGCTACAGAATGTTGCAGGGTGCTTTCCCAGATCCGGGGCCACTGGTTTCTGGCTGGGCTCTTCTGTGATCAGGCTGTGGGAGAAAGTGCTGCTTCTCCCCCACTGCCTGGGGTCATGTCTTCTCTGTGCCTCCAGCTACCTCCACAGGCTCATGATGCTCCAGGGTCCACAGGCCCCTACATGGGGAGCAGGTGTCCCTCCAGCCCAGGAGCGGAGCAGCTTCCCTTTCTTGCACTAGCCTACCCTGGTTGGCCTCCCAGCTACTCCCTCACCCACGTAGCTCTCCATATTAAATTCCCTCTGTTTTAAACATTCTGCTTCAGAGGGGTCTCCATTTTCCTGGTTGGGTGCTGAACATGAGAGCATTGCAACTGTGATATGGACTGGAGAACTGGGGAAAGCTGGCTTCTTTAACCAGGAGGGAGTGGACTAAGTCTTCCTGAAAGGCATGAAGACTGAATTCAGGATCCTAATTATAGTTCTTATTTATTCATTTTAGGATGTTCCAGTTACTGTGCTATTTGTGATGGTTAATTTAATGTAACTTGACTGGGCCGTGGGGTGCTCAGATATTTGGTCAAACATTATTCCAGGTGTGTCTGTGAGGGTGTTTCTAGATGAGATTAGCATTTGGATCTGTGGACTCAGGATTGCCCTCTCTCATGCGGGTGGGCCTCATCCAATCAGTCGAAGGCCTGAATAGAATTGAAAAGGCTGAGTAAGAGAGAATTCCTTCTGCATGGACTGTCTTTGAGCTGGGACATTGTTTTTTATTTTCCTGCATCTTTGGACTTGAACTACACCATCAGGTCTCCCGGTTCTTCGGCTTTTGGCCTTGAATTGGAGCTACACCTTTAATTCTGTTGGATCTCTGTTTTGTTGACTGCAGATCTTGAAATATATCAGTCTCCATAATTGTGTGAGTCAATTCCTTTTACTAAATCAATACCTCTCATTTCTCTCATTCTCTCTCTCTGTCTCTCTCTCTAAATATATATACACACACACACATATATAAATATACACATACACATATATATGCTTTATAAATATATAGGAGAATCCCGACTAAAACAGTGTTCTTTACACCTTGGCTTATTTAATCCTCAGAAATTATTCTCCAAAGTACTAAATTTAATCCCAAGTTAGATGAAAAAAATAAAGCTCAAGAAAGATGATACATTTGTCCAAGATCAGGCTGTAACAGTGTGAATACAGATTTTCCTAGCTCCAAAAAATATGTTCCTATCAACCATTATATAGGAATGAGTCATAAGTCATGTTTGCTGGGAAAGGCGCATCAGGCAGGAGGCTGAATAAATCTAACGTATATCAAGAGGTACTCTCACATCAGTAAGTGTCCTCCCTCTTCGTCTTTCTTTCTGGCTCTCTCTCTCCCATGGCTGAGTTCAGGGTGTGACTAGGATGCTTGTAGTGAGGAGGATGGATAGGAACACAATCACCCAGGATGTCTACAGTTCACTTTACTTTAATTGCCCTGCACTTGGCAATACAAGCATGACTACAGCCTCCCAAGACACTGAAGTTCCCATGTCTGTTGGGGAAAGGGAATGAACCTGGTTCCCAGTGATGTCACTCAGGTGGCTGAGAATCAAAACTATTTGCTTTTTAACCACTAATACTCACTTTCGTGACCCCAAATTTGGAAGGAAGATACATCTATTCTTTTATGAACCCAATCACGCATCTAACTTATTTTACAAACATGTATTGAACACCTACTATTTTTAAAGTCATGCATACATTGTACTATTTTCATTGAGTTAGGAGGTTTGAGACACAAAGATCCTATAATCTAGACCTCACCAAGGTACATTCAAGCCCATGGCTTTGACATCCTCCCAATTCCCTTTGGCCACCCAATTAAATAGGTCAGGTGCTAAAGTTTGATCAGATATTAAAAGATTCTGTCCCTTTTAGAGGTCTTATCAAAGATTTAGTATGTCTGTCTAAATGAACTAGGGAGTCATCCTTTGAAGTGTCTGCTCAAAGATGGAGTGTTACCTGTCACGCAGTGGAAGGAACTGGTAATTCAAAGATTAAAAAGAGTAGGGTCCAAGGGAAATAAAATTGTAGCAATAGCAGAAAGACTTTGGATACTTAAGAGGTAAAGAAAATATAGGTATATTTTTTTCTGTGAACTAAATACAAATTTTAGAAAAGTGCAACATGGTGAATAATTACTATAAGCCCAGAGCTGTGTTGATTGTTTTGTCTAAATCTGTAACAGTTTTATTTATATTTGCTTACTCTTCACTGTCTGCTCAAATAAAATACCCTTTCCAGGTTCTTCTAAATAATAGTTTATGGAGAAGAGAAAGGCTTGAACTATCTGGATGTCCCATCTTCTTTTTGTAAAAACATATAACCTATATGAGTTTAGTTTTTGATTCATTTACTCAGTTAAAGAAAATATATGAGGAGTCCTTATAATGAGTTAGAGACAAAAGACATAGAAAGATGCTTACTACATGGGACCTGCCCTAAGGAGATCCTCACCTATTGGTAAAGGCACTTAAGAACAGATGGTGACAAGACACACTGTGTGCAGTGACAGAGGGGTACATGTGTGTGATGGTGGCACAAAGAAAGCTGATTGACTTAGGCTTTGGGGATGTGCAACAGAAGCACAGGAAAGCTTTCTCTCTGAGATTACTCCTGAGATGCATCTTCAAAGATGAAGACTACTTAGCCAGATAAAGAAGGGCATTTTGGGAACATCATTTCTCAAATTGAAGTGAGAAATAACAGAGTTTTGTTTCATATTTAGACGTTGAGGGTAACTTGGAAATGAGGATGTGGTGGGAGATGAAGTTGAAAAGGAGCATGTCAGCAACCAAATACTGAAAAGCTTTGTGAGTCATTATAATGCTAAATTGTTTCAACATCCCGTTGAACAGTAACACATCTCTTATTTGGTGGTACATAAAACTCCCTATTCAAGTCAGTGAGTTGACAACTCTTGAAGAACAGGGGTTCCAGTCCTCCTAATGGTGCCTGCGTTCCATTTTCCAAGCTTGATCTTCATTTAATATTTCCAGGTTTCTGTGTAAACTCTTGTTACTCAAAGTGTGGTCTGCAGACCAGTAACATTGACATGATGTTTAGCTTGTTAACTGATTGACGTCAGACTGGCTTGTCAGAAATGCATCATCTTGAGTCCCATCTCAGACCTATTGAATCAGACTGAATTGGAACAGAATCCTCGGGTAAGTCATATGCATATTAAAGTTTGAGAAGCCCTGGAAAAACCCACTCAAATTGACTCAGATACTAAGTATTATTGTTAGCAGCTTGCTGCCAAACAACAACAACGACACAAAAACCCTGATCTCAGAAATATATAACTCCTTAGAACAGGGGTCCCAAACCTATGGGTGAGTTGTATAATTATTTCTTACAATGTAATGTTAATAATAATAGAAATAAAGTGTACAATAAATGTAATGGGCTTGAATCATTCCGAAACCATCCATCCCCTCCCTGGTCTGTGGAAAATTGTCTTCCGTGAAAATGGTTCCTGATGCCAAAAAGGTTGCGGACTGCTGCCTTAGAAGAATCAGATCAACTGCAAAACAGTTAAAAATGATAAAAGCCCTCAAAAATGTTGATTATGAAATATGGGCAATGCAAGTAGCAGAACAAACTGAGTGGCTCTGTAATTATCAGTTCCATTGAGAAAAGAGCAGCAATTTATTTAAGTTTAATTTTCCATTTCAAGTTGGCTAGCCTTATTTATTTTCTGGTGTATACACCATCAGCAATCAGTTATAAGAACAGAAAGATCGTTGTTCTCCTTAAGAGTGCTTTCTTTTATCACATGGTTCCTTAAGAGCCAAATTAGCATGGTGACCCTAGAGCTGGTGGTCACATGTTATGACTTCTAAATGAAGAGCTGTCACACATAGCATTCTTGCCTTTCTAAAAGCTTTACTGTTGGGCATAAGTATCTTGTTTGTCAATACATGGATAGTGTGTCTGTTGCTGTTTAGTTCTTAATTGTGAGCAATTTCCCACTGTGGAATAACTAATTGGACCAATGCTTAAATTACTCTAAGGGTGCCATTTTTGAAAAATTTCTAGCTACAGTAAACAAGACAGTGTGGCATTGATACAAGGACAAAAAATTAGAAAAACAGAGAAAATTAGAATGTCTAGAAATATACTCATTTATAATAATATATAGTCAACTGATTGACCAAAAGGCCCTACTGTAATAAATGGTGCCAAATCAGTGAGATTAGATAGATCTACCACAGCAATTAGCTTTTTGATATCAACAATGAGATCAATTAGGTAGACATCAAACACATGGAATGAAAAGGAAAATCGTACCTGAACCTAAGGAAAAAGTTTAGAGAATCTGGAAAAAAGGACTCTTTTAATAATGCTTTGTTTACCTTAAATAAGTGCTGAAATGGGCCACGATCCTTCAAAACTTAACAGCATGTTAGAGTTTAGTCCCAAACTTGCCATTCTTCCTGTTTTCACCTTGTGTTCTTCACTTTCTACTCCCTCATTGCCCTATCAAGCCATGTAGTTCTACCTCTCTGCCCTGTTTCAGCTCAGTTTTTCAAGTATCCACTCTGGGTCTTCCCCAGTTTGCTAATAAATAGCTCCCAAAGCACATCTTTCCTCTTGACTTCATGTTGCTACACATCACCCCCTCTAACCTGGAAGACATTCTCCAAACTCTGAGTAATCTTTCACATATCGCACATTAATATTAGGTCCCTTAGGGTTGAGAGATACACTGCACTGAAATTCAGCTGGGGCTTCAAAATGCGAGAGAAGATGACTGTAGCGGAAATCTGTTGTCATTTTGCAGGAAACATCCTTGGGGAATGAAACCTTTGTGACTCTTTAAATTTGTATGTGGTAGATTTTGTTATCCTAAATTTATTTTTTCACAGAGACAGGACTACACATCCCCACCTATTACTGTGGTAGTTGCTTTCTGTGGGAGAAGTGTTATTTTCCTGCTCCATCCTTAGGTTTTGTCCTGTGACTTGCTTTGGTCAATAAAATGTGAGCAGAAGTAACATATGCCAGTACCAAGTAGAAACTTTGGGTTATTTACAAGAAAAAACTTTCTTGCTCTTTACCTCTACCTTGAAGATGGCATGTCCCAAATAGAGGTGCTCCTTTAGCCTAGATCCCCGAATGGAGAAACGTGAGTGGAAACAGAGACATAGAGTATCCACAGCTGATATCACACATGAATGAGAAGTAAACTTTTGTTATTGCCAGCCTAGATTTTAAGGTCTCTGTTTCTGCAAGGTAAGCAAAATATGACTAATACAGGGGGTTCTGAATGAGCCTCATCCCAACACCAGGTCTGGGAGTCAACATACAACCTAATCTAGGTCAGTCAAGCACTACATCTTTCTGGACACAACTCATTGGTTGGAGAATGGAAATTGGAACATAAATCAGGTTGGAGGGATTGAATATAGGAACTCCTGTTGGTGGTACTATTTAAAATAGGCACTTGTTGGCCGGGCGCGGTGGCTCACACCTGTAATCCTAGCTCTCTGGGAGGCCGAGGCGGGCGGATTGTTTGAGCTCAGGAGTTCGAAACCAGCCTGAGCAAGAG
>NW_012148308.1:1452065-1493013 GCF_000956105.1 Propithecus coquereli
ACCCGAAGGATGGACATATTTGAAACACGGACTTGGGTGGGGGGACCAAGGGCAACACACGTAACCTAAACATCTAAACCCCCATAATATGCTGAAATAAAAGAAAAAAAAATAGGCACTTGTTTTTATTCAGGAGTTACTAAAAGATATTTGCAAACTTAGAGTCCAGAGGCCATGTGAAGGGGCAGCCTGTCTGAGTGTGAAATTTACAGAATAGAATTTAGAGTCAAGACTTGGTGGATGAGAATGACAGATTCTTGATGAGACTATTATTCAAAAGTTTGCCTAAAATCTATCCCAGAGCTTTTCACAGCAATGAAGGCTCCTGACCAACAATCTAAGAAGAGTGTGTGTGTGTATGTGTGTGTGTGTGTAATCGAATGAGGTACAAATTGGCAAACCATAACTACCACATGTGTGGATAATATATCTTTTTATTTTAAACAAAGTTTAGATTTAATAAAATCATAATTTTGGAAACTGTAAAAGAAACCAAATAGCACAAAGAGTTTTTTTAGATAATATCAAATTCTGATTGTCATGGTAATCTGATTATTGAAGTTATTTTTTCCTGATATTTAAAAATAGTATAATTTAGAAGGTGTATAATAAGAGAGGAAAAATGACATATTAATAGACACATTTTATTCATTGGATTAGATTTATGCTTAAGCTTCTTCAGCTGCACAGAGATAAATAATTTAGAGGTGGAATATGACATGGAAATATTTTGTATACAAAGTTGATCAAGGGATTCAGCCTACACTTGCACAAAGATACTGAGGAAGAGGTATGATCAATATTTTTTACTATTAATAGTATATATTTGGCCCTGATGTTATATGAAGTATATAGTAAATTCTTTTAAAAAATTTCAAAACCTTTTTTTTAACATTTCAAAATAAATACCACACATTGTATTGATGAATGGCCTTAAGCTAATTCTGTGGATGATTATGCAAAAGTATTTTTCTTTCAGTAATATATAGATAATTTAAAAAACCAGATATGAGGAAGGATGAGAAAAGTTAAAAATTTAACTTTTTAACTAAGTTGCCTTAATTTCCTCTTCTGATTCAATTAATTCTGGCCTATATACTTGAATTTTATTTTCCAAGCATGCACATCCTCACAACTACAAACAGTTTGGTCTCAATTAATGTAACAATCATTACCCACTTTGACTGGGATATCAAGATATTGGGGGGGAAGTTTTTAAATTTTAACAATCTATATAATTGCTTCAGTTCTCTACTTTGCTGATGAATCTAGTAATAATTAACCAATTAAATCACATCAGCAGTTCACTTTTTCCCTAACCACAGGATTTGGAGGGATAAAAGAGAAAGAGAGAGAGAGACTAGAGAATCTAAACATGAATGTCATTCCATTACAGCACCTTATTAAATGCATTTAAATGTTTTAATTTCTATCACTCTGTTGTTCATAATGAACTCTGCAGGGATTGAAAATGAATTTTTATTCTGAGACTTTTTTTCCCTTTTGAATTGCAAAGAGCATTCCTCTTGAATTTCCAGTAGATAAAATGAAACATATTTTAATATCACATCAAGCCAGTTCCCTGGGGAGACAATTGTCAAAAATTCATGGCATCTTTAAATCACTTTAATTACATTTTGCTGAATGTAAAATAATATGTAAGAAACTGTTTGTTTAACTTTATTGATGCCATAGTATTTTTCATACAGTTAAGTTATATGCCATCCAAGTAAGATTGATTATTCAATTAGGCTGAGATTCAGGGTGAATGGAGATGTACACTCAGAGATGGATTTGAAAAGAAAAGTTCAGACCAGAATATGAAGCTCTTTGAAGGCCTTGTGCAAAGGTTTAACATTCAGGGACAAATATGGTACCTAATAACAAAATAACTAAAATTAATTTAATTCTTACTAGTGCCAGATACATGCTATGCATTTTACATATATTACCTCAATTAATGTTTCCAATAGTTCTTTCAGCAAGTAATAAGTTAAATTCATAGAGTCAGACATCAGTCCTTACATACTTTCCATGCTTTATAAAGGATAAAACTTGAATTTGTACTATGACACTTTATAGTCTATGATTACTGGAGAAAGGGAGTTAGAATAAGATCTGGGTGGGTGTGATGGTTAATTTTAGATGTCAACTTGAGTAGCTTAAGGATTACCTGGAGAACTAGTAATGGATAACTTCTGGATGTATCCATGAGGGTGTTTCTGGAGCAGATTGGCATATAAATCGGTGGACTGAATGTGGAATATCTACCTTCAATGTGATGGGCACTGTCCAATTAGCCTGAGTAGAAAGAAACAATTCTCTCTCCTGGAGCTGGGATATATTGTTCTTCTCCTGCCCTTGGACATCAGAACTCCAGGCCCTCTGGCTTTTGGACTCAAGGACTTGCACCAGTGGCCCCTCAGGTTCTGAGGCCTTCAGCCTCGGACTGAGAGTTACACCATCAGGTTTTCTGGTTCTCAGTCTTTGGACTTGGACTCAGCCCTGCTACCCAGGGTCTCCAACTTGTGGATGGCCTGTTGTGGGACTTCTCAGCCTCCATAATCATATGCATATATTCTATTGGTTCTATCTTTATAGAGAACCCTGACTAATACAGCAGGCATCAATAATGTCTACTAGATCACTTGAATACTATTTATTGCCCCAGTTCTTGCAATTGAAAAATGGATAAAACATCACTTTATTTGGTTTTCTCCTATACATATTGAGAGTAAAAATTGAGAATCCAGAATCATTCACATAAAAAAGTAGTTGCTACCCTGTTTGTTGTTATAATTACATTTATTTAAAAGATTTCAGGGACATTTAATGGGCAAATCTATCCTAGTGTCAGAAAGTAGTACAAGAATTATTACGGAAAGACAGCTCATAAGGCCAGAGATGTAAGGCAGTAGAATGGTGTGGTTTTTTTTCTCTCCCCCTATCCCCACTTTTTCGTTTTTCCTTCCTTCCCTCCTTCCTTCCTTCCTTCCCTCCCTCCTTCCTTCCTTCCTTCCTTCCTTCCTTCCTTTTTTTCTTTTATGCAATAATGCCTTCAAATCAAGATTCTCTTCTCTCATGAGATAAAGGTTAAATAAATATTTGTGAATCTTATGATATAAGTGGATATACTGTGATGAGTGCCTGGCTTGAATTGTTAAGATCAGAGTGTAGTCTTTTTTTGGGTCACCTCCTAGTCATGGGACCATGGCCAAGTCACTCAACATTTGATGTGTGAAAGAAAAATTGTAATAAAGGTGAGCATGTCTGCCTTATATTTATCTAGGATTCTTCAAAGCTTGTTTATTGTTAGGCCCATATTAAAACCAAGACTTAAACACTGGTCTTTCGTATTAGCCAGCCATCCTCTCATTATATTAGCCTTCATTATAAAAGTGGACCCTTGGCACTGTATGTTTTTTTCTTAGCTGGTATAGCTTAAGTAGTGTAGATATGTCTGATAGTTGTATAACTTCCCTCAAGGAGGGAGGAGGGGGTGAAGGAGTGGGTTGTTGTTCTCTGTACCTCAGCATCAATCAGACTGATGTCTTTCTTTTTTTTTTTTTTTTTTTGAGACAGAGTCTCACTGTGTTGCCCGGGCTAGAGTGCCGTGGTGTCAGCCTAGCTCACAGCAACCTCAAACTCCTGGGCTCAAGTGATCCTCCTGCCTCAGCCTCCCGAGTAGCTGGGACTACAGGCATGCACCACCATGCCTGGCTAATTTTTTCTATATATTTTTAGTCGTCCAATTAATTTCTTTCTATTTTTAGTAGATACAGGGTCTCGCTCTTGCTCAGGCTGGTTTCGAACTCCTGAGCTCAAACAATCCGCCCGCCTCGGCCTCCCAGAGAGCTAGGATTACAGGCGTGAGCCACCGCACCCGGCCCAGACTGATGTCTTTATATGTTTAATGCATTCAACTTACATTTAAAATCACATTTAATCAAATGGTGACACAACCAATAAAATGTGGACACCACCATCTTACTGGAAAGCTGGTCTCGCAGAGCCTCTGACAGCTCAGGGACACTACCAGGTACCTTACAGAGATTGGGAGTCAGCTCCTTTCTGCTCACGATGGGGCCTAAAACATAATGTGACTAAAGTCATAAGCCAGGGAATGGTGGACACTGTTGTTTTGGGGAACAAGGTGGAAACAAGCAAATTACTATCCTGGTCAATCAGCACTCAGCTTGCTTCTCATTGGCCTTAACTTTAACTCATCCTTCTGTTCAATGTAGTCAGAAAATCTCAAGAAAGGCAAAAGTGACTATAATTCAATGTAAATAAATCCTTCCTGGGAATCCCAAATGGTACCCAGGTACAAATACCAACTATAATAATTCCCCACAACATTGGGCATTTCTACCTTTTAATGCTGTCTGGCACGCATCATTTTATTGTATCTTTATAATAGCTTTGATTGGTCTACCTTTAGTTTGAAAACACGTCTGCCTATCCAAAGGAAAAAAAAGCCATCCTTTTTTCGTACTTCATTCAGCAAGCATCACTGCTCCATTAGCTGAGCACTTACCCACCAGGGGAAGAGAAATAAGAATTGCAAGTGTTACGTAGGGCTGGGATTATGTATCTGTAGATGTTCAGCATTATAGACCTAGGAACTGCAGGCTGTTCCCTAACATGTTTTTATTCTTCATATACTGTTTAAATTTCATATCTTTTCTGCCTATTTCATGTTTAGATGAGGCAAGGAGGATAGTAATATATTTATCCAACCCATGTCAGTTCAAGTAAAGAATTCAGAGTCATCTGGGAAATATACATATATGAGTAATTCTTTGAAAGTTCTTATTCTCCTCCTACTGAAATGCCTTCCCCAAATATCCATTCAATTTGCTTTTCAATTTTCACAGCTCCCTCTCTAATCCAATACTAAGACCATTGGTATTGAAAGAATACTAAAATCAAGCAAAAACAGTCATCCACCCTCTTCTCCATCACTTAGCCAGTTAAATGGCTATATATTTCCATCTCTCACATCCTAAGATGTAATTAAATAAACATTTTTAAACTGGCAGTTTTAAATTTTATAGGATAAAAGCCTGAAATAGGTTCAGGTTTGTAGGTGGGAAAAACCAAATATTCAAGAATAATGTTTACAAGTTTCTGAAACAAGGCTTGTCAGTGGGATGAAGTTGCTAATACAAGCCATTTTGGACTGAATGGTTTATATCTGTTTATAATAACTTGGATTTGTCTCCTGTTAAAATGTCACATGGATAAAGGAATAAGTTCTAACAGCTGTGACAGGATTATCATTGCTAAGAAACTTCGATACGGTGGATTTATGTGTCAGGGACATCTACTTCACTGTCTCTCATTCGGATTAATCCAAATATTCTCCTCCATACTCAGAAAGGCTAACAATAAGACACAGATAAAAGTCCATGATTCTGACATCTTATTCCCTAAGTTTGTTGTTAAATGAGACTGTTGACACCAAAAGTCTAATATTTTTCTGAGGAAGTTAGTGGGGAACTCAGGATGAGACCAGTTTTTTTTTTTCCTCAATGCAATTATTCCACAAGATGGGTGGAATTAATGGCAAAGATTAGCAGAAATATATGAACAATCCTAATCTTTTGTAGAGCTACATAGAAAAATAGAAAAATGAAAGTGTTGGATGGTTCATAGAAATTAGCATGTGGAGAATAAACGAGAAAAATGACCCAAGGCATCCTAAGAAAATAATAAGGGGTGACATTTAGTTGGGAACGTATTTATTGCTGGTAAATGTCATAGGGAATTATATTCAACTGAGCCTTATAACTTTATTCATTTACTCACTTATCCATTTATTTGTTCATTCAATAAATATGTGCTAGGCACTGGAATTAACAATGGTAATAAAATGATAAATGAGCCAACGGCTCTCCCTTCCACAGATCATATTTTATTGGGCAATGTATGTGCAACTAACACTCTATGAGAAGTGCCATAGTGGAGATGAATTTAAGAAATCCATGTGGTTAAAAGGAGAGATGAACACTGCTTGGGAGAGTTTGAGAATAAGTCACAAGGAGAGATATTTGGGCCACATTTTGAAAAATGAGCAGGAATTTACCAGGTGGATGAAGCAGAGATGGTCTCTTCCACGCAGATGAAATACCCTGAAGAAAGGCTTAGAGGTTTTTGAATTTCACAGCAATCCCAGGGATGAAATCTGATTGGTCCAGCTCAGTTCATGTGCCTTTCCCTGAGCAATCACTGTCTCTGCTTCAATGGCTTCTCTGATTAGACCAGCCTAAGACTATAGTGATGGCCTTTACATTTCTTCATAGAGATACAGTTGTAAAAGTTAAATGAGCTAATCCCTGGAAAGCAATTGGCACAAGGACTGGCAAATAGTAGGTACTCCAAATAAGCTTGTTGATATAATAATTATTAATTTTATTACTAGTATTTTAATTAAAAAGACAGACATGCAGACATCTAGCTGCACTGCAGACTCTTCCTACATGTCTCTTAGGGAACTGGACAGGAACGTAATAGGAGAATAACACTTGCACAGTGGGCACCACATCCTTCAGGAAGCCTTCCCTACAATCCCCACTTTGGACTGGGTGGCTCCTTTGTACTCTATACATAGCTCCATTTGACCCTATAACATTGAAATTGAAAAATATATCTCATTAAACTGAGTTCCTCAAGGGGCGAAGTGTATCTTATTCATATTTTATCTCAAACACTTGGGATATTGTAGGTACTAAAAATGTCTGTTCAAGTAACTTATGAATAAGCAGATCAGAGAATACTTTCTGGTGGAGATTATGTCTAAGCTGGGCCCCAAAGGATAGAGAGGCCTTTTGAAATGCAGAAATGGGAAAAATCACATGAAGGAGAAGGAAATTCTCAAAATAAGTTTGGAGATGGAGCAGTGTACAGCATGTTTGAAAATGTCAGTTAATTACATGCAACTGAAGTGAATAGTGAGTGAAGAAGATTGTAGGGCAGGTCTCAAAGGACCTTGAATGCTAATGAGAGTAGACTTTGTATTCTGTGAAATATAAATACTTAGGTTTTTATATGGGGTTTGATATGGCCAAAATTCTTCATACAGACACATGCACACACACACGTGCATGTGTATACATACACACAGCCAGACCCATTCCTATACACAATACAGGGCATTTATTTAGGACCCACTTATTAAACCAAAGATGAGTTATGTAAATTAAAGCAGCAAAATTTCCTACTCTTAGTAGTTTATGATTTAGTAAGAGGTGGATTTATCAAGAATGAGTAACTTTCAGATTATTTGAACAGACCTCTTCTAAATAAATATTCACATTAGTATCTAATTTTGTTTTTTTAAAAAGAGAAGCTTCTCTTCGATTTGGTGGAATAAGAACTCTAAAAACACCACTAGGGTTGAGAAATAGAAAGGGGTAAATTGTCCTGATAAGAATGTACTAATTATGAAAAAAGGGATGGGCTTCTGAATTCCAAAATCCTTAGGATTTTGAGTCCTAGGTGCTAGACTTCCTCGAGGACAATTCTACCCTTAGCCTCTCTGTTCTTTGGTTATATGAGCAAATAAATGTTCCTTTTATTTAACCTAGTTTGAACTAATTATATATCCTGTTACTAGCAATTTATAATTCTGGTAGTTACTATTATTTAAATTATCATTTCGTAGATGCGAAAACGGGGGCACAGAGAGATTAAGGAATTTGCCCAAGGTCACACAGCTAGTAAAAAAGGTGGACCAAGATTGAAATTGAGATTTTCAAAGTGTCAGCCTTTATCTGGTGTGCAAATGGACTCTCAATATTTCCATTCTAAAGGAAAATCATTGAGTTAATGACTATGCCTTGATATGTTTTTATCTCACACAACCACTACTACATCACATAATAGGTACTAGGTTAATGCATACATAATTCTTGAATAAATTCTAAATCTATAAATATCCCAAATTTATTGTCTTTTTGTTACCACAAAATAAGATATCTGCATTACTTATGATGTAAATATTTCTTCCTATTTATTAAACCAAAATGTTGTTTATATCTACCTGTATGCCAGATTGGTTAGTGTAGAGAAAAATGTTTTGTTGTCAATTCTTATTGTACTTTGCTGCCTTTTTGTCCCTCCGCCATTTTTTCTTTTATCAGCAAAATCTTCCCCAAATAGGGGAAACAGAGCATTTTATAAACCTGCCTAGGGCTGTAAAATATACATATACCTTTAATAGTGACAGAGATATCTTTGTAACTTCCTCTAGAGTGAAATCTACTTCAGAAATTTGCATTTAACAGGCAAACATAATATTATTGAAGAATACAGAATTATAAATTCATGGACATTTGAGTACTGGGGATACTTTATAATCCACACATCCATACTTCTAACTGTAATTTTTATGGCTATATAGTTCAAATTATCCAAGATGGATAAAGCTGGCACTTTCACTATTAACTATATTTGAGGGGTTTGTAACAACTGCTCCATGAAAACGCTTTATAACTTGAAACTCACTTTGGAAGTTTCAGGCCAAATAAGGTGATTTCTGCTTTAGGGTATGAATTTGTCACCTCTTGATGTAAATCTCCTAACGTTGATTGGTCTTAGAAGTATTCATTTTGCACAACATCGAAAAAGTCTCCTGCTTTAAAAATGAAAAATTGTAAGTGATTACTTTACAGCCCATTTAATTGCTTTTGGAGATTTTCTGCCCCTAAAAATTCTCTTGGATAACCATATTAATGTTCTCCCCAAACACACTTTTGAACAGAGTTTTATTATGGGTAGCACCTGACCTTTCAGCATAATTGCATGTGGTCCAAATTAATTGTTCTGTTCTATTGTGCATTGAATAATAGGTATTCCAAAATGAGACTAATTATGCACATACCAGATAGAAAGGAGAATCTTAAGAGTGAGCTCTTTTGGGTGCCGGGATTTAGAAAATAAGGTATAAAATAACACTTAATTAACTAATAAACCAACTGACAAGACTGACTCCACAGGAGACTTCTAGTCAATACAATTCAGGAAATTAAAAGACTCCTTCTTAACTGAAAGATAATACGATGGAGCTTACATGCCAAACTAAGTATTGCCATAAATCAACATGCTAGTGAGACAGGCATTTAATTGGGTCTGGTTAAGAAAATATGTTAAAAATATTTGGTTAACCATTTCCATTTCTTATTTAATACATGCTCCATTCATTTATGTTTAACTCTGTTGATGACTTTTTAGACTATTTTTGTGGATGTTATTCTACTATTAATTGTGGTATTATATAAAAAAACACCAAAGTGCATGTTTTTAACCTGAATTTGATGACAATTTGCTGTGTAATTAACTGATTTAAGGGTCTTGGTAATTGTGTAACCAGTTCCTGAGATTGTTTATTTTCTCCTCATCTGAAATGACTTGTCAGATTCTTCCTCTACTTGTTTGTTAGAAGTACCTGTTAGAAAACAAGAGTAGGAAAGCAGGCATGTAGCGTGTTGTGCTGTGAGGTGCTGGATATGAGGAAAAGCTAGAGCCACTGTGCGTTGCCCATCCTCTCTTGTTGATGTTATCATGGCCAAGACTGCCTGAACGTTCACCTCAGCCTGACTAAACTCTGGAGAGGTTTCTTCCTAACTCTAGGTCCCGATCTTCCTTTTTTTAGAGCATTTACTTTAGAAGACTTGTAAATGTCAATTCTTTCTCTGCCTCTTTGAGATGTATGTAAATCCTTTAAAAAGCCTCTTGCAGGTTTGACAATCCAGGCATGTCTTTCTTAAGGACCTGAAAGCCATCTGTTTAAAATGTTAATATCAACGGAGATAGCAGCCCTATCTCCCAGTTTTTGTGGTAGGGCAGGAGCCTAACTTTGATGGGCTGCTCCAAATTGTAAAACTACCTCCTGTCACAAAGATATGAGAAAGTTTACTTTTCTTGTGGGGAAGACCAGTTAGCAAACGCAGATGGCCTGTTTCTTCCTCTGCAGTGCTCAGAAATCCTCCTGCCCTTTGTTTCATTGGGGTGGAGTTCAGACTTCTCTCCCTCATTGAAATAGCCTTGAATAAAGTCTTCCTTGCCTGTTTAACTTTGTCTGGTACAATTGTGGCTTTGACAGTCCCTACTGTCAACACGATGCTCTATTACGCATAACCATTTCCAGTTACTTCAGTTTCTTGTAGTTGTCCAATAACTGTGCTGAACATATACCCTAGTGTGGGAAAGATGATGTTGATTTGACCATGCATAAAGCCCATAATTGTTATACCATATGTTCCAGTTGTTTTGCTAACTATAGTCATGATACCAATAGCCAAAATCTTTGTGTAAGGGAATTGACATTTGTGATGCTACAAGGATTTGACGCATGAACTGTTTTGTGGTGCACACACTATATGGCATTTAATTCTGTCAATATACCTGTAAAATGAGTAACATTATCTCTATTGAGCAGATGTGGAAATTGGCAGGTTATTTCCTTGCATAACGTCAATCCATTGAAAGTGTTAAAACATATGGTAGGCTTGGCTTGAAGCTTGAAGATAAGATGTACACACCTGGATTTGAATCCTATCTTTCTTGGTACTACCTAATCAGCTTACTTACTAATTAGCTCCCATTTTACCTATGAGAAAACTAAGGCTTATGAATTTTAATTAACATTCTCAAAGGAGCACACAACTAATAATCATTTTGTATGGTTTTTGTGAGAATGGAATGAAATGATGTAGGTAAACTGCTTAATAGAAGTCCCAAATTTGATAAGTATCCAATGAATGTTAAATATAATTAATGGTAGTAAAAGTATACATTTTACCGCTTCTTCCTCTGGGAATGAAGATTCTACTTTTGGCAGCACAACTCATAGTGACTTAGAATCGATGGTACTTGTTAATTGTTTGAAAGATGATGAATAAAAACCATCCCTTATTTAGGGATATCACATGATAAGGAAAAAATACTTGAACTCAGTGGGTACAGAAACTTTTTATGAAAGAGCCAATGATGGCAAATGAGTGTTTGTGAGAGAAGAGAGAAGGCTTCTAAAAACGAAGGAAATTATTACCCTTCCTGGCTTGTTGAATTGGTAGTTTTCAGTCTGGTTTTGACCCCAGTTCTGTTGAGCTAAATTCCAGGGCTATGACATTTACAAGATTTTAAATACTTTAAAATGCAAGGGAAATACTATTTTTCCCTTTTGGAGGATCAGAAATAACATCTGTTTTAATTTATAGTTAATAAAAATGGCTCCCATGTTAATTTAATCCATTTCAATATGTAAATAACTTTTAATGATTAACTTTTTGAATATATTTTGGGATTAACAGCCTAAAATTAGCTTAATTTCAACAATTAACTAATGACTACATGGTAATTTAAAAGGCATTCAAAGAATCCAGAATATGTCAGTATATGACATATTAATTTTTTGCTCTGTAACACTTTCTTATGAGTTGGTTAATTAATTCTTTTACATAATAAACAAATTATATATGTGTTATAGTATTTTAAGAAATGGACTCAGTTCTCTCAATTGTTCATAATTATCTCAATTTTCTTTGGATTTGTAACTATATAGTTTCCTCTTGTTATTATAAAGAATAAAACATTGGAAAAGAAAAGTTAGAAATTTTAATTATCAGTTGCAGTTATCTGAGAATTTTGCTATGATAGTGTTAAATATTTTTTTAGTTGGTTAAGTTTGCTTGGTAATTGCCTGTTTGAAGATAATCATGTAACACCTAAGAGAACAAGAGTGGAAATTGCCTCTTTCTTCCAGCTCAGAATACCATTTGTAATTCAGAAAGACAGAAAAGTCCGCATTAACTCTCATTGTATTGAAAAACAATAATGTTATGAGAGCTTGAACATGGAGATTGAACTTTTTGGCTTTTGGAGAGTTGCTAAAATGTACATTTTAAAACTTTAATTCTGGCGTTGAAATTGTGTGAATATGTCTGCCTGGGAAATTTGATTGAGTTGAATTGCTATGAAATGCATGCATTTACCCAAAGGTCAATTATGATATAGGCAATCTATTTTAGTGTAAGCTTCCTCACACCTTTGGAAATGATTCCTTTTTTTAGCTAAGTGAGAATCTCTCAAGGAATACAAAAATTAAAGAAAAAAACCAAGCAGTACAGTTTTTATATTTTTTTCTAAGTCTCCCCAGTAGAGGCCGTCATATGCATTTATTTAGCAAAGGCATCAGGCTGCTGAGGCTGGAGTGCATTTAGCGACCTTAGGTGGGTATGTCCCTTTGAAAGGAGAGATCAGCAGGAATCTAAAGCTGAAATACAATGATGAGGGGGATATTGCTATAGCATTAATAAAAAAATAGAAGCAAGATAGAAAACAGCATAATTCCAATTTTATTATTAAAGATGCTTATATACCTAACTACATATACATTGCATAAAAAACACTGGGAAAAAAATGCATCTCATTTGTAATGACCTTTATCTCATCAAATGAATAGTAGTGATTTGTAATTTATATTTCTTGAATTTTCCATATTGTTACCAATGATAACATATAGCTTTATCATTAGAAAATGCAACAATGTTATAGATTTTAAGAAAAGATGAAGTAATAGAAACCTAATTTCACTAAAAAAGCCTCTAGCGACCATTTCAAAGACCATGATTAAATAATGATTACCTGGGATAGGCATATAGGTTTCTATTCTTTCCTTTATTTTAATCATACTTCTTAGCTCCTCTTATGTGACAGGCAAATAGGATACAAGAAGAACATTGACCCTACAGATGTCATTCACATGAAAAATTTTTGATATTATATACTATTAGTATATATTCTTTATATATATGTATATATACACACACACACACTATCAGTCCTCATTATTCATGGATTTTGTATTTGCAAATTCACCTACTCACTAAAATTTATTTGAAATCCCCAAATCAATAGTCGAGTTGCTTTTGAGGTCATTTGTGGACATGCATATACGTAAAGCAATGAAAAATTTTAGTCTCCTAATGTGCACACATTCCCAGCTAAGGTTGAACAAGGTGACACTTTGCCTTCTTATTTCATGTCTCATACTGTAAACACCTATCCTTTTTCTGGTCTATTTAATGCCAGATTTTTTTGCATGCATTTTTGTGCAGTTTGTTGGTGACTTTGCTGTTTAAAATGGCCCCAAACATAATACTGAAGTGCTGTGTGGTGTTCCTAGGTGCAGGAAGGCTGTGCTGTGCCTTACAGAGAAAATATGCTTCATTTGGTCATGAGTTATAATGCTGTTGGTTGTGCATTCAATGTTAATGAATCAACAATATATATTAATTATGATGTCCTTAAACAGAAATGTATATAAAACAAGATCATATGTTGATCAGTTGATGAAAATGTGTAGCAAGAGGTTTGAGGGACCCTAATCTTGTATTTCCCCTAGGAACAATGGTTCAGTATATGCTAATTCAGTGTTTGGGTCAACTGTAGCACAACATAACCACTGTGAATAACAAGAATCAACTCTGTGTGTAATTTTTGTCCAGTTTTAATATTAATACAATTCACATATATAATTTAGAAATACACATACAGACACGCACACCACTCCATGTATTCATTTTTTCTCCCCCACTCCTTCTCCCTCTCCAGTTTTCTGGGTTCATATACAACACAATGACTTATATTTGGTTCCTCAAAAACTGAATATTGAAAATTGAAGGCATAGCAGAGTCCTTATAATGGCTTTTTCTCTCCTTCAGAAACTGCAGAAGAATATCCTATCTAAAGATTTGAACTTGGCTGGTCCGATGGTAGTGGGTTATCAGAACTTATTAACATTAGTGTCACTAAAGTTGGTATTCAACCCCCCACTGCTAAATTTGACTGGCTTTTAAAAAAATAAAAAAATAAAAATAAAAGAAATAAAGATTTGAACTCACTTAAGAAAGAACAGAAACAATGATGACAATAACAACAATACTAACTTCTAAGCTTTTGATATTTTGGGGGTATATATTCACTAGTGTGTGGTTATCAAGGGATAGATGTCTACGGTGGAAATTGCATTGAGAGGCCTCAGGGCTTAATTAGAAAGCATAATATTTTAAAAAGAAAATTAACAACACTTTACATAATAATTTAAAAATGCCATCTCAATTGATAATCAGGTGGTACAGATTTTGTTGTAGCTGGGAGAATGTTTATATTCCTGAATATGAATTTTTTGACTCCTCTTTCAGAAGCCTAATGCTTATTAAGTAAAAGTATCTGGGTCTGTGTATGTGTGTATGTTGTATACAATTGATATCAAAAGGCTGATTATGAAGAAGAAAGAGGAAGTGTATCTGTAGGTCACATGGAAGGACAAATATCTACTTGCAGTATTCTGTTCTGATTTTGAAGTAAACAAGTTTTAAAAAATAAGTATGAACATTCCAGGTGGAAGAACAGTTATGTGAACAGTTATGGATAAATGGGTGAGAGTAGGGTGTTCCTGGAATTGCAAATTTTCTACTCAGTGCATCTATCATAATGGTCCTGAATCCATGGAAAAGCTATGAAAGAAAAGACTAGAGAAATGTGTTGCCTGAAAGCCCATCCTGATGTTTCTGACACAAGCTTTGTTCTTTATTCAGAAATCCTGTGGAGCCATTGTAGAGCCCTAAGCAAGCTAACTTGGTGAGATTTCTATTTCAGAAATCTGGAAACCATGTAGAGCAATCTGAGATAAAGAGACCACTTAAGAGTCTATTCAGGATTAGGCAGGGGCTAATATTAGTTCTGATTATCCCAGTGCCTGTGGACTTTTGTTTGAACTTCCCTATGTGTCCACACAACCTCTTGGGGCTCCCTGTGGTCCCCACAGGGGCCTTCTCTGTCTGTCCTCTTAGACCTCACCCATCCCACTCACTGAACCCCCTGCAAACCTCTTAAAGAAAAGCCCACACAGGCTAAGCAAAAATATTCAGAGCTTGTATTTTATGAATTCAGGGCCAAATTATTGGATCTTTCTTCAGATAAAGCACCAAATGAGAGTGGAATATATTGTGTCCCTTATTAATTTAATCAACAAATATTTGATAAGTGCCAGTACATACCAAATACTGGATTAGGCAACTAATGAATGAACACAATATAGAGAAATTTCACTCCTAATTGAATTTTTGTTCTAGCAGGAGAGATAGGAAAAAAAAAACCCAAAATAATTGCCTACTGTTATTTGTGTCATGAAGAAAATAAACAGGATGGTTGTTTGAATTGCAAATTTTAAAAAGGGAGACTTCTAAACTGGGAGAGGTCAGGAATATTCTCTCTGAGAAGGTGATATTCAAGCATGAATATCACACATAACATATGAATATCACACATGACACATGATGAGTTGGGAGAAAAGAGGTCTTGAGAGGGGTACACAAAGCACCAGTATATTTTTTTGGCTTTTTGGGTTAGAAAATACTTGAAATTTCATTTCTTTCTTTAAAATATCATTTTTACCTTTCAGGATTTTTTTCTCTATCATTATAATCTATGCAAAAAGGAATTAGTTTATTCTTTTAAATTATAATTTGATAAATATAAAAGTAGCCTGATTTTTAAGTTATATGAATCATACACAGTAGAAAAGTAGCTTTATGATTTTTTATGTACACGTTTGTATATATGTATTGGTATCGAAAATGATTCCTCTTCATCTTTGAATTTACAATGACTCTGCACTGTACTGAGGACTCCTCTGGAAATAATCATAATAGCAATATGTGGCATTAGTTGAGTCTCTACTAATTCCAGGCACTTTGTACACATAAACATATTTACCCTTTTAATGTTCTTCAGGTTAGTATTTTAATTATACTTATTTTGTGACCAAAGCCCGAAGAGACTATGTAATTTGCAGGGTGTCACCACTTCTATTCAACATAGTGCTGGAAATCTTAGCTGGAGCAATCAGGCAAGAGAAGGAAAGGGTATCCTAATTGGAAAAGAGGAGGTCAAACTGTCACTCTTCGCTGATGATATGATCTTATACCTAGAAAACCCCAAAGACTCCACCAAGAGACTCCTGGAATTGACAACTAAATTCAGAAAAGTCTCAGGATACAAAATCAATGTACATAAATCAGTAGCATTTCTATATACTAATAATAGTCAAACTGAGAGTCAAATCAAAGGCTCAATACCATTCACAATAGCTACAAAGAAAATAAAATACCTAGGAATATACTTAACCAAGGAGGTGAAAGATCTCTATAAGGAGAACTATGAAACACTGAGGAAAGAAATCACAGATGACACAAACAAATGGAAAAACATATCATTCTCACGGATCAGTAGAACCAACATTGTTAATATGTCCACACTACCCAAAGTGATTTACAGATTCAGTGCAATCCCCATCAAAATACCAACATTGTACTTCATACATCTAGAAAAAATAATTCTATGCTTTGTTTGGAACAAGAAAAGGGCCCAAATAGCCAAAGCAATCTTAAGCAAAAGGAACAGATCTGGAGGCATCACTTTATCAGACTTCAAACTATACTATTAATACAAGGCTGTAGTAACCAAACAGCATGGTATTGGTACAAAAATAGAGACATAGACCAATAGAACAAAAATATAGAACCCAGATATATTAATAAAACCACCTACCTACAGCCAGTTGATCTTTGACAAAGCACACAACTATGTACACTGGGGAAAAGAAGTCCTATTCAATAAATGGTGCTGGGAAAATTGGATAGCCACATGCAGAAGAATGAAACAGAACCTCTGTCTCTCATCATTCACAAAAATTAATTCAAGATGGATAAAAGACTTAAATCTAAGGCATGAAACCATAAGAATTCTAGAAGAAAATGTAGGAAAAACTCTTTTAAATATTGTCCTAGGCAAAGAATTTATGACTAAGACCCTAATGGCAATCACAGCAACAACAAAAATAAATAAATGGGATTTGATTAAACTAAAAAGCCTCTGCACAGCTAAGGACATAATCAACAGAGCAAATAGGCAACCTACAGAATGGGAGAAAATATTCACAAGCTATACATCTGATAAAGGGCTAATATCCAGAATCTATAAAGAACTCAAATAAATCAGCAAGAAAAAGACAAACAACCCCATTCAAAAGTGGGCAAAACCATGAACAGAAGCTTTTAAAAAGAAGATAGACAAATGGCCAATAAACATATGGAAAAATGCTCACCAATCATCAGGGAAATGCAAATTACAACCACAATAAGATATCACCTTATCCCGATTATAATGGCTTTTATTAAAAAGTCCAAAAACAATAGATGCTGGCGTCAATGCAGAAAGAAAGGAATGCTTGCACATTGTTGGTGGAACTGCAAATTAGTACAACTTCTATGGAAAACAGTATGGAGATTTCACAAAGAACTAAAAGTAGACCTACCATTCAATCCAGCAATCCTGCTACTATATATCCACCCAAAGGGAAAGAAATCATTTTATCAAAAAGACACCTATACTCAAATGTTTATTGCAGCACAATTCACAATTGCAAAGATATGGTATGAACCATCAACCATAAGTGGCCATCAATTCATCAGTGGATTAATAAAATGTGGTATGTGTATACCATGGAGTACTATTCAGCCATAAAAAAGATCAATTAATGCCTTTTGCAACAATTTGGATTGAACTGGAGACACTGGAGACTATTCTCCTAAGTGAAGTATCTCAAGAATGGAAAAACAAATACCGTATGTACTTGCTATTAAATTGAAACTACCTGATGAGCATGCATGTGCTCAGAGGGAAGTAAAACTCAGTGGAAATCAAGCAGGGTTGGGGAAGGGGAAAAAACCTAACAAGGGCAATAAACACTATTTGGGTGATGGGCACATCTATAGGTATGACTCAAGCATTACAAAAATGATTCATGTAACCAAAAACTTTTGTATCCCCTTAATACTTTGATATTAAAAAAGAGAAGAAAAAAATAAAAATTTCAGAAAAATTCCTGTAGTAAATAGAATTTACTCATGTGAATTTTTTCTCCTTTATTTTCACTTTAAATATTGGCATATACAATGTCTATATTAGTAAAGGCTCAGTAGATATTAACAGCCAGACACAGTGCTAAACACTTTGATGACTTATTAAATCTTAAAACCAGTCTTTGACAGAGTTGCTATTAATATTGCCTGGGCTTGAATTTTGACTTTGTTATTTTATAATTATATGACCTTGGGCAAGAAGCTTAATATAACTATGTCTCAGTTTCTCCATTTGTAAAATACAGTCTCATTTTAGAGTTTGTGATCTTAACCACTTGCATGTTACCTCCCACTAATATAAGATGGCATTGATTACATAAGAATAATGTATTTAATTACTGTTAACATTTTATAATTTATAGTGTTTTGCAGAGCATCATAATTTTCAATTGCTCTATCAACAGAAAGGTTTGAGAATCACTGATCTAGTGTCTTTTGTGGAAATGGCTCCCTCAATTCCAGGACTTGGGTCATTGAGAAGCAGTGAACTTTTTACCTGAGTTATTCCTACATTCATAGTCTTGTAATTATTATCCTGAATTTACTGAGCATGAGCAAAATAACATAATTTCATTTTTAAGCATTTTAAATTGAATAACCGATATGTTCATTTGTCGGTAATACCAATCTCAAACCTATAGCAAAACAATCAAAATGCAAAATGCCAAATCCAATTATATAATCCAGAATGCAGTTTTATTTCATTTTTTTTAGCTGAGCTGTATCTGTGCAATTTAAATAACCATGTCATGGTATTTTAATGGGTGATTTGGCTTACCCAATGGCCAAGTCAATGAACTGTAAAAATTGACTCTTTAGTATGGTACATGAAACCAAATCAACCCTGAATATAAATAGACAATTTCTCCTTTGGAGCTACAGTAAAAAGCAAATTCAGAAGAATTTATGGGGAAACTGATTCAACAAATTAGATTGAGTCTTATTTCAAAATTCATGTTTTTATGTATGTATAAAATAACTATATAAATTTTTTAATATATGCATATATATATATACACACAAATATATAGGCATACATACAAAAGCTTTTATCTATATATATGTACATACATACAGTACATATATTTTGCTAATTCATTTGACCTATCTGGATAAGCTAGTTAAAAGAATGGTAACTAACATTTATTTAGCACCTGTTAGGTACCAGGTACTATGTTAAGTGATTCCAGCTCTGCCAAGTAGAACAACACTTAATCTTCACACCTATTCTTTGAGTTAGGGCTTAGTTTTCTCTTTTATAGAGGAAGAAATCAATCCTCAGGAAGGCTATTTAACTTCTACAAGTTGTCACATGCATTGAATTGAGGAGTCAAATTAGAGCCCAGCATTCTGCATTATATAACCCTTCTACCCCCGGAAAAGAGATTTTTCATGACTTAGCATCGTTAATTAGACCAATGCACGAATTGAACTAAAATTTTTATTTTCAATTTTGATCTCTAGAGAATCTCTTCTAGAGATTGGTAAGGAACACCAATTTTTTTAAAGGATGTTATTTTTCCAAATAACTGAAGCTGGCTGCCTCATGGATTGTTCCTCAAGGATCTGCACTTAGCTATCTTATTCCAATCGGCAGACTCTCTTTGGATGATCTTAACTATTGCCTTTGCTTTTAATTACTCTCTCTGGGCTGGTAATTCCCAGATCTTCATTTCTTGCCCAGATCTCTGTAATATGTTTCATATTTGTACCTCCATCCAACCACTGGATATGCAGGCATCTGAATGCACAAAGGACCACAAACAAAAACAAGTCAATTACTGAGCACAACAACTGTCCCCAGAAAGCAGCTCTTCTGTCAGCCATGCCCGTCTCAGTGGATGGTCTAGTCATCTTCTGTTTGCATAGCCAAGAAACCTGGGCTTCATCCTTAACACCTTGCCACTCACATCATTTCACTTCTGTCCATTCTATTTCTTACATATTTTCCAAGTCTTTTCTGCATATCCATAGTGACCCAATTCTTGCAGACCATCACCTATCCCTTGCCTGTACAGTTTTATCAGCCTTTAAACTCATCCTTGCGAGGGGGCTTCAAGATGGCTGACTAGAGACATCTGGCACTCATCTCCTGCACAAAGAAGAATCGAAATAGCAAGTGGATAATCACATGTCAAACAGAGCATCTAAGAGAAAACACTGGAATTCAATAGAGAAGTTATAGGAAACACCTGAAGCATGGAAGGAGAAGGAAGTGAAGCAGCTAGCTAAGCTGGGATTGTCAGGGAGCCTAAAGAGGCTCCTCAGTGAGAAGAAAAGGTGAGTAAGAGGCCTCCAGCATCCTACATTCTTACCACAGACTTCTGCAATCCTGGCCATGGGAGAGGCCCTCAATTCATGCAAGCCCTCAGACTGGCATAGGGAGCTTCCTGGAGACTGTGCGACAACGTTGCACCAGAGAGAGGGAGCTCATGCTGGGTCTCAGTCCCCCAGACTGCCGAAGACCTAAGCAGCTGAAGCATGGTGCCATTTTGAGAGCCAAGCCCCCACTAAATTGCATCCTGTCCAACATCCCCTGCATCTCCACATCCATGGAGCCCCACTGACATCTGCTAACATCACCTGGAGGGCTGCAGAGGCACAATACTGGCTGGAACCTCTAGCAGGGTCCCCAGTACTCTAGTGCACACAGTGTCCTATACCTCAGGGAATGGGCAGTGAAATGCACTAGAGAAACTACCCCTGGGACAAAGGGAGCCAATACATGTGCTTCCCAGAGCCTAGCCTGAGAGCCACCAGCCAGAAGCTGGTGCCACTGACAGCAACTCTGTCACCCCCAGCAGTAGGGCTGCTGTGCCTTTGCATATGCCCTGAAGAGAGCCTCTCCCTGCCCACTGCTGCCACTGCTGCCACCACTGAACACACTGCCCAGGGGACTGTGCCCACCACCAGGGAGCTTGAGGATAGGCCAACTGGCCTGGCACTGCCTCTACCAGTGCTTGGGAATGTTGTCAGGGAATTTGGGGATCATCCCACCCCATCCACCACTGCTGGCATCTGAGCACTCCTGGGGGCCTGAGGATTGACCTACCCAGCCTGCTGCCACCGCCACTGCTAGCATGCACTGGCACATACCACCTGGGGGCTTGGGTACTTGGCTCTCCGCCTCAGCCCATTGCAGCCATTACTAACACCAGCTTGTGTGACCTAGCAGCCTGAGGGTTGTTCCACCACCACTATTGCCATTGCCCATGCCACACATGCTGTCCCAGGGCTCAGGACTTACCCATTCACCTGTCCCACCACTGCCAGTGCCTGCACATGAGAAAGCTACCTGGAGGCCCTAGCCTGCCTGGATTCACTAATACTGGTACCTGTATATGTTGCCCATGGGCCCAAGGAAAGGCACACTCAGTTTTTTGCTGCCATGAGTGGAGCCCAAAGACCGGAACACCTGGCATACCCATCTCCAGCAAAGCCTCACCACAACTTCAACTGACAACTGGAACATACAGTAAGGAAATCAGATGCCACTGATGCTATTTACAGCTGAAGAAAGCATATGGATGCTGCACTACTGCATGCACCCAGAATCAAACCTAAAGTGCCTTACCCAGACAACACTATAGATACATCTTCAAGAAAAAGTCTCCCCCCTATGAAAGTCAATCCAAAAAACTAGAAGAAATGACTGTTACACAAGATGCACATTAATGTGAGAACATAGGAAACATGAAAAAGCAAGGAAATATAATACTTCCAAAGGAACACAATACTTCTCCAGCAACAGATTCTAATCAAAAAGAAATTTATGAAATCCTGGAAAAATAATTCAAAATAATGATATTAAAGAAGTTCATTTCTCTGATACAAAGAAATCAGAGAAACAATATAGGATATGAATGCAAAATTTACCAAAGAGATAGATATAAAAGAGAACCAAACAGAAATCCTGGAGCCAAAGAAAGCAATGAATGAAATGAAAAATACATTTGAGAGCTTCAACAATAGACTATGTCAAACAGAAGAAAGAATTTTAGAACCTGAAGGCAGGTCTTTTGAAATAACCAAGTCAGTCAAAATGAATAAATAAAATAAAAATAAACATAATACCCCAAATTATAAAACTACTAGAATAAAACATAGGATAAACACTCCAGGACCTTGGTTTAGACACAGATTTTTGTGGCTAAGACCTCGAAAGCACAGACAACATTAACAAAAATAGACAAATGGGACTATATTAAACTAAAAAGCTGCACAACAAATGAAACAATCAATAGTAGAGTGATCAGACAACCCGTAGAATGGGAGAAAACATTGGCAAACCATTCATCCAACAAGGGATTAATATCCAGAATATATAAGAAACTGGAACAATTCAACAGCAAAAAAGAATACCACTAGAAAATGGGCAAAGGACATGAGTATACATTTCTCAAAAGAAGACATACAGAAAAGAAGACAAATGGCAAACAGGTATATAAAAAAATTCTCAACATCACTAATCATCAGGGAAATGCAAATAAAAACCACAATAAGGTATCATCTTTTCCCAGTTAGAATGGCTATTATCAAAAAGACAAAAAAATAACAGATTTTTACTGTAAGGATGAAAAAAAAAAGGGAACTCTTCATATACTGTTGGTGGGAATGTAAATTAGTACAGCCATTATAGAAAACAACATGAAGAGTTCTTAAAAAACTAAAAGAAAAACTACTGTACAATCCAGCAATCCCACAACTGGGTATTTATCCACAGGAAAGGAAATTAGTATGTCAAAGGGATACCTGCATCCCTATGTTTACTACAGCACTATTCACAATAGCAAAGATATTGAGTCAACCTAAGTGTCCATCAATGGACAAAGAAAATGTGGTATATATGCACACTGGAATACTGTTTGTTAATTAAAAAAGATGAAATCCTATCATTTGCAGCAACATGGATAGAACTGGAGGTCATTACGTTAAACAAAATAAGCTAGGCACAGAAAGATGAAAATTGCATGTTCTAAGTTATATCAGAGAGCTTAAAAAGTTGATCTCATGGAAGTAGAGAGTAGAATGAAAGTTACCAGAGACTAAGATGGGTGTGTGTTGGGGAGGGGATGAAGAAAGGTTGGTTAATTGGTACAAACATACAGTTAGATAGAAGGAATAAGTTCTAACATTCAATAGCAGAGTAGGATGATTATAGTTAATAATGTATTGAATATTTCAAAATAGCTAGAAGAGAGAAATTGAAATGTTCCCAACACGTAGAAATGATAAATATTCAAAGTGATGGATATGCTAAATACCCTGACTTGATCATTACACATTCTATGCATGTAACAAAATATCACGTGTATCCCATAAACAAATATTATGTATCAAGAAAAAAATTTTAAAACCCCTCACTTTTGTGCCTTTTAAGACTTGACTTTCACTTCTATCACCTTCCAATTCACCTTTTATGTTCCAACAAGAAAGTTCTTTTGAAATCAAATATGATCATGCTTTATTCTAACCTTCGAATGGCTCATCATTACTTTTAGAGTAATGTCCAAGCTAATAAGCATGGTTTTCTGGTCTCTTACTAATGTTTTCTTTCCTCTCTGATCTCATCTCTTGCCTTTCTTGTCTTACCATCGTCTGATTCATCTGTAATATCATGCTTTATCAAAGATGCTTTATTCCTATTCCTCTCAGACTTTTGACTGTTGTGAAACTCTTCCCTCCTCTTTCCCCTTCTGGTTAACTCCTACTCATCCTTTAAATTTTAGTTTAAATATCAGCTCCTTTTTAGACTCATCCATAATCACACTGACTTGATAAGGTATTAGTCCATGTACTCTTATACCACCTTTAAATTTCCCCTGCTGGGGCACTTAGGACACTGCATTACAATTGCATATATTCTTGTTTTATCTCCAAAAAGATTGTCAGCTTCTTCAAAGGCAGAGACTCACTTTCTGTTGCATAGCGGATTCTCTCTCTCTTTCTCTCCACTAATATATATTACATAATTCCTACTAATATGCAGAACTAATTTACTTTCTTTATTTAACTATTTTTCCCTGTGATAACACCCAATCACCATTAACAAAAAAGCATGGAATTTTAGAGTTGGGAAGAACCTTCAAATTAAATGTTTATCTGAGTTGCAGGCCAGTTCTGTCACTTATTTTTTACATAAGCTTAAGACATATCATTTTTCTCTCCCTAGGATTTAGGGGCTATCTGTTTAAATCCCTCTAGATTAAGTTCCCTTGCTGTCTTTGATTTTATATTACTTTAGAAGTGGCCTCAAATCATTCACATGCTTTTAACATAGGTCAAACAAAAATAAAAACAAAAACAAAAACAAAAAGCTGTAGCCTCATGCCCATAGATAAGGTAGTCACTTCACTGTCATCTTTGTCTATCTTGTTCCTGACAATTTTATTAATATTTTTAAAGAAATCCTGAAATAAAATCTCCAATTCTAAGCACTAAAGCCTATTCTTATTTTGCTATTTGTTTGAATGTGGTTTTTTTTGACCAGAGACAGCAGATAAGACATGGCATGTTTAATAAGTAGGGCTGACTAAATACATAGCTGATATGGTTTTGTATATTCAGAGAGCTATGTTTTAAGGTATAAATATTAAAAAAAGAGCTTTTTAAGGAAAAACATCATTTCTTTCTTTGTGAAGTGGGCAATGCATTTCTATTCAGTATTAACATTTAATATATCAAGAATAATCACAAAAACGCCACACTGGTAAGTGATGAATGAGAATTACTCTTTGGCTAGTATTTTATACTAAATAGAGTCCAGAGATAATTGACCACTGAAATTTTCTTCTAAATCAAACAAGCTGATCTTTCAAACATAAAATTAATCATTTCATTGATATTAACCTTCAATCCCTATTCCATTAAATCTCTAAATTCATGCTAGGGATGCCATAGGAGGCAAATTAAAGTGGGATTCTTATAAAATGAGAAAGAAAATTGTGCCTTCTGAAGAAGCAATTTAATCTTAATAAATTATTTTTAATATTCTTTTTTCAATGAGTCATCACATTGACCATAAAATAAAATGTAAAAGGGCACTGGTTGAGGAAACTGAGTTACAAAAAGACCACTGCACCCTTGAACAGTTATACCTGCAATAATTTGCTTCATAAATTTTTATGGTGCATTTTACATTTTTTAAGAAAGCGAGTATTCCCAACAGTGTCATAATTAGAATTGTGACAGTGTGAGTGCAACCAAAGGGAAATTATATTTGATCTCTGGAGTATTGAGCTAACTAGTTTTAAATAGGAATTTGTTGCTTTGTTGAAGGTAGATTAGACTTGACATAGAAGATGTTCCTTGAATGGAAGGCTCATGCTCTCAGATGGCCCACACCTGCAAACACAGCTTCACAGAACAGCTAAGTGAAAATTAAGAAGACCCAGGAAATGGAGATGATTTGCCTAGGAGATTTATGAGGTATTTACTGAAATAAAATGTCTCAATCTTTAAATGTCAAGTGTTAATATGCACCGTATGCTAGCCCTTTCTTCCAGAAATTTTATTGTGCAATGCTTTATCTCTGTAGTTTGAGAAGCCAAAACTCTCACTAAGAAATATCCTTCTGAGGCACATTCTATATTTAACAAGCCCATTTCCCCATTTTCTGTGCAGAATTGCTCTCTCTACTGTATACTATAAGGATATTTTTCTGAAAGATAGGATGGAGCTGACTTAGTTGTCAAGATTCAGGCAGTTTTTATAAAATATGTGTTTCCTTCTTAATCTAGTCAGCGTCTACTGCCAAAGCACAAACATGCTCTTAGACACCTTTCATCGATGCCTCTGAATTGCTGGGGACAGTGCTCAGCACATTACAGCTGCTCATTAAATGCTATTCCGTGTTTCTCTAATTGTTCAATATATGCATTGCATCATGGGGCCTGGACTACAAGGGCGTGGGAGGGTTAAGTGTTCTGTTCAAAGGCTCACAAATGGGAGACCACAGTCTTCCACAGCCAGCAAATCCATTGGCAAAGATAACAAGAGAATTAAATAAATAGCAGCAATTTTTGTGTTGAACTCTCCTCTTTACAGTTTATAATCAAAACAAAAACACCTTGGAACAGCATTTGGTTTATATAAGTTATAGAAGGTTATACTATTTTTCTACTAAGGTTCATTCTGCTTAGTGATAAAAAATAATAACATAAGGAGCCTTTGCCATAGAATGATGGGGGATTTGGAACTTTTCTGACTTGAACATAGATGTCACTCTCTGCAGTGACCCCAAGTATTCAAAGCTGTGAAAAAGTCCTGTGGACTTTTGGGAGGTAAGAGATTGAAAGCCAACCCTCTTCTTGCTGGGCATCACTATGAGCTATTGTTTCAGTGTTAACTAGGATAGCCCCAACCAAGATTATTGATATGGAAAGAGAAATACACCTCAGGAGAACATGGGATACATGGACTGGATCACCTGGAACAGCTCAAGGAAGGCAGTTTTGAAGCAACATGAGGCTAATATGATCATTTGTTTGATAATAAGCCAGGCTGGCACAACTGGGCTTGGAGAAAAAAAAGAATGTTAGAGAGCATAGAAGAGCCTCATTTGGAAATCCCAGCTTGTAGCACCCTTTGATAAGCTTAGCTTTCGGGAAGAGGAATCATCTTACCTTGCAGGCTTGTTCAGAGATCTGTACCAATGAGGATTTTTTTCTGGTAGTGAAGAAAATTATCTCTCATGCCTGGAGAGACCAGGGGTACCATGCAGCTGTGAGAAACAAAGTGTAGTGAAATGACCATACCCTTTGCTTGACATTTGGAACTGTGACCAACTTCTTTTGGACTAAGTCCTCAGGTTCCTTAAAAGATTCAAAAATTGATGGAGGCTGAAAAGGTAGGACATGGACTCCCTGCTAATAAGACTTTTGAGAGTTGGAACAATTAATTAGAATAAAAATTAAAGGAATGGATTTTTGGAGCAAGTCATACTTGTCAGAAATCTTATGATCTACCCAGATATCCACAGAACATCTTTTCAATGCCCCCAGGCACATCAAACTCAGCTACAACAGGGAATCCAACATCTGTCCCAATAACCAACAATTTACTATTTCTCCTCCATTTCTTACCTCCATTTTTTCCCCTAGCTCATTTTCCCAGTTACCAGAAGCAGAAAGTGTAAAGTCATTTTAAATGTTTCTTTCTATTTTATATCTCACATCAATCAATCAGGATTTCTAGCTATTTACAACCTCACAAGGACCTCAAATTCACTGTGTCTACTGCATCCCTGGGACTACTGCCATAGTGCAGTCCTTGTGGGGTTAGGTTTAGTCAGACCATTGCAATAATCACCTAAGGAGAATTCTTATGTCTAGCCTGGCACACTTCACTCCGTTTTCCATTTTGTTTACCAGATAATTACATGCTTTTCTTAAAAAATATATAATACACACACACACAGATGTGTGTATGTACGTAAGTGACTATGTGGCCTTTCAGTGGCTTAACTAACATTTCTTCCAAACTGAAGTCCAAAATCCTTAGCAGAATATACAAGTCCTTCAATGAGCTGATCTTTGCCTGCCTCTACCACTAGACTAAAACTCTTGCAGGAAGGACAAAATTTATTCATCTAAAAAAAAAAAATTTCCAGAACTTAGTATGGTGCTTTGTATATAGCAAATACTCAAATATTTATTAAAATTGAACTGAATTAATGGAAAGCTGAATCTTTATAGTGTTCAAGTCCATTGTGTAATAATTATCTTTGGTGCCATTTCTGGCCTGTGATGTAGTTTTAGTTACCCTGGAGAAATTCTCCTCATGCCTCCTCTCTCTCTGCTGGTGAAGATTATACCTGCTGCTACTTTATTCCAGAAACTGCATAACCTTCTGCCTTCTTTTTGTGTCGAATGACCCTTTTGACAGACCCTGTGGCTCTGACCCTTTAAACAGTAGAAGTATCCTGGTGTTTTTACTCGGCAGTGGATCGTGATATTTAGAATACCCTTCCTTGAGCACCTTTGATTCTCCAGGGATGCCCATAATAAATATTTGCATTATTAAAAGAGTTATGAGCACAGTATAAAAATGAGTACACAAGGAAGTCACTACTTGGCTTTTGATTATGTCTATCTAAAATGAAAAATGAATGAGTATGCAATTAATGATAAATGTCCTTGTGTTCTTGTTTTAATTTTAACTCATCAGAGGATGTTAAAATTAAAGTGGAGCCAACATTTGACTTGCTGTTTTATTAAAGACAAGAGTGTGGCCCACATGTAGCCAATTCATGCAACTTCATAAAACAGTATCTGTGTTGCCACGTATTAGCTATTGACTATATACCTGCTATGTATTTTCTATTAGCTTAGGTGGTTTGGTTTTCATTTATAAATGGGGATAATAATAATGCGTATGACACAGATTTCTTTATGGCATTGAATGAAATAGTTTTCCTGATGTATAGTAACCACTGAATATGTACTAGGGTGACAGTTGTATTTGAGCTTCACCCATTGTGAGTTAGGCAGTCTAGAGTTTGGGTCTTTTTTTGTTATTTTAGAGATGAAGCAATATTTTCCTTTCACAGAATTGAAGTAATCTGTCAAAGAACACTTAGCTCTTCTAAATCCCACTACACGTATATATTTTTTCAGTTTAGAAGACTGTGTCAAGGAAAATGTCTTTCTCAAGAAGGGGTAGTGAATATGATATTTGCTGCTAGTGATTGATATAGAAGTAGAATTTCAGAATTCCTGCCTGCCTAGATTTCCTTTCATCCCTTGACTGTCAAGACTACAACTATATTTTTCATTGGGAACATTTTTTCTAGACCTGCTTGGACTTCTATGTAGCAGCTTGGCGATTGGTTCTAGCTAATGCAATGCTAGAGTTCTCTGCCTTTCAGTTGAAGCCAGCCTTGGAAATGCGATCTTTTCTAAAAGATCATGCCAAAGTCAGTATCTCATCAGGATCAAGAACCTTCTGTCCATTCCTTATAGGGGTGTAAACATTTTCTCACAGAACTGAGCCAGGTGGGAGAGAAATTATCACTAGTTTGCATAAGTATTTAAAATTATTAACACTATCTAATGTGGTTTCCTGGGGATGAAGTATGATGGACAGGATGCAGGCCCTTCCTGCTTAAAATTTATGGCTACCCACAAAAGAACTTATCTCCCAAATTAGAAGGAGCTACTCTGACAGGGACAATTAAGACAACCTAACTGCACATGATGGCATTTTCTTTTCTTTTGTATCCTTAGTTTCCAGGCTATAGCTCACAGGACTGTGGAACTCTCGAGGGCAAGGTCATATTTTCCTCATTGCTATACCTTTAGCATCTTTGTATCTTTTAGCATTTATGATCCAGCAGAGCCTGGACCCCAAATGATGCTTTGACAATTGATGAGTGGATGAATGCTTAACTGTGTTGCTGATTTGAAGTTAGTTTTACACTCTCTACCTTTGCACACAGTACTCCACATGGGAACTTGGGAAAGAGGAATTGGTGGCAGAAGGATGCTATCCTTGCCTCTCATGACTCGCCCAGAACCCCCACCACTCGCCGCCATTCAGTTCAAGGGTTGCACATGCTCATAGAGACTCTATTCTGAACACATCTATCTAAATGTGTAGAAGAGTGGAATCCCCACCTCACCTCCAATACTGGGGGCCTGGGCAGGTGTGAAAATATTGTTCTAGCATTTCATGTTTATTGGAGGACAATGTGGCCCACACTATTGAAATGATGCTTGATTGTCACACAAAACTTCAATGCTGAGATTTGGACTTTCTTTCATACAAGGAGTGAGGGGTTGAAATACTCTGGAGAGAATGGATAGATTCTGTCCTACAGAAAAAAGACTGAAAGTGTCACTTTGGCCATGAATATTTACAAAGGCAAAAATGTCCTATGGTTGGAGAGATTTCTTATTTCACTTAAATGGGAACTAGTAACGGGCTCCATTTGTGGAAGGATGGTATGTATCCTATTGAGAAAGTTCTGGATTTTTTTCTTCCCTCCTCCCATACCCCTTACACATTAGGAAACATGAGCATAGTGAGTTTTACATAGCGTATTTGTCATGTTATTTATTTTATTTTATTTTGAGACAGGAGAGTCTCATTCTGTTGCCTGGGCTAGAGAGCCATGGCGTCACCCTAGCTCATAGAAACCTCAAACTCCTGGGCTCAAGCTATCCTGCTGCCTGAGCCTCCCAAGTAGCGGGGGGACTATAGGCGTGCACCATCACACATAGCTAATTTTTCTATTTTTAGTAGAGACAGGGTCTCACTCTTGCTCAGGCTGGTCTTGAACTCTTGACCTCAAGCGACACTCCTGCCTTGGCCTCCCAGAGTGCCAGGATTACAGGCGTGAGCCACCATGCTGGACATTTTTTGTTTGTTTGTTTTATAAATGGTCTCTAAGCCAGTTTTTTAAACAGCTCTCTTCTGGAGGGTAGTGCTAACGTCAAGGTACATGGGGGATAGTAGATGAGTTAAGTCAAGTCCCTTGCAAGAGCAATGCCTCTTCTATCCAAATGCAAACAAGGCATCTTACCCAGAAAAGGAAAGCTGCTTTTAGCTGCTTTTGGAACACCACAATTTTAGGAGGAATACATTCAAGTCTTTCTATGCATAATAAATCTTTTATCTTCTTATTAGTAGCTATTGGGCTGTTTCTCAGATGGAATTTGAAATGTTATAGACATTCTCTCAAAAGGGTCACAAGGTCGCAAACCTCACCATTAAGGTTAGATGGCCAGGATCTGTAAGGGAATAATTAATTCAATGCTTTTGATCTTAGCACTGAAGAAGAACCGGAGCTTGTGAAGATTGGAAGGACCAAAGAAGGAAAGAAAGAGGGGAGAAAGTGGAAAGAAAAGGCAGAGCAGGGTGGGGGCGGGAAGAAAGAAAAGGACGGAAAAAAGAAAAGGAGATAAGGAAGGAAGGAAGGAGAGAGGGAAGGGAGAAAGAAGAAAGAAAGGAAAGAGAGGAGAGAAAGGAAGAGACAGGCTACAAACTAGGAGAGGTTTTATGAAGAGTAGCGCCAGGAAAAATCACACTAGCTTGCTTCTAATTAGTGTGAAAAAGAAATTGATGAAGTGAACATTTTTTTCCCCTTTTGAAAAAAGACGGCTCTATCGTTTGAAATTGGAACTGTTTACAAGACAAACTAAGTTACATGTGAACAACACTATTGGTGTTCCAACGCCTACCTAGTTTTGCACCTTGTTGTGTATCCACTTAAGAAAAACTGGCTCCAATTAGAGATCTCCTGTTGAGCATCGTATTTATCAGCTTCCAGAACAGCTGTGAGCCATTCAGGATGCCACCAGCTTCTCCTCATTACACTCTTCTTAGAATTACAGATGTGCCTGGCTCATCCCTAGGGAGTCAGGGTCTAGTAAACACATCCTTGTACATTTCAGGGGCTTCTCGGAAATAAGCTTGTGAACACAGGCTGACATGGTCAGTTGAAGTTGGCTTAAGAGACTTAAGGCTGTAAATACACCTGTAATTTCTTGGGAAAGAAAAGCTGGCTATTGAAATGGATTTAAGATGTGCAGAAAAAGGGAGGGAGCTGGTTAAAGTAACATGTTTTACTTTTAATCAGCTTTACCAAACATGTATTGGGAATTCGTGACTGAGAAGCCACTGCTGGAAGCAAACACTTTGTTGTCACAAATTTATTTAATCAGAGATTAAGGAAAGACACTGAGTATAGTAAGAGGGAATGAGCGAATCAACGTATTTCAACTAATGTACATATTTTTGCTTTGATAGTATAATATAAACAACTGTATTTAAAAACCTTGGATGGTGAGTTCTTTCCACTCCTGGAGAATGACTTAGCAGAAAATGCGTAATATATTTCGCAAGCAGCCTCAACAGCTTATTTTCTCTTCTCACCACTGCTTGCTCTCAAGAGTAGATCATTCTAAGTATTAATGGGTGTAGTCATGGTTATAGTTATTATTGATAGAGGAAATAAGGTTCTTATGTTGGCAGACATGGAGGTATCTGGAGAAAATAATCATTCCATCTAGGATATAAGAATCAGTTATAGAATTTACTGAGAAAGAAAAGTGTGGCAATGCTGCATGTTGGTCACTAATCTGTTCACATCTCATTGTCACTGCATTCCTGGGCAGTCCTTCTCACACTGATTTGTCTGGGTCCTGTGTCCTGCTATGGCGAATACGATGTCTCTGATAGAATTAAAGATCTGATAAGTATTTGCACATTGGAGTCTTCCTTCTTATGCTGTTCTTGAGAACCCTGCAACTACTTTGTGAAGAATCCCAGGCCAAGCTGCAGATAACTGCTGACCCATCAGGGATTCCAGCAGAGATTAACAGAGCCAGCCCAGAAAAAAAGCAATCACCAAGGAGGTCCTCAAAAACTTTAGCTAAGTGAATAATTGTTGTCTTAAACCTCTAGGTCTTGGGTTGTTATTCTAAACAGCAAAAGTGAACTAATACAGAAAGCCAGATAATGAAATGGATTAGGATGTGAATTGGAGTCATATATCTATATTTCGAATCTATCATTTGCCAGACACTGTGCAAAATACTGGAAAACCAGACAAACAATCTTCCTTCCTTCGGTTTGTTCTGGAAGACAATGTTACAAGCAATTATACTAAAGGGTTATAAATATTATATTAATAAAAAGAAGAGCCTAGAGTACAGAGGTAGGGGCATTCAACCCCATCCTGGGGATGTGGAGCAAAGCCACAAAGGCAGATCCTCGACGTGATGTTATTTAAAGGAATGGGGAAAGAGGTAAGAGGTACAGAATCGGGGATTGTATGAGGTTCTAGGCAGAGTGGATGACACACATAAAAGCCTGGAGGTGAGAATGAGGATTGTCTGCCTGAAGAAATAAACGAATTTTAGAACCAGGTCTAGAACTAGCTTGCTATTGCCATACCTCTGATGAACTTCCAGCGTGCCTCACTCTGGGAACTTTCTGCTCCACTTATCAAGGTCTGGAAAACTTGCTTAAGTTTTTCTTGTGGTCTATGATGGCAATGCCAGCAAGATTGTGAGGGACAGGTCACCAAGTGAATGCACCTTATTGTGTGGGGGATTTATAATACCACTTTAGATAAGTAGCAAGCCCTGGGGTATCACATATCCATGTTTGAGTGTCCTTACCCTCCGCTGAGCATGGCAATGGTAGAGGGAGATACAGCATGTAAGAGCACACATGTCAGGTGTGTGCTCCCTGATGTGTCTATCATGTATAAGCGCTGAAGTGCTGGCAACCACATTGCCCTGAGCATCTCATAGTATTATTTTAAGGATAAAGACACCTTATTAGGGCATAAAGCATTGATTTAAAGTCTCAAATGCAAGGTGACATTATAACTATAATTTAGTTGGATCTGATGGAGGCTCATTATAATAACACTAACGTGATAGGCCAAACATTTTCTATTAGTAGATTTAATAGATTTCTAGAACAGTAACAAGGTAATAATGGAAGTGTCTTATAATGGTGTCTGGATTTAAAAACCTCAGCTCCCCACCACTATTATACCACCATTTTGGACATTTGTTAGCTAGTATAATTCATGTGTCTTTCAATTTTCATGTTCCTATTGTACGTTTTTGAATACTCTCATTTATTTGCAGACGGTACCACTAAGGACAAGTTTTTTCATGTTGAACACTTGACACTCACATTCACTTAAATGAAGCATGTGGATTTATCTGGAACAATGACTGGCACTCACTAAAAACTGGTTTCTTATCCAACTTCCTAATTCTGTATAGGTAGTCAAATTGCAATTTGATATATTTCCCTAGCTTTAGAGGTAGAAATGCTCTGACAAAGAGTAAAAATAATAACGGTATTCATAATACTTTCTGATATTTCTTTAGTGCTTTGAAGTTTATAAGGAAGAATCCTCTCTATAGTTTTACGTGCAACTCATTGTACCCCCTATGTGATGGGCAGTGCATCATTTAATACACATGTTTTTCATATAAGGAGATAAAAATAGAGAAGATAGCATAACATGGTTAAATAGTTTGGACAATTCAGAATCAGAAGTCAAATCTAGTTCTGTAATCTTGGACAAGTAACCTTACGCACCTATGATACAGGAGTTGCATTTTATAGATAATTAAACAAAGATTCAAGGAGCAGAGCCCAGCTTGAGTCCTCCAGTCCCACTTCCTCTTTCCCCATTGCTCTATAAAAGTGTCTTTGGTATATAAAAGATCTCACAGCATCATTCATTGTCTCTGGAGTACAGTAGTACACTGACATGGGAATGAAAATTGGAGCCACAAGGCTGGTTTCCACTGTTTGCTTCTTGAAATCGTCATGGAGATTGAATTTAACAAACTGATATAACCCCTTACCTTCTGCCTTTAATACTCAACTAGAAGATCAGAAATGTGTAATCATTAATAAGAATTTATTATTTTAGATTCAATCCTTAAGGATTTTTGAATTTCATATATATATATATATATATATGGATGCTTTAAGGTAGTAATTCTCAACTGGGGATAATTTGCACATACACACATATACCCCTCCCCACCCCCAGGGACATTTGGCAATGTTTGGTGACATTTCTGGATGTCACAACTCTGTGTAGGGGGAAATGTTCTACTGAACTCTGGTGAGTAGAGACTAGAGATGGTGCTAAATGTCCTATAATGCACAGGATGGCCCCACAACAAAGAATCATCCAGCCTCTAATGTTAATAGTGCTGAAGTCTAGAAACCTTTCTTTAGGAATTTTTAAAAGTAGCGTTTATAATACTATCAAAGTACAAAGCTATACATACTCATTGTAGAATATTTTTTTTTTTTTTTGAGACAGAGTCTCACTGTGTTGCCTGGGCTAGAGTGCCGTGGCGTCAGCCTAGCTCACAGCAACCTCAAACTCCTGGGCTCAAGTGATCCTCCTGCCTCAGCCTCCCGAGTAGCTGGGACTACAGGCATGCGCCACCATGCCCGGCTAATTTTTCTATATATATATTTTTAGTTGTCCAGATAATTTCTTTCTATTTTTAGTAGAGACAGGGTCTCGCTCTTGCTCAGGCTGGTCTCGAACTCCTGACCTTGAGCGATCCACCCGCCTCAGCCTCCCAGAGTGCTAGGATTACAGGTGTGAGCCACCACGCCTGGCCTCATTGTAGAAGATTTGAGGAAAAAAATAAGAGCATAAAGCAGAAAATGAAAATAATTTATAATCCCACACCCAGAGATAACCTGTCAATACTTTTTCTATCTTACCATCGCCTCTTATGTTTAATGATATGTTTTAAAAAGGGGATTGTCGCTTACATATTTGTTAACCTAGTTGGCAACTTGCTGCTTTACTATACCTTAACCACCATTCGGTATCACTAAATTGTTTCTACAAAAACCATCTGGAATATGGTGTTCTGCTTTATGAATTTATGCAGATAATTTAGCTCATCTATTGGGCCTGGAGTTTTGGCTATTTCCAAATAAATATTGTGATGAAGATTCCTGAGGTTATTTTCTTCATAGCATCAAAGATTATTTTTTAAGGATGAAATCCAATAGTCAAAGTGTATGCAGTGTTTTTTTCTTCATTCATGATTTGAATTTCCATATTGAACGCTAAGAATGTGTTTAGTAAGTGTCTTAGTCTGTTTGTGTTGCTATAAAAGAATATCTGAGGCTGGGTAAAGAAAAGAGGTTTATTTGGCTCATGATTCTGCAGGCTGTGCAAGAAGCATGGCACCAGCATCTCTTTCTGGTGAGGGCCTCAGGCTGCTTCCACTCAGGATGGAAGGTGAACGGGAGTTGGCATGCTCAGAGAGCATGTGGCAAGAGAGGAAGCAAGGGTCAGGGGAAGTGCTAGGCCCTTTTTTGACAATTAGGTCTCCCAGGAACTGATAGAATGAGAACAGCACCAAGCTGTTCACGAGGGATCCACCCCATGACCAAAACACCTCCCCTTAGTTCTCATCTCCAACATTGGGGTCATTTTTTAACATGGGATTTGGAGGGGACAAACATTCAAACGATAGCATCAAGGTTTCTTGCCACCAGCAGCATATAAAACCTCATTGCCAATCATTCAGAAGGTAGTGTGTCTTAAAGTGAAAACCATTATCCTTGAAATTTAATTTAATTCTTGCCTATTAAATAGAAATGCATAACCAAAGAATATGCTTAGAAGCCCTTCCTGCACTGGCAGACTATTTGATATTTCAAAGGTAGCATCCCTTTGGTCCCTAGAGGACCACCCTTAAAGAAATTATTGATTTATATCATCAAAAACCAAGTATTCAAGAAGAAGTCTCAGACCCTGGTTAAAAGCAGAGTATGTCGGTTTCCTAGGAGTCCCATCTATAAAATGATCATTGATTTTTGACCTTTTGGGATGTCTTATCTCTCTCTCTCTCTCTTTCTCTCCTTTTAAAAACCTCTCCCCTAATATTTTATTATGTGTATGGATAACATGAGGAGGAAAAGAGTGACACTGAAGGAAAAATGACACAATTTCCCTGGGTTTTGATTAGTGCATGCCAAGCTTATCTCAGGCATATTAAAGTTTAAAAATATTAAATGAACAAACAAAAATCACTGGTTCCAGGCAGTGGAACCTTCTCTACTAATCAGTATAGGTAATTTGTACTGATTTTATTCAAACATTCTAAATAAGCAAGTAAAAGCTTTCTAGAGGCAATGAATTAATATAACATGCATGTTCACATAAAAAGTTTTTATCTTAAAAATGTTGGACATAATCCTCAAATTGGAACATAATTTTTTATAAGATTTTAGTGATCCAGGTTTGGGTTTTCAAAAGTTGCTTTAAAATCTTTTCTCCTAAATTTGCTTTGACAATTTGTGGGGTGTTAGATAACTACTTTGCACATGCCTAATTTTGTATTTTAGGCATCTCAGACAGAATGAGTAAAATCTCACATTGATATTAAGTAAAGTCTATAAAAATTTCACTTTCTAAACATGTGTCAGAAAGCTAATGGAGAAAAAAGGAGAAACAATCCTCCCCTATTTATTTGAAAATACTTTTTTCCCCCTTATGACAACATAAAATGTATTCATAAGTTTTTGTAACAAACAACCTCAAGATCTTGCTGGCTTATAGCACAAATGTGTATTTTATTGTGAAAGAATCTCTATATCTCATGATGCTCTGCTGGGCTTGGCTCTAGGTTGCTTGTTGGGTCTAGATTATTCTGCCTGTTTGTTTATTCACTTTGGATCTGCACCTACCTGAGACATGTTCTCCTCAAGACAGATGGCAGAAGTGTGCGAGGTCAAGCCAAGCACACAGCTCATTGAAAGCTTCTGCTCCTGTCATGTCTCTAACAGTTCCTTTCCCAAAGCAGATGAAGTGACTAAGACTAACTTTAATGGGAAATATGCTTTGCCTACTCTATGGAGGGGACTGCAAAGGCACAGCAAGTTTAAATTACTTGCCAGTAATTTAATCTACACCTAGCACTACACTGTGCTGTTTTATTTAGCTTAAAATGCTTTCTATTAAAAAATCATAATCTGTTCATGTGCCTGTTCTTGTGTCCCTATTAAACAGTGATATTCTCAAGGAAGAAATTTTATTTTATTCTTAGTGCCCATTTCAAGTATAGCATTTATAGAGGAAATCTAGGAACTAGGTGCCAATGAAACAATATAAAATTACAGCTAGATAGGAGGAATGAGTTCTAGTGTTCTGTACCACTATGGGAAGACTGACTATAGTTAACAATAATGTATTACATCGTTTCAAATTGCTAGAATGAGAATATTGAATGTTCCCAACACAAAGAAATGATAAATTTTTGAGATGATGGATACACTAATTACCCTGATCTAATCACCATGCATTATGTATATCGAAACATCACTGTGTATTCCAAGAATATGTACAATTATTTGTCAATTAAAATAAAATAAAAATATAAAAAGAAATCAATTTAAGAAATTAATTCTACCAACACACTGAAAACCCAGTCAAATGGGTGAACGGAGACATATTACATGTCTTACCCTAAAAAACTTAATAGAAATGTTCTCTAAAAATGAAGGATTTAAAGTGTCTACATTTATTATACTACAGTTATAGTCATTTTGGTGAGTCCATTTTAATCTGTTGTCAATGTGACTAATGATAATAATAATAAAAATACTCAAAAGTGATTTTATAATCACAGTCCACTAAATTATTTTAACTCACTGTATCCTGAATCTTACTTCTATGGTGTTTGTATACAATCACTTTACAAGACAAACTACTGCAAAAATAAAGGGGGAGGCTCTTAAGTAAAATGAATACTTAACAACTCCAAGGACCCTCACTGGAGCCTTTTCCTTGAGACCTGAGTGGCAGTCTTGTGCTATGTGATTCCTTATGATTTCCAGGGTCTAGGTCACAAGAATGACTCATTTGTTACTAGGACTACCTAACACACAAGTCTAAATGCAAGAGGAAAATGAACAAACGTTCTGTGGCTTTCTATTTTTTTTTTTTTTTTACCATTAACAGTATTTGGAACAGAAAGACATGCATCTTGTTATTACTTTGAGACTTAAATCAGCACATGAACACCATACCAACATACACACATACACAACTACCTGTGCTTACCTATTGGTACTAACACAATAGAAGTTTTCTGAGAAGAAATGCATCCTAAAGGAAGAAATGGATAGTAAATCCTGCATTGCCTCCTAAGATGTATTTGTATTTACACATGTCAAAATGTGGGGAATGGGGGGTGTGGGTAACAGTCTCTGCTATGTCAGACTTAAATCACCAAATACCATCAAAACCATTCAGTTTTGCGAGGATCAGAGATAGTTGCAGGGATCCACAGACAGTCTATATTTATAGATCATACAAATTATGGCTTCCAGAGGCAGACCTGGGTTTGAATTCTAACTCCATCACACTTTGTACATTTTCAAAGATCACAAAGTTAAATTCTCTGAGCCTTAGTTTCTTCACCTTTAAAATGATCACAAAGGGCTATTGTAAGGATTAACAGATACATAAAGCACCTCATTTGATGTATGGCAGCAAGCCAAGTGCCAGATAAATTGTGTCCCCAAAATGGCCGCACAGAACTAAAAGGAAATTTAAAGATAAATCAAATTGTATTTATAGTTTTAGCATGAAAACTAAAGTTGTAGTAAGACACAAAACCATCTCTGAGCATATTTACTACTAATAAGCAAACATAGTTATCGAGGACTCATTATTTAACACACACTTACAGAAAGATCACTAAAAGCAGAATGAATATTTTAGTCTGTGCTGTGCAGCAAAAAAATCCTTGGCTTTAAAGTCAGAAATTCATCATTTACTGAATGTAATGATGACATTTTACTTAACCAAGCCTTCCAAGCCTTGATTTCCTAATTGGTAATTGTAGTACATTTATAGCAAATTACTGTGTTTCAGGCACTGTATTAAGCTTGTCAACATATTTATTCATTAATTCATTTATTTATCAAGATGCTAGTCACTGTGGAAAGCCCTGAGTATAGAGGAGTGAATGATATTGTCACCATCCCACCCTTCATCCAGGTAGAGGAGATGTGATTTTACCCTTCATAGTACTCATTTTACCCTTCATAGAACTCATAGTTCTCATTTTTAAATTTCACATTAATAATAAATAGGTAAAAAGGATTCTAGGAGAGAGAAAAATAAAGTGAGACAGGCATTTAAATAGGGTTAAAAGTGATAACTCCCCTAGTGAGATTTTATTTAAGTTGAGACTTGGTGGATGAAAGACAACTAAGCAAAGAACATTGTGGACATGGAGGATGGCTTGTTTGAAGGCTATCAGAAAGCTCTGATACTCCTTAAAATGAACCTATTAAACATGGAAAAACCATCCTAATGCTTGTGGTTCCATGTAAAGCTGTTGGATTCCTAAAGCCATTGGTAGAATCCAAGCTCTATTTCTTAACAGTCTTGAATATTTATCTTTCTGAGACTTTGTTTCTTCATTTTGATTCTCAGTAAATATTAAGTTTTCTTATAACCTTTGTTCCTCATTCTTCACTCTGGGCATGTTGAAAGAGATGGAAGGTGATAATTTGTAAGTAAGAGAGATGATGAAAACTAAGTCACTGAAAATAATATTTTTCCATTTAGTGCACATAATTTCCCAGAAACAGTAAATATTTATATAACTTTAAAATTTTTTATGTTTAGCATAACAGAAGAAAAGTAGTGTAGTACCGTAGTCTACTTGTTGATGAGATTAACTAGATGCACATCAGTCTTATTTATTTTCCTGGGCATACAGGATGGCTATATTTCCAAGCCTTCCTTATGGTTAGATTGGCATCATATGATTAGGTTCTGACAAGTGAAATGGGGGCAGAACTATATTCCACTCATAGGCTTGGCCATAAACTCCTCCATACGATTTTCCATGCTGTGTCTTTCCATTCTGTGGCAACTGTGGAGATCACATGTGATGGATGGTGTGCAGGAAAAGCCTGGATCCCTGAGCCACCAGGAGAGCTATTCTCTGTGATATGGGCAACAAATAAACGTGAACCACTGATATTTGAGGACTGTTTATTGTAACAGCTAACGTCCCATATCCTGACTAATACACTAATTCTATGCATGTCAGAGGTCATTATGGTAAAAATACTTTGACTAAAAATTTGACTTTTTAAAAAAGTTACCAGCTCTTTTTGCTCTTTTTTTCTAATTCTTTTTTAAAAGGTACATTGTAATCTGCCCTATATGCCTAATTAAAAATCCATTTTTGAGCTTATCTTAAAATGAATCAGATAGGATGGGGTTTGAGAGACAAAGGCATTCAAAATCCATTAGGTTGGGTTTTGACCACATAATGATGATTAAAACCCAAAGATATTTCCTTCTTTATTCTTTGTAAATAAAGGGAAATGGCTAATGTCCCTGTAAAATCTGAACAAAAGGAGCCCCTAGTGAAGGCAAAACAAGCTCCACTACATTAGATGTATTTTGCACA
>NW_012148308.1:1493443-1520122 GCF_000956105.1 Propithecus coquereli
AAAAAAAAAAAAAAATCCTTGGTCAAAGGTAAAGGTTTTCTTAAGGTATCTTCCCCATAAGCTGAGCACTCTTACTGGAAATCATTGATGCAGATTAACATAGTGGATGCCTACCCAAGGAAAGTGTGTGGTATAGTGGATAAATTGAAGGATGTGGGATCAGAACTCAACTTTGCCTAGTGCTATCTGCATCACTTAGGTAAGGCATCAGTTTCCCTATCTAAAAAGGGGAAATAATAATGCTTTTTTTTTTCAGAATAGTTTTGGGCACTAAATAACCAGTTTGACATCTCTCTGCCTTTTCAATTCCTACACCGTGGGTGCTGTGCTTTGAGAGGGAATGATACAATTTTGCAAATTTATGTTCTTTATCCTCAGAGGTACTCTAACAGCCATTTAACAATTCTTCATATATCTCTGGTCAGCTACCTCCCACATGCCCCAAAACATCCATTACAAGCTTTAACCACTCCCTTCAGACTTGCTATTCTACTCTCTCAGCCAACATCCTGGCCTCTTCCTACTCAGAAATGGAGACCGTATGGCATGCACCTGCCTGCTGCCATGTCACAGCCATTTCTATTTCTTCAACTTCACTCTCCACACTCAGAGAAAAAGACCTCTTTCTCTGGGCAGAGGCTAATCTGCCTTCCCGTGCCCTTGAACTCCTTCCTTGCATCTCATGTGTGGGCTTGTTTTGTTGATGATGATTCCTTCTCTCTGCTTCTTCAATCTTTCCTCTCATCTGCCTCCCCCTATAGCCTATCAATACACCAAAGTCCTCTTGCGAGGGGAAAAATAAAGTCAGCAAGGTTATTTTCCCTCTTTTTTTTTTTTTTTTGTTTTGCTCTTCCAATCTCTCTCCTTTCTGTTATTAGCAAGCTTCTATCAGCAGTATTATCAACTTCATTGCCCATTTTCCCTTTGAAACTAGTGCAATATGTTTTCTCCCTCAGCTGCTCCGCTACAACTACTCTGGAAAATGATCTTCGATTTGCCAGCTGTAAGTGAGTCCATTCAGTTCTTTTTTATTTGACTTCTCTGTAGCATTGGATGCTTTGAGATCCCATCTTGAAATTGTCACTTCCTTTGCATCTCTGATATTTGTTTTCCCTCCTACCTCTTGGTTTTTTTTCTTGTTTAAAGTAGTCTATGAGATACTCTTTTTCTGCCCCCATTTTAAATGCTTCTTTTATTCTCTGCATTTTTCTTTTTAAATTTTAACCATTGTCCTTATTTTCACTAAAATCTATATGAAAATATTTCCCACTTTGTTTCCAACTTAATTTCACAAGTGCTGGACCCAGTTGTCTACTCAACATCCACACCTGACATCCAACAGCCATTTCCAACTTGACATGTTCAAACTTCAATCTCTACTTCTCTTTCTCTAAAACTCTTCTCTTTCAACCTAGGTTCACATTGTGACTTTGACACTTTTTAGCTTTGTGCATTATTTAAAGTTACCTAAGACTGCTAAATCTCACTTTCTTCATCTATAAAATGAGAATGATGCTAGTCAATAGAATAGAATGATACAACAATGACAAGAAAAGCTACTATTTACTGCCTATTAGTTTTGTTTTATGTGCCAAGTACAGCCCTGATGTTTTACAGTAATTGTTATTTAAGGAAGGAGAGTAGGGAGTGTAAGTGGTTATTGTTATTGAAACTAGGAGCATGATATTTGAAGCTCACTTCTTTTTTAATTCCATTCTCACTGAGGAATAGAGCTTCAGTGTCTATGTCAGATACTGCTTTCCTGGGAGAGAGAAAACTATTCTTGCAAGTCTATATTCTTTGAATCTTGGACACTTCCACTCTCCCTCTACCCCAAGCAAATCCTTAAACCTATGGGAGAATCCTGCATGCCAAATCTGCCATCCTTAGTTGGATTCTTAATTTTCGCGGTTAACACATAAATAATTATACAAAATTCAAAGACATGAATAAAAATTATTATTCAATTCTACAAACCATAACCAGTCACCTGATAGAATCAAAGAAGAGAAACATGTGGCTCTGCCTTGGAATTGTGAGGTTAAACATACCCAACTCACCTGTAGATAGAATAAGGACCTTTCATGAACATAGGAAAGACTTAGTTATAATAAAAATCAATACCATTAATATTTGCCTTTCAATATGAATTTTTCTACCAGCGATTTGCAAGGTGATCCCATTGATTTACAAAATAACTTGGATTTCTTAATATTTTGTGGAATCTCATCACTTATACCTGGTAAGCTCACTAGTGGTGGGCTCATGAATCAGTGGTTCTTAACCTTTTCATTGACTTTTTTTCTGTTCATTTGTTTAATTTTGGATTGTGTGCCAAGTTTAATCACTGACAACTACACAAACACATATAAAAATCAAATAATATTTGAAGGAATAATAGGCCATCTGAGGTCCTTCTGTCAAATCTCTATGGATCTAGACCTCAGGTCAAAATTCTCCTATGTTAAAGGATCTTTGAGGGTCTAGATAGCCAAGCTTCCCAAAATACAGGAAGCAACAGAATTCATGAATTACATATTGATTTGTGTAATAAAAAATAGGCCCTAACTCCAATTTCTTTTTTCAGTATAACTGGCTTTCTCAAACATTCTTAAAATCTAACAATTATTTAGAAGGATTTCTGTTTGGAATTAAAGGATTTTGCAAGAAATCAATGAATGAGGCACTTATCATATACTTCTGCTGGGGGAGATTTTATCTTTACACTTTTTAGAGAAAGTCTTTGGACCTGAAGAATTAATACCAACTGTGAATAAGCAACATGATACTAGAAAAAATCACATACAATACTGTTAATAGTTGTTTCCTTTTATTTATTTCATAACCTGGTGGTTTTTAAAGCATGTTTTTCTCTTATCTAAATAGATTATAGCATGCATGACATGTTTTACATATAGTTGGCTTTCCAGTCATAATTTAGCTTCAAAGACTTTTTCAGATGTAGTCAGTAATGTATCTATCATTTATGGAGAAACAATTTAGGTTTTCACAAATTGCTGTTGGTGGTATAAAGCAAATCTAATGAGGTATTTTAAAAAATTCAAAATGATACATATAATACATATTTTTCTTTAATGAATATTGTTCTCATTATTTTAGGCCTTGCATTTTCATTAACAATTTAGTGCTTAATGATACTGGGCCAGGCTTTAGAGAGGAGATGTTTTAGAGACTTGCTCTCAAATAAAAGTTCATAAAGTGAACAGAAGACAATCCAGGCAGAAGGGGGAAGGACTGGCAAAACCATAGGGATGTGAAATACCACCACAGTTTATAACACATTCCCTTAATCCAAACGTAATTATTTCATTTTAAAAATTTGGGATTGTAACACTGTGGGTATATTTCCTGGTGTGTCTTTATGGGTTGTTTGCTATTGGTTTTGGTCATGGATTTATCATATCCATATGATAAGGAAGCCCAGACATAGCATCAACTATCTTTTCATCTTCACTTTCAACATATAACCACTAACAAACCCACCCTCCATCATATAGTGATGCTCCTCTCTAGCATTTAATAAGTTCTTAGTATGTCCATGTATGATGTTTGATTTGCATTGTGTTAAGAAACTTTCTCAATGACTCTGTGTAGATAGTAGAAGCTATGTTTTGTTCAAGGCAGGAAATTAAAGCTAAGAAAGATAATGTGAAAAAATCTAAGATCAAACAGCCAGGGGCAGACCTAGGATTTGAATCCAGGCATTATAGCTTCACAATAAATATTCTGTTCCATTGTTTGTGATGTATTGACAACTTTGAACACAAAATATGGCAAATCTATAGGCTTTCTTCCCTGTTTGGATTTTAATCACTTTCTTTTTCCTTTATCTTATCCTCCATCCTCACCACTCCCTCCCCCATACAATTAGAGACCTATCTTTTGGGATAGGAGACAAATATTCCAAAATACAGTGGGATAATTTTTTTTCCCTCATGGGATCAACGATCTATATTTTCCTTTGCTATAGGACTCTATTTCTGGAATTGTGATGCTTGTACAAAGGGAGGAACTTTTCCTGTTGTGTTTATGAATACTTGTTCCTCTCTTTTTCTATGCTAAGGTGTTTTGAGTGACCTAATATATACAAACCCTCTTCCCCATTGCGTTTTGGTACTAATTAAGTTATAAGATACAAGAATAAGATACATAGGGACAAAAATATTATCTTTACTACTAATACAAGCTGATATTAGAGAATATAGTGAATATTTCTAGGAAGAATGTCTTTCATATAGTGAAAGTTAAAATTAAACAGCTTTCCCATGTCACACTGGTCTGGAACAAACCCCAACTCTACAAGGGCAGACAGAGTAAAATATATGATTTCTGCAGGTAACTTGTACCCAGAAGGAAGAGAAGACAGAACAAGGGTATTAATTCTACACATATAGTTTATCCTTCTAAACTACTGAATCAAAAGTGTCCTCCCTTCCCACAAGAGAAGGAATCCAGTTGGGGGCAGGAGAAGAGAAGCCAGAGGAGCCCCTGACATATGGAATAAAACTTCTGGAGTGGAAAAGAACTGCCCTTCCATTTAACACCCACATATTGTTAAAATAAAACAGGATAAAGATTAGATTGTAAGATGAACCAAATAAAAGATGTGGGTATCAGCAATAGAAGTATAAAGTTACAATGAAGTCAAATGCTACATAAAATAGATACTTTTAAAGTGGAAAATGGAGGACTTTTCTTTAATCCAGAGTCCCTTCCCTTGAGATAGATAAAAGTGGTCAGTGAAATTTACTGAAATTTTCTGAATTTCAGAAAATTATACAATTTACTGAAATTGTATAATCTGACCAAAACATCTCAGAAAGCATTTAAAATGATTCCTCAGATTCTTTGGTTAAATATTTGAAAGATGATAGAATTATGATTTGTCTTAAACTGCTCAACAGAGCATACATTTTAAGAGCAAAGCACATTATAAAAAATATGTTGGTTTCTCTTGTCAATTGCTTATGATCTAAAAAGAGCTGTTGAAAATTGAAAAATAAGAGAACAGACCTCTTCTTTTGTTGTAGGAGAAAGTTTAAAAAAAAAGTTAAGAGGAGAATAATAGCTGAAAGTTGAGATTTGGCAGACAGTATGATATGATCTGATTTTCAATCAATCTCGAAACTGGGAATTTAAACACCTCCATCTGACATCAAATAGAAATGACCCATCGGTCATGCGGTCAGTGTTTCTGAGATCAGGATATCTTGCAATAAAAGATTTTCTGCTTTATTTTACTTGTTTTTTCCCCTTTACTGCACCTTCAAATTCCCTCACCTGCTTTTAGTCCAAGCCAATAGCTTAATGGGATAGAGCTGTGTAGTAGAAAGAGTGTAACAATAAGATAGTATGTTTTTGAATATTAATATAAATATTTTTTAGTTCTACAGTTATGGGAAAAATATCTCTGAGCTTCCAATTGAGGTGTGATTGAATGGTAATGCTATCTTGCAGCTTTTCTGTGAAATATATATTTTATTTTATTATTTCAAAAAATTTAGAGGGTACAAGTATTTTTTGTTACGTGAATAAATTGTACCATGCTGAAGTCAGGGCTTTCAGTATACCTGTCACCAGAACAGTGTACATTGTACCATATAAGTATATTTTTACCACTCCACTCTCCCCCCTTCTTAGTTTCCAACATCCATTACTGCTCTTTATGACCATATATATCTCTCATTTATCTCCCACTTATAAGTGAGAACATGTGGTATCTGTTTTTCCATTCCTGAGATACTTCTCTTAGGATAATAGTATCTAATTCCATCCAAGTTGCTGCAAAAGACATTATTTCATTGCTTTTTATCACTGAGTAGGATTCCATGTTGTGTGTGCGTGTATGTGTATGCACATACATACCACATTTTCTTTATCCACTCATCAGTTGATGGGCACCTAGATTGATTCCATATCTTTGCTATTGTGAATTGTGCTGCAATAAACATCTGAGTACAGATGTCCTCTTTATAAAATGACTTCTTTCCCTTTGGGTAGATACCTAGCTAGTAGTGGGATTGCTTGATCGAATGGTAGGTCTACTTTTAGTTCTTTGAGGAATCTCCACACTGCTTTCTATAGCAGTTGTACAAGTTTACATTCCCACCAACAGTGTTTAAGCACTCCCTTTTCAGTGCAATCGCACCAATATCTATTATTATTTGACTTTTTATAATGGTGATTCTGACAGGGGAAACGTGATATCTCATTGTGGTTTTAATTTGCATTTCCATGATAATTAGTGATGTTGAGCATTTTTTCATATGTTTGTTGGCTATTTCTCTTGTCTTCTTTTGAGAGGAGTCTGTTCATGTCTTTTGCCTATTTTTTGATGGGATTATTTGTTTTGTTCTTGCTGATTTGTTTGAGCTCTTTGTAGATCCTGGATATTAACCCTTTGTCAGACGTATAGTTTATTAATATTTTCTCCCATTCTGTAGATTGTTTACTCTGTTGATTATTTCCATTGCCGTGAAGAAATATTTTAGTTTAATTAAGTCCAATTTATTTATTTTTGTTGTTGCTGTATTTGCTTTTGAGGTCTTATTCATACATTTTCTGCCTAGGCCAATGCCTAGAAGAGTTTTTCCTACATTTTTGTCTAGAATCTTTATTGTTTCAGGTCTCGCATTTAAGTCTTTAATCCATCTTGAGCTAATTTGTGTATATAGTGAGAGATAGGGATCAAGTTTCATTCTTCTGCATGTGGTTATCCAGTTTACCCAGCACCATTTATTGAAGAGGGTGTCCTTTCCCCAGTATATGTTTTTGTTGGCTTTGTCAAAAATCAATCGGTCATAGCTGTATGGTTTATTTCTAAGTTCTATATTCTGTTCCATTGGTCTATGTGTCTGTCTTTATACCAGTGCAATGCTGTTTTGGTTACTGCAGGCTTATAGAATAATTTGAAGTCAGATAATATGATGCCTCCAGATTTGTTCTTTTTGCTTAGAATTACTTTGGCTATTTGGGATCTTTTTTGGTTCCACACAAAGTTTATTTTTTCTAGATCCATGAGAAATGATGTTGGAATTATTATGGGAATTGCACTGAATCTGTAAATCACTTTTGGCAGTATGGACATTTTAACAGTGTTGATTCTACCAATCCATGAGTATGGGATGTTTTTCCATTTGTATGTGTCCTCTCTGATTTCCCTCATCAGTGTTTTGTGGTTCTCCTTGTAAAGGTCTTTCACTTCTCTAATTAAATATATTCCGAGGTATTTTAGTTTTTTTGTAGCTACTGTAAATGGTATTAAATTCTTGATTTGACTTTCTGCTTGACCTTTATTAGTATATAGAAACACTATTGATTTGTGTACATTAATTTTGTAACCTGAAACTGAATTGATTTATTAATTCTTGGAGACTTGGGGTGGAGTTTTGTTTTTGTTTGTTTGTTTGTTTTTTGGTTTTTTTTGGGGAGAGGTTTTCTGGGTATAAGATCATATCATTGACAAACTGGGATAATTTGATCTCCTCTTTCCTGATTTGGATGCCTTTTATTTCTTTCTCTTGCTTCATTGCTCTGGCTAGGACTTTCAGTACTATGCTGGATAGAAGTGGCGACAGTAGGTACACTTGTTTTGTTCCAGTTCTCTAGGGGAATGCTTTCAACTTTCCCCCTTTCATTATGATGTTGGCTATGGGTTTGTCATATTTGGATTTTATTATTTTGAGGTATATTCCTTCTATGCCTAGTTTGTTGAGAGTTTTTATCATGAAGGTGTGCTGGATTTTGTTTAATACTTTTTCTGCTTCTGTTGAGATGATCATATGGTCTTTGTTTTCAATTCTGTTTATGTGGTTAGTGGCATTTATTTATTTGTAAATATTGAATAATCCTTGTGTCCCTTGAATCCTACTTGATCATGGTGCATTATTTTTTTGATGTGCTATTGAATTCAGTTTGTTAGTACTTTGTTGAGGATTTTTGCATCAATGTTCATAGGGATATTGGTGTGTAGTTTTCTTTTTTTATTTTTTCCTTCCTGGCTTTGGTATCAAGATGATACTGGCTTTATAGAATTAGTTAAGAAGAATTCCCTCCTTAATGCTATGGAATAGTTTTGGTAGAATGGGTGCCAATTTTTCTTAATAGGTCTGATAGAATTCAGCTGTGAGACCATCTGGTCAGGGGCTTTTCATCTGTTCATCCAGTCTATATCTTTTAAATGGAGTATTAAGAACATTTGCATTCAATATTAGTATTGATATGTGAGATACTGTTCTGTTGGTCATGTTGAATTATACCTAGTTGCTTTGTTTTCTCCCTTGTGCTATTGTTTTATAAGCATTGTGAGCTTTAACTTTCAGGTGTTTTTACTTTAATGGGTACCGATTGTTCTTTTCCATGGATAGAACACTTTTAAGCATTTCCTGTAGGGTAGATCTAGTGATGACAAATTCCCTTAGTTTTGCTTGCCTGGGAAAGACTATTTCTCTTTCATTTATGAAACTTAGTTTTTCAGGCCACAGAGTTCTTGGCTGACAGTTATGCTGTTTAAGAAGACTAAAGATGGGAACCCGATTCCTTCTGGCTTGAAAGATCTCTGCTGAGAGATCTGCTGTTAGTCTGATGAGTTTTCCTGTGTAAGTAACTTGTTGCTTTTGTCTCACAGCTTGTGGGATATTCTCCTTCACTTTGACTTTGATCGGGCTGATGACTATATGTCTTGGTGATGTCCTATTTGCTATGACTCTTTCAGGTGTTTGATGACTATGATGTATCTGGATATCTAAACCTCTAGTGATGTCAGGGGAGTTTTCCTCTACTATTCTCTCACATAGGTTTTCCATGCTTATTGCTTTTTTGTCTTGTCACTCAGGGATACCTATAACTCTTACATTAGCTCACTTTGTGTAATCCCATATTTCTCACAGTGATTGCTAATTCTTTCTTGTTCTTTTTTTTTTTTTTTTTTTTGAGACAGAGTCTGGCTCTGTTGCCCTGGCTAGAGTGCCGTGGCGTCAGCCTAGATCACAGCAACCTCAAACTCCTGGGCTCAAGCGATCCTCCTACCTCAGCCTCCTGAATAGCTGGGACTACAGGCATGCGCCACCATGCCCGGCTAATTTTTTCTATATATATTTTTTTAGTTGTCCAGATAATTTCTTTCTATTTTTAGTAGAGACAGGGTCTGGCTCTTGCTCAGGCTGGTCTCAAACTCCTGACCTTGAGCGATCCACCTCCCTCGGCCTTCCAGAGTGCTAGGATTACAGGTGTGAGCCACCATGCCCGGGCTCTTGTTCTTTTTTCTACATTTTTTACTGACTGGGTTACTCTGAAATCCTTGTCTTTAAGTTCTGAAATTCTTTCCTCTGCTTGGTGTAGTCTGTTGTTAAAGCTTTCTGATGTATTTTGAAATTCCCTAAATGACTCTAATTTCTTTAAGTTCTGTTATCTCTTTTCTAATGTTACCTATCTCCTTGGTGAATTTTTCATTCATGTCCTAAATTTAGTTTGTTTTTTTGAGATTTTCTCTATTATCTCCTAAATTACATTCTTCTTACTTGTCATCCGTAATTTGAATTCCATATCTTTCATTTCAATAATTTCCTTTTGGTTGCAGTTCATTACTGGAGAGCTACTGTAATCCTTTGGTGGGCCTTGAGACAGCTGGAGTATTTATGCTGGTTCCTTCTCATCTTGGGACACTTCTCTCAGCTCAAAACAAATAACAGATATGTTACACCTGTTCTCCTCTGCTGAGAATTCTGTTGTTTGGTGAAGATAGTGATGGGCCCCTGGATGGTGCATGGGTCCTACTCTGGAAGCTTGTCCAGACAAGAGAGGGGTGGATGCACTGTGAGCCTTTAATGCTGCTGTTCTGCTGTGTCTCCCCTGTTTTCCTATTGTTGTCTCCAGGCCACTTTGGGGGGGCTGGCCCCTGGTGCCAGGTGTGCACACATGGTGGGGCTGACTGACAGGATGGGGTATGTAGTTGGGATGGAGGAAGTCTGCTGGGTATGGTGCACATGCATGGATGCCCGGGCAGCTAAGGTGCCAGGCGCAAGGGCAGAGTGAGGTCCATGCAGGGTGTAGCAGGTGCACAGGGAGTAGTGGCTCTGCATGCCCATGGGGCACAGAGTGGAGTGGTCGACCAGTGTGGAGTGAGCTAGCAGGTCACAGTTCACACATGGGGTGGAGTGGGGCCCCTGGACAAAGTGAACCCATGAGGCAGGGTGCATATGAGGGATGGCAGGTCTGCAAGGTGCAGGGCAGGGCTTGCAGGCAGGGCAGGGCATGTGCGGGGTGTGGTGCCCAGGCCACCTGTGTGGGATGGCATGGGTCTATGGTGTGCAGTCTGTCTGGATCCAATGCCCATGGCTGCACTGGCTTTCATCCTGCTCAGGGCCTTTCAGGCAGCGGTGGCAGTGGCAACAGTCCAGCTGCCCAGGCAGTGGGCAGTGGGTGCTCAGAGCTATGGGTGTGCACTCCACCTGGGTCCCACACAGCAGTGGGCATCAGGCCCATGGTATCCTGCTCTGCTCAGGGCCCTTGGTGGGGAAAGCCATGGTGGAGGTGCATGTCACCATCTCCTGCCCTGTGGTGCATGCAAGAGCCAGGATTCCCCACTCCCTCCCTGCCTGGCAGGGTCAAAAGGGAGGCAGTAGTCAGAGATCTGACTGCTGGGCAAAAGTCACAGTCTAGGGTTGGGATGTTACAATGGTGCCAACCATAGCACCCAGGGCTTGCAAGCCAGCTGTCCCTTCTCTTTGGAGCGACACAGCTACACAGCTTCCAGTCAAGTCTCTGTATCAGTCCAGAGGCCTGCTGCATTGGAGGGGCCCTCCTGCTGCTCCAGTTGCAGTATTCTCAAGAGTGATGTGGAGCCCACGATTATCTCCTCTGTCCCTTCCCCATGTGTTGGCACCTTCCCTAATTACCTCCAGTCCTGATGAGCAGCTCCTTCCTACTTTTATCTTCTTCACTTCACTCCCACCTCCTCTCTGTGGATTCCCAGAGCTCTTGCTGAGACAACGGATCCAAAGGTGGGTGTCTATTCACTGCTTTTGATCCTCTCTGAGTGCAAAGTTGTGCAAGCTGCTTCTGGTCCAACATCTTGCCCCCCCCCTCCACGGTGAGGTATTTTTAATCTATCGTCTGGATACTCCATGAAAATAGGTACATGCTTGTCACCCAATGTGTCTTAGACAAAGAACACCCTGCATGGCACATAATAAAAGCTCAATTAATTTTTAATTGAATTATATTGAATTGAACAGTGATGATTAAACATGGATGTATGTAGAGGCTGAGTCACTTGTTTCCCAGGTGTTACATTCTGTCATCTTTATTTCAGTAGCCTACATGGAATATATCTGTATAGTGAGTGGCATGAGATATTTGAGATATTTGAAGGAATAGTGAAGTGTGTCATGTTTTACTTTTGTACTCACAAATTGATGAAGACAGAAAAGTTATCCTTTTTCTGAGTTTAAGAAATTATAAGTAGATTTAACACCACTTAAGGAATGTAAGAATTTATCTTATTCACCAAATACACTAATTTTTTTCATCCATTAGGTGTGAGATAATAATAATCCTTCCCATTTATAAAGTTCTTTTTATTTTAAAATGTTTTTTTTTCCCCAAACCTTGTTGCATAGAGAGCTAATTTCTTTCTTTCATTCATCAAGCCAAAGAAGTGTATTATGGGAGAAAGGCTCAGATTTTGGAGTTCTTGGAGCTGAAGTTTAGTCTAACCACCTGTGTGACCCTAGGGAAATTACTTTACCTCTCTCCATCTCCTTATCCCTATTTTATCGATAAGGAAATAAATTTTGTCTACCCCATATTGCTGTTGTGAAGATAAGTTGAGACAATACAGGTAAAGCACTCCTGGTAGTGGTGTATGGAAAAGGTAAGTTAATTTTGACTTTTGTTTTCATAAGTGAACACCTATTTAATCCCAGCCATTATAATAGGCAGATAATATCATTTATTAACATAATTAGAAACTGAAGCTGAGACAAAATGACTTGTTTGAAGATACAAGACTAGTTAGTGTACAACAAGGATTTTTATTCTAAGTCTTTTGGCTCCAACTTCTACTAGCACACCTTTGAAGATGAACAAAATTCAAGTAGGTGTTTTGTCCAATAGGACAGCAGTTTGATACTACAATTATGGACATGCTAATGGTGGTCAATGGAAGATAAGACTCTTGTTCATCAATTTCCCCTACTTTCCCACCCCCATTTGAACTTTGAAGAGATTAAAATTGGGTGCCTTGTTGCAGGTGTTAATGATGACACTGGCCACATAGAGGCAGATCTGATTGGAAAATCTCACAAAGCCTTCCTTCCTTCTGGGGTCCACATGAATGGAGTGGAGCCAGAGAGTCCCAGATAGCAAGTCTGATTGTCCAGAGTATAGCTTGGCTCACAGTGTCAAGTCTATAAGATAGAAATTAACATCCCCATTTTACAGATGAGTAAACTAAGGCACAATGTGACTAAATGACTTACTTAAGACCACAAAGCTGGTAAGCGTTAGAGATATTGTTAGTGTTGGACAGAGTCAATCCTTTGCAATTGGATTTTATTTCTAATGTACTTTTTTATAAATATGCTATTATATAGATATATAAAATTATAAGATTAGTTAAGCTGGGATGGGCATATGTCAGAATAATGCTACCTGGTAAATTTTTAAGTTGTCCTAAAGATATATAGCAGATCTTCAAACATTTTTGGGGGTTAGGCCTCTTAGCTGTGAAATGGCAGGTAGAATAGAAATTTTCAGACTAGATAAGATCTGGATGATATTCTAGTTCAATGTTTTTATAATTACTCAAGTATTAGAATGCCTTAACTTAAATTACTGATTAATTACTCATAGTCAGTCTGTGACTATTATACTAATAGTGAATCTGTATAGTTTTCAGGCTTCAACTACGCTGACTAATACATTTCTGGTATCTAGTAACAACCATTATTCTGCTTATTTTAGCCAGATTTTTTTTGGACTCATAATTGTAGTATTTTATTGCATTAGTTTTAGAATAATATTTTATTTAATATTCAAAATATATGTTATTAACAAAACTCTGTGTTTCATGGTCTGATCCTGTCTCCAATAACCTCACAATATACTTGAACACTAATAATCAGGGGGAGAAAAGACACCCACATATCTGTAACTAACTAAAAAGCCTGAGTTTTATCTCACCGGTGAGCAGGCTGGAAACCAAGCTTGATATAACCTTTGTACCTTTATGTACTTTGTTTTCTCAATCATATAAATGGAGACAATGTCAGATCTGTGTCAGAGGGTTCCCCTCTTAAATACCTCGAAATACCTGTTATAGAAACTTCTTATATTTCAGTTCAATCCTTTCTCTAGATCACACAGAAAAAAAAAAATGTAAAGAAGTCAAACGCAAAATGAGAATAGTAAATCGACAGGAAAAGTGCTCAGAAACCATGAGGCCAAATCTGCCATAGAAACCCTTTGGTCTTTTAGGCAGGACACAGTTTTGAAGTTCAAGGGCAGAGTCCTTGTGTTAAAAGGTGAATATTTTCAGAGTTAAAAGCAATACTCTTTTATGGTTTTTTTGAAATGTCTCTGCAAAGCTCCAAAAGCTCAGAAAAGAAAATAAAGGGTTACTTTTCTTTTCTTTTGTTTTTCTTTGTTAATAAGGAGGTGGAGCTACAGCTGAGGTTAGGACTGTGACCTCTTGGTAGTGTCCCATTAGAAGACAGGCCCAGTTTTTCAGGGAGCAGCTGTGCTGAGATAAGGACAAGAACCCATCCTGATGTAGCTTGAACTGGCCAGTTGAAGACCAGGGAGGACATCTGTGTGACATCCTTAGAACAGGAAAGGTGGAAATATGGCCAGGGCAAAGATGGGTGTCAGAGACGAATAAAAAGTTGTCCTCTGATAAGTCCTACTGCTCTGAAAGTCATCATAAGGTACTTATAAGAGATGTCATTATGATTTCTTGCCCCAAGAGTACAATTGAAACAAAAAATCTAGGAACAGAATTTGAACTTCAGACACAGTTTCAAAAAAGAAAAATCTAAGGACATAGCAAAGATGACTATTTGATATTCTCTCTCTCTCTGGTGAAATTACCCCTAAGGTAATGATTACTTGATTCTGTGGCCAAAGGAGAAATAGAAGACTAATACAGAGGAAAAACTATTACAGGTGAAAGTGTCAGGTTGAGTGGGAAGGTTTGGGAGATGAAGATGAGAAATAAAATCTAGCCCAAAATGTTGCTGTACAACTAAATTAAGTAAAATATATACCAACACGAAAAGAAATTTGTAACATATTCTTTGAATATAAAAAGTATATGGATCCATCTTCCTTGAAGACGTGTGTACACATATGTACATACATTTATGGACACATGCACATACAAAATTCCTTCAATGACTATAGCTGGGGAATGAGAATAAAAGATGTCTCATAGGTTTAACTTTCCTGTTTTTAACCTATATTGTTTTGTGTTTGAGTTTTTTCAAAGTTTAAATGCCAAATGTTTAATAGAGAAAAAGTTTCTAAGTATAACGTGGGAAGACACTGAGATGTATTTAAAAAGAAATCAATTTCATTCTTTTTAGGGTAACATAGGGAATAACACCTTCATCCTCTTCTCTAGCCTGTGAACTCAAAGGGGGCAAAATCTCTCTTTAAAAATTCTGAATTCCCAGCATCTGCCACAGCATCTAATCTGGCATGCATAGAGTCTCAATAATTTCTTGTTGAATGAATGGCATGATGAATGAACAAATGAAAAGAAATACTGAATAGCTGAATGTGTTAAGTGTGGGTTTGCCTCTCTTTCGGGGTTTTACTGTATTCTCTGGGGACCCTACTTGAGCCAGGAGTAAAGACAAAGGCTGTCCTGGAGCAGAAGCAGAGTCCTCTTTCCACCCATTAATAGCCCTTTGATTGATGTGCCCAGCAGCTGTACGTAGAGAGAAAAGCTAGGAGGGTTTTATGATTAGCTAGGATTGGAGTCTGGTGAGCAAAATAGATAACATTAGTTTACATCAATCTCATTAATAAATTGGATATGTTGCAGATTTTATCAAAACAGATCTCATACATAGAGTTGAGAGGAGGAGGTATAGTATATGATGCCTTTAATACTATGAAAATTATTATTAATTAGTAGAAATATCTGAGCATTAAGTGATGAAATGAGAGCATTTCCTCCAGGAGAAAGCAGAGCTAATTTGTATTAGGTGCATACTAGATGCTAGCCTAGTTTTTGGTACTTTACATGAGTTGGACATTAGTGTGTGTTTGTTTTCTTTAAATACAGATGAGGAATTGAGGGAAGAGTAATTAAGCACATTACAGGACACTAATTCAGAATTAAATTTTTTTAAAAATCTGTATCTCTACCTTTCATGTGGTCAAGAAAAGTAGCCTTTTGTATGGAGAGGAGGACAGCAGAGAAGGAGTAGAATTTCCACTATTTCTTGGAGCCCAGGTTTGGGCAAGGTTTTTATAAAGACAAATACTTTCAAAGTATTTCCTCAACTCCTTTCAGTATTTGTGATGTGAGAGCCTGGGTTTTCATCTTGCCCTTCTAGTCTGCTGCTCTGTGCGTGTGTGTGTGTGTGTGTGTGTGTGTGTGTGTGTGTGTGTGTGTGTGTGTGTGCGTGCGCGTATGAGTGTATATTATCTACAGATTGTTCTCTCGGAAATAATACAAGAGAGAGTAAGGAGTGCAAAAGGTGTTTTGGAGAGTTAACACCAGGGGGCTCCAGGACAGAGATGAGAAATGGCTAGGCCATTGCACCACTGGCTTGCTCAGGTCTTGGCTATTGAATGCTCAAGAAGCAAAGGACCTTGGCTGTAAAGCTCACATGACCCTGATAAAGCTAAAGGCTAGAGGCTATCAGCTAATGGCACTGCTTGCACCCAGGCAATGAGTTCTTTCTTGAAGGGGCGTTTTAGCTGTGTATCTTCAATTCTCCTTTCACTCTAGTATATTTGGACCATCGGGTAATATTTGTTGATCAATTTTTCAAAATATATGAATGCTCTTCTCATCTCTGCACAATAAGCTTAAATGATAAATGGATATATCCAGATTCTGAAAGTGATCATAAAAGAAACCCAGTATTTCACCCGCAACAGTGATTTTTTTTATCATTTCACTAATCTTTGGTTATTTTGTGGAACTTTACATTTCTGAATTTCAGACAGCAAATATGAACTCTTGAAACACATTTTTTCAGCTGTAAACTCCTCATAACATTTTTAATGTAAGTAATATGGTCAGAATATCTATTAGTATTTTTATTATGTTAATCAATATAAACAAATTTCAAATTCAGTATATATTTATTCAGATGTGCTAGACATGATCCTAGCCATGATTTAACTCATGCATTGAGATATGGAGGAGGGAATCCATTTGGTTAGTTAGTTTATTTAGTTACTTTTTATAAAGAATTCTTGGTTCCAAGGTAAATAACATCCAAAGTAAGTGTTGAAGGAGTAGGAGAGGATTACCAGGTAAAGACAGGGTAGGAGCAAGGGAGCTCCAGAAAGAGGGTTTCTTACACTGAAGGAAGAATAACAGATTGTGTGACCTGGAGAGAAATTTGCATAAAGAGATGATGGAAAACTAAGTGAATCCAGACTGTGAAGTATCTGCCCATATGCAAGGGCAGTATTTTTAAAAATTTGTTTAAATTTAAATTTATTTATTTATTTCAGTAGATTTAGGAGGTACAAATGATTTTTTGTTATGTGAATGAATTGTATAGTGGTGAAGTCAGGGCTTTTGGCGCATCTATCACCTGAATACTGTACATCATACCAGGAGGTAGTTTTTCATGGACAGGACAGGTGTAGGCAGCAGTTAAAAGTGTGGCTTCTTCTGGGTGGGCACAGTGGCTCCCACCTATAACCCAGCTACTCAGGAGGCCACGAGTTGAGATCAGCGTGGTCAACATAGTGAGACCCACCCCTTCCCTCTAGTCTCAAAAAAAGTAACAAAAAATTAGCTGAGTGTGGTGGCATACACCCAGGGTGGAAGGACCCCTTGAACCCAGGAGTTCAAGTTGCAGTGAGCTGCGATTCTGCCATTGTACTCCAGCCTGGGCAACAGAGCAAGGCCTAGGCTCTTTAAAAAAAAAAAAAAAAAAAAAAAAAAAGAATATGATTTCTGGTGTCATAGAGATCTCAAGTCAAATCCATGTTCTGTCATTCTCCAACTAACAATGATGACTTTGAATAGTTCTTCTATCATAAGTTTCTTCATCTGTGTAAAAGAAATGATAGTACCTACTTTAAATATTAAATGATGCGAGTATAAAGTACTTATCCCAGTGCCTGGCACTCAATTATTAGGTAATTTTTAAAAAATCAGGACATGAATATCATTAATATTATAATTAACTTATATTTCAGTCACATATTATCACTTAACAGTAATCATTGAACACTCATATCTCCCCTTTACACAAGACCGTCTCCTGAATGGCAGGGTTCTTATGGCAGCCTGCAATCTGAACAGTGGGAAAGAGTTTCAGAATTTGCCTTTAGTACTGGAAGCAGATTGCATGGCACTAATTACATATGCAGAGGGGTGCCTATCGAATGTCTCCCCTGCACTTATTGCTTTAGATTGCTTTCACAACACCCCCTAGAAGAATTGTCTTCACTTGTCTATTTATTGTATTTCCTTTCCTATAAGTTAGTGAAAAGCCTGTGGCTATAATCTTTAAGTAGTTAAAAGAAATAAACGATTCAAATGCAGTCCTTGGTTTATGTTTGTTTTCCTCTCTCTCTAATAATTAGGGATGAATCATGCCTTAGATTTATTCTCAAACGGGAGATGTCCATAAAACTAGCAAGACACGAACAGCCAATTAGTAGGCAGTAGATGACAAATTTTTGCCAATCACACTTTACTTTTTCTCTCATTCTCCCCTACTACCCACCTGCCTTCAAACTTAATATGTGGATTATTTGTCATTTCATGAATGTGAGATGACTCGAAACTTGCCAGATGTTGGTGAATAAGGCTGTGTCTAGAATAATGCTGCTGCCTAGTTTGTGGTTCCCCAATTTTAGTCTACTGATCCTATAATCCATCCCCAATGTTGCTTCCAGTGTGACCTTTAAGAATGCAAATGTAATAATGCAGACCCTTGCTTGGAACCCTTCAGGGGTTCGCTCTTGCTTTCTAGATAAAGTTCCCAAATGTCTTAGTATAGTACTCAAGGCTCTTCCAGATTTAGTCTCCAACTATTGACATTCTTTCATGATGCATTCTTCACTGTGGATGGAGTGAACTACCAGAGGTAGCATAAACATTCATGTCCCAGGGCTTTTGCATAGCACCAGAGCCCCTCTTTTGCTTCCTCTCCACTGCTCACTGGTATTTTGAAACTAACTTTAGGGCTGTCAATTTTTCCTGAAAGTCTTCCTTTACACCCTACTTGACCGAGCTAAATTTTGGTTCTCTTTTTTCAGTTTCCATAGATATCTGAATAAACAACTTAAGAGTAAGTACAACTATTTGTGGGAATATAGTAGCATTCATAATTTGAGATAAGAAGAAGGAAGGGAGGATTAAAATAAGATTAATACCAAAAATTAAATGCACCAGATTTGATAAGAAAGAAAGAAAAAAATAAAGGTAACATCATAATCATCCATGAGTATATTCCAGAGCCAGTGAGAATGACTGCAGAACTTTCTCTTGAATACATTTGACCAGCCCTGCCTCATACAAATATAATAGAGTAGGTAAAATACAAGCAGAAAGTCTATGCTATGCATGCATATATAACATAATGCTAACATTAATCATTGATCATTTTTATTGAGTGCCTAATATGATAGCCTCTTTTCACGCCTTTGAGGTGTGAGAAAAGAAATAAAATATACCCTCCTTATGTAGGTGACAAAACTGACACTTGAGTGCAAACTGTGTCAGATCTCAAAGTTAGTAAGAGGCAGAGCTGAGAGTAAAACCCTTGTCTACTGGATCCTAATGTCTATAGTGGTTGCAGGGATGACACTGAAGGCACCTTAGTGAATAAACAAAGATGAGGTCAGCCAAGATGAAAACCTCTAGCATGGTTTGACTAACTTGTATTATGTAGCATAAACTGTTCTACTGTCTAGGCCAAACATAAGGGGAGACTAGGCTGACCTGATATTTAAAAGTCCTGATTGTCGTATAATTCCAACGACCATTGAGAGACTATAACTCATTGGAGGGAATGGGGGAGGGGTCTTTGTACTAACATCATATATATCAGTTATGTCTTCAATTGTGAGTTTCCTATCCAACTGTGAGCAAATCAATGGAGGGATCCTTTTTCTTTAATTCTCATATCCCCAATGTCAAATTTACTAGGGACCATGTGGAAGAAAGTCAATTCTTCTTAAATGGTTTTGAATGAAGGTAGTTTATTAGACTTTTAGATAGAAGTAAATGCTAAATGAAAAGTTTAAAACTCTCTTGACAGTAGATTTCTACGTTTGTAGATGTGGAAGGAAATGTGGTAGTGAGATAATCCAACACCTTCATTTTAGAGGTGAGGAAACTGAGATTGACAGAGGATGCTAAGCCAAAGTCACCCAGTAAGTTCGTGACCAAGTTGTGTACAGAAGCCATGCTTCTAGTTTACCCACTATCATAGCTTGTTCTTTTGCCATTTAGTTTCCTCAGAACTGAATGGCTCTTAGATTTACAGCATTAGATATTGGTGAGGAATCTTGGTGTTCAAATAGCCCACCCTCTCATGCATTAAAGAATCACTTTTATAGATCTGTCTGCTCATTCTGGTGGCTGGACACCAAGTCATGGGGAAGCAGCTTTTCTACCTTTTCTACTTTTGCCAAGCAAGACCGTGCATGGAGACAGTTGTTCAGGATTGTTGCTGAAGGTCAGAACAATGAGCATTGCCTGAAAAGGTTTCCTGAGCTTTTTGGCTACAGTGTTTCAAACCAAAATATTGAAATGTGGCCTATGGCCAATATTTATAGCCTGTTTAGCCAACGAACCTTCACAGAGCTTATTACCAGGAGGATTTTCATGATCACTACCATCACAATAAGAAAAGAATTCATTTGAGAAATAAACTCTTGGGCTCAGTAAGCAAAAACACAAGCACATCCAGAAGCCTGGGTTACTTTGCCAAATTCTCTCCCGTCATCAGGCAAATGCCCAAAGAAACCCTGACTTCCAGCCAACTTGGGTTTCATAGAAAAATACTCAGGCTTCTTTTGTTTGAATTTTATTCTTCCTTTCATGGATGCCTTTTAAGAAATATTTTTTCAAAATTTCAGAATATAATGGGGGTACAAATGTTTTGGGTACATGGATTGCTTTTGTACTGCTAGTCAAAGTTATAAGTGTGCCAATCACCCAGATAAATATGTACATTGTACCGGTTAGGTATGATTTCACCCATCCCCTCCTCCCCCCTCCCACCTGCTTAATTTCCATTGAGTTTTACATCCATCTGTGCACATGAGTGCTGATTGGTTAGTTCCAATTTAATAGTGATTACATGTGGTATTTGTTTTTTCATTCTTGAGATGCTTTACTTAGGAGGATGGTCTCCAGTTCCATCCAGATTGTTGCAAAAAGTATTAATTCACTTTTTATGGATGAGTAGCACTCCATGGTGTACATATACCACATTTTTATTAATCCACTCATGAATTGATGGGCACTTGGGGTGATTCCACATCTTTGCAATTGTGAATTGTGCTGCAATAAACATTCTAGTACAAGTGTCTTTTTGATAAAAAATGACTTTTTCTCCTTTGGGTAAATGCCCAGTAGTGGGATTGCTGGATCAAATGGTAGGTCTATTTTTAGTTCTTTGAAGAACCTCCATACTACTTTCCTTAGAGGTTGCACTAGTTTGCAGTCCCATCAACAGTGTTTATGTGTCCCTTTCTCTCCACATCCATGCCAGCATCTATCGTTTTGGGATTTTTTGATAAAAGCCATTCTCACTGGGGTTAGATGATATTGTGCTTTTGATTTGCATTTCTCTGATGATTGGAAACATTGAGCATTTTTTCATATGTTTATTGACCATTAGTCTATCTTCTTTTGAAAAGCTTCTGTTCATGTCTTTTGCCCAGTTTTTAATGGGGTGGTTTAATTTTCCTTGCTGATTTGCTTGAGTTCTTTGTAGATTCTGGTTATTAGACCATTATCAGACATATAGCTTTCAAATATTTTCTCCCATTCTGTAGGTTGTCTATTTGCTCTGTTGATTGTTTTCTTGGCTGTGCAGAAAGCTTTTTAATTTTACCAAGTCCCGTTATTCATTTATTTTTATTGTTGTGATTGCCCTCGGCTGATGTCTATAAGAGTTTTTCCAACATTTTCTTCTAGAATTCTTATGGTTTCATGTCTTAGATTTAAGTCTGTTACCCATCTTCAATTAATTTTAGTGAGTGCTGAAAGATGTGGATCCTGTTTCAATCTTCTGCATGAGGCTATCCAATTTTCCAAACACCATTTATTGAATAGGGATTCTTTTCCACAATGTATATTGCTGTCTTTGTCAAAGATCAGATGGCAGTATGTGGATGGTTTTATATGTGGGTTCTCAGTTCTGTTCCATTGGTCTATGTCTATTTTTGTGCCAGACCCATGCTGTTTTGTTTACCACAGCCTTGTAGTATAGCTTAAAGCCTGGTAAAGTGATGCCTCCAGATTTGTGCCTTTTGCTTAAGGGTGATTTGGCTATTTGGGCATGTTTAAAGAAAGGAAGAGGATTCGTAGAAGAGTAAATGATTAAAATTTTGTTCTGTCATTTCTTCACTCATTAAACATGTTATTAGGTGACTAATACATTCTAGAATTTGTTTTAGGGACTGAGAATAAATATAAAGATAAATTTGTATACACAAGGAGTGCAATGCGCACTACCCGAAGGATAGACATATTTGAAACACGGACTTCGGTGGGGAGGGGAACCAAGGGCAACACACGTAACCTAAACATATGTACACCCATAATTTGCTGAAATAAAAAAAAAAAAAAAGATAAATAAGAACTTACGCATCCTTTTAGAAATTGAAATCTATTAGAAGAAATTGAAGGTGGAGGAAATATATTTAGCAAGAGATTTCCCCAAGATTATGGGAAATTTAAGAGCCAAATAGAATGACAAATTAAAGGACCAACAGAAAACAGTTTTAGAAAGTGGAATGTGTAATATCTATGAGTAATATATTAAAGACCTTTTTTTGTGTAATTGGAGTTGGATTGAGACAGTGGGTTTGAATAGATTGCTTGTTCCTCCTGCCCGGATTTAGACTTACAAAGATATATATATGTATGTGTGTGTATATATATATATATATATATATATATATATATATATATGTATGTATATATGTATATGTGTGTGTGTGCGTGTATAATACACACACACACACACACACACACACACACACACACAGAGGTTATTTATATCCAGTGGAGCCGTTAGTGCTGAAGAGCTCAGCTACATGGCTAGTAATTAGTAACAGACAACGAGGAAATCTATTTCCCTGAGGTCTTCACCTTATCTCACTCCCACAACTTCAGTCTGCCCACTTGTGCAATGGTGATAGCTACAGCAATTCTGTTCTGATAGTGGCACAAAATAAATCACGGGAAACCGTTCAGAGACTTTCAAGGGAGAATCTCAAAGTGAATCTGGGCTGCTGTGTGCCACAAAGAGGACCAACATTTCTCTTTGGCTTTAAAGGATGTCCCATTGTGAGAATGAACTTTGGGTTTTATCTCTCCCTTTGAAATAGAATACATCAAAGCGAGACATCTGAAGGCAAAGACACAATGATCCCCAATCCAAAGCCAAGTTCAAAAACACAAAGATGAGTTGTGTTATTGTGAAATTGTATTTGCTGGCTGAGATGGGGGACAAAGAAAGATTAAGTTGCAAACATGAAATAGGCCTTGAAATTTCTATTAGTCTCGGGCTCCAGGGCACAAACTTTTTCAGCAAAACACTTATTTTTTAGAAGTCTGGGAGCAATAGCACATGTAACACATGAGGCTTCCCTTTTCTCTCAGCCTGAAATGTACAGAGTTATTAAAGTGAGATTTATTAATGAGTAGATGATGGATGAGGAAAACCAGTTTTAGAAAGTTGTTAGTATTGAGGAATGTTTCCTTTAGGGGGCCCAAGTTCATGCTATAAAGGCTGCATAAAGAGTTAGGTATTATAAGTATAGTAATGACTTTTTTGCATGCCAACTTTCTAACGCATACATCTAAGTAAGGTACATGTACCTACTTGTAAATGGGCTTTAAACATTAATTTTAAATTAAATTATATAGGCATCAATCATGTTAAAGCAAAAACACTTTCTTGCCTAGCTGGATTTCAGTATAGAAAAAAGCATTTCAAATCCATCCATTTTTAAAAAAATTCCTTGTCATCTATTGCCCTGTTCTACTTTTTGTTCTAGTAATACTGGAACAATTTTTTAAAAATTAATTCCACATTCAACATATATTTACTGAGTGTCTACCATGGGACAGGTAAATTTTTAGTTCCCAGATCATACCATCTTCTGTTGGCTTAGTTTAGGTTCTGCAAATCAAACCCTGAAATAAAGATTTTAGTGAAAGGAACTGACTTGGAAAGTGCAGGGAATATGAGTAGGGAAGTGGGTGTTGATGAAGGAAGGGACAGTCAATAAAAGGTATATTATTATGTTACCATCACCCTGGGTAACTAGAGTTACTGTTTGCACTAGACACTAACTCTCTGGGGCTCATCTTCCTCATTGGTAACTGAGTTCACATATTGCAGGATTGTTTTAAAGTATGCAAAGCCAATTACTGGGGACCTGGCACACAACTACTACCGTCTATTGAATGCCTACTATTACTATTGTTATTACAGCTACCTAATTATTGAGTAAATAACATTTTCATGGAGCTTCTGGAGATAGTCTTAAAGCAGAATTAGTTAAAAAAAATCCATATTTTATATCTTTTTCCTGAGTCTGTAGACTAAAGATCTGAGGATCTTCAATTTTGTTCTTACTAATTGCTTCCATTTGAACACATTAAACATTTCACTGGAGCTGTTGGAGATTTTACGACTCTTTCTCATCGCACATTGAGAGTGAAAAGGCATGCTTTCAGAGATGAATCAAGTCCACCTAAGCATGAATGAGAGGAGCTGAGGAAGTTCCCTTCTGGCATTATTTCAGAGATTAGTAATTTGTGAAACTGTGGTGATGCGAGGAGGAACAGCATAGAAAGCCATTTCTTTCCCTTTTGTCCAGTCTAAATGCAAATTTGAACTTTCATGGCAATTTGTTTGCATATTAATGTTTATGCTCTGTCACCCTGGAGATTGTTTTAGATTTCTTAAATTAGGTTGGGTGGGTGGCTTAAGGAAGAGGTCATTTCATGACATAGGCTGCATTTCAGGGGCACAATGCTCAGAACTGGAAAGGCACAGAAACTTCATCATCCCAGTGATGATGGCCTGGCCAGGGCAGGAGAGGAGTGTCAAGGGCCAGAAGCTGATGAGAAGTAGCCTTCTGCATGTCTTCCTAAAGATGGAAAAATAGAATGAAAGAAGAAAGGGTAAGAGTACACCATGGCCTAATTAGCATTTGCTTCTTGTAGCCCTGGAAATGTCAGTCACCAGTTGGTAGCAAAATAAAGATGTAACGTTAGTGATAATGAATTAAATTGTGGCCATTTGCATTGGAATGCGATGATAATGATCTGAAATTACCATTCTATATATTCCCCTTGACAGTTCAAAATTGGACTCCAAGCTAATAGTATTTTGGATGAACTTTAAACCAATGAAAACGCTTTGAATGTGTACACTCCTTTTGGCAAGCCATGTGGATTTCAGAAAGTTAATTTATGTCTGCTTTGTTCAAGCTGTTTGGTAATTGATGAACATACCATAAAAGTTTTAATGAATAACCACAGGGACCATTTAACTTATTTACTAGGTAAAAGTGAAATGCATTTGATTACCCTCTGTAATCTGGCTCTCCAAATGAAGCTGACCTAGAATAAATACTGTCTTTTTTTTTTTTTTTTTGGTGCAATCTCTGTTGCACAAAACATTGCAGGCAAATATTTTCAGAAAGTCTGAATGAAGGAGCTGCATTTTCTTCCATTAGCTTCGATTTATAGATCTACTGAAAGCACTAGACATTGCTTAGGGAGAAGTTATGCCTATGTGCATGAAGACTGGAGGCTCTGTTGCAATGGGATTATGTAGCAACCCACAGCATCAGCACATATCTTCACAGCATCTGTTGTGTGAATAACTCTCCAGCAACACTCCATTATTGTGAAGCAGTTAAAATGGGAGCCACTTTTTTTTTCTTTCTGGACTCCCAGAGTCTAATTACACTATAGCATCATTTCATAAGTAGAATCTTATTATGAGATAAGTGCCCACATGTATCTTAGTTTTCCATTAAATTGTATGCCTTGGCATGCCTTTGTAGGGTGTTTTTAATAGCTTAGCTGACACACAAACAAGGAATGTTGTCTTGCGGCTAGTGGCAGAGTCAAAAGATGTGCTCTATCCTATTCAAACCGCCTCAGCAGGACCTCTAACTGATGTGGGTTAGATTTCCAGCCTTACCACTTACTTGCTATGCCTTTTGGGGAACATTAATTCAGCTTCCCATGCCTCAGTTTCCTTATCTAGAATTATGAACTGACATGAAAAGTCTGCTATGAAGATGTAATGAGATAACTTGTGAAACCTGTGATCCAGCACCCAGAGCAATGGTTCTCACCTGGAGGGCCTTGCTAATCCCAGAGGTTCTGATTCAGTAGGTCTGGGTTGGGATTTGAGAATTTGCATTTCTAATAAGGTCTCAGGTGATATAAGTACAGGGCCCACACTTTGAGAACCTCTAGCCTAGAAGATAAAGATACTTGAGAATTTTGGTTTTCTTCCACAACTGGAATCAATTGCTGAATACGTATAAACCTCTAGTGGGGCCCCAATCATGTTTTATTCAGCCATAATATCTACTCACCCCAGAAACTAACACAATCACGGTTAAGGACTAAATCAAATTGAGCTGTGATGTTCAGAAGATCTAAGAACTACACATACAACATTATTGTATAGTTGATTGAAGAGCAGAAAAAACTAAAACCAGATTGCTTACATGTGATCTTAGCTCTACCACTTACTCTTTGTGTGCTTGGACAAGTTTTAAACTCCTCAAGTGTCTGTTTTCTCATCTATAAAATGGGTATAGTATGGTACATTCCAAAATGCTTAGTATAGTATCAGGCACAAAGAAAGGATCTAAATATTTCCAGCTGTCATTGTTAGTCTCTACTCCCCGCTCCTATATCCTTTCTCCCCCTATCATACAGAAGTAAGACCCTCACCATGGTCCTGGTTTTGAAAACTGTCGTGTCATATTGGAGGCATTTCTGTGTTTTGATATAAACCTCAAAATGCAACTGTTCCTGAGAGTGATAACAGAGAAGGCATGACATGAATTTGCATGAAGAAACAGTTATTCCCAATACCTTAGCATCATTACATATGGAAGCAGATGTCTTGAAGAATTAGATTTTATGGATGTAAGTGGATGTACTGGATCAAATGAAATTATCAAGTTTTGGTGGGAATTTAGGGGGTAGGGTGGTCAACATAAATAGTGGAG
>NW_012148308.1:1521552-1527164 GCF_000956105.1 Propithecus coquereli
TTTTTTTTTGCATTTGGGATGAAAATGAAGACCATCAGTAGTTTCTTTCCTTCTAAAACCTGCTCAAATTTTAGGTATGTGTGTTGGATTTGACCTTTCCCTGTTCTCCGGCTGTGATTAAATAAATACACACACACAGCCCTACCTTTGACTTTTATATGGTTGAGTGTGTCAATGTATTATTGGGAGACTAGACTGAGAGACTAACAGTCTAGTTTTTACAATTTTAAATATTATACTTGCTTTATTCAAATCAAAATATGCTTCAAAAACACATTCTAGAAGAGCAAATTGCTTGGATGGGAAAGAGGATCTCTATGAATCCCAATAACGAGGAACCATTCAAACCTTCCCCTTAAGTTCTTCTGCAGCCAGCCAGCCAGATCCTCTCCATGCCATCTACTGAGGTGTACTCAGAATCCCTGAAGTGTAGAAGAGCCTAATGCTCTACATGTACTATAGGGTTATTTGATTTGTTTTCACTGGATGGAGACATTAGGTTTTGAAAAATAGTAAAATGTGCTTGCCTTGAGCAGCGGTTGAGAAAAATATGAATTTCCTTATTACTGTCTATTAAGCCTCTCAAGAGTAAAAACAGTTCTGGTTAAAGGAGTTTACTTGAGTTTATCTCATTATAAACATGTGATATTCAGAAAAATAATCAGCAACAATAAAAATTGCATATCACTGTTGTTACCCCTATCTGAATAAAACTTGATGCAGGTTGTTGGTAATATTTATCAAGAAAAACATTGCTCTTTTGGTCTTCAAGTAAAAGTGTAGCCCTGCCTTATTTATAGCATTGTCAAAGCCGATCTGAATTCAATGCTTTTTGTGTATTAGGCACTATGCCCAGCACTTTATGTGTTGTATCTCATTGAATTTTAACATCTGGACATTTGTGTACAGGTGTTTGTAAATGGAAGCCTGGTAAGCTCATTGACTCATAGGCTAGTCTTCTGCACTGGGGTAAAAGCAAAAGGAGTGTATCCTTAACCTTAGGGTCATATGGTGGAAGAAACTTATGGCTTACAATAAACAAGTTTACTTTACGGAAAAGAGGAAGAATTGCTTTCTTCTAAAATGTGATACTTTTCAGTGACCTGGTGAAAATTCCTGGGATTGTTTCATCCCATCTCCTTTGAGTATAAATGACTCAAACACCTATGTGTTCACTAGTGACATGTAAGACCACAGGTATTGGGCTTGCATTGTTGGGGTGTGTTCAAATGACCATGTACTACCCACTCAACTGTTTATCACTCTCAATGTCTCTGGTTATCTGATTCCATATTTGATTCTGTGTGTTAGATCCAGGGCTCTATACATGAGAACTTATCTTAGTACCTCCCTAAGATTTGGTCTCCATGTTCTTTCAACTCAATGATTTGATAGGCATTTGTGTAATGCCTGTTACATGCCAGTACCCTGCTAAGCCCTGCGGATACAATAGTGAAAAACACATCTTTGAACACAATATTGACATGGCCTGGTAATTGCCACCCTTGCTGCCATCCCGTGGGAGACACCAGTCAGATTTGCTTCTCTCCTAGGTCCCTGTCCATGTGAGGATCAGACTATGAGAGATTTTTATTTCCATATCACTCTTCTGCTTTGACTAGAACATATGTATTAAGTGTCTTCTATGTGTTAGACACAGTTTTGAAAACTTTATATTAACTTTTCTGATTACCCTCAGGTTCGCTATCTAGCCTACCTGTTAAAAAAAGAAATGGCAATTTTGACCATCGAAGTAATATGGTGATTCATTTAGGGGGATAGTAGAGGAAACTGGTGGAGATAGCATTTAGAGAGAGGGCCAAGGACAATTTGTCTTTGGATTTTCTCATTCTCCAGTGTGTACCTAGAATCTCCAGTCATTCCGTGACACATGCTTCTTGATGTCTTCTTCTCTACCCTGCTCACTAATCCTTCACTCACATTTGGTAAAACACACTTGTCTTACAATTTGAAGCTCTGTACTTGCTCTGAAAACATTTTCTGCTTCTGGTTGCATACATTTATCTTCCAGATAATGATTTCTACTAATGTCATTTAGGAATGTCACAGGAGTAAGTAAGCATGACCCACTACGTAAAGTCAATAGGCTGAAGTGGGGTGACTTCTGCCACCGTATCACTTATACAGAAGCTGAGACAATATTCTGGCAGCAAATTACAGCTCCTACATGGTCTCCAGAATCTTTTCTTACAAGGCAGAATAGGGCTACATATGCAGTAATAGAGCCTAGGATTAAAGATTATTGCCCTTGATAGAAAGATGTATGAATTATATGAGTGGTATTTAGGTGACTTCAGGGCTATAGATTAGGGAGAATACCAGCTATGCTCTGAGCTCTTGAGGAAATGATAGAATGGGGATCAAAGATAGTTGTGTCCTTAAATTTGATACCATTGACTGGTGGTTTGAAGAATATCACTGATAATAAAAATTTTAGAAAATCCATAACTCTACATTTTGCTTTTTAGCAAATATTAGAAACATGAAAAGGACAAGCAAGTGGATAACAACCTTTTCTGGGAGAGTCTAGCTTGCGAAAGCATGTGGCACACAGTAGATACTGGAAAAGAAAAATTTCACCTTCTGCTTGTTAAAACTGCAAGGGAAACTTTGTTCAGGACTATTGCAATAGGGGAGAGAAATCAAACTCAACTTCTCTAAAACAAAAGGCCGGAGAATTTATAAATGCTGGGTGAGCTAGTGGAAAAGTATTGGAGGACCTTAGGGATAGGGTTGGTTAATGTGATGAGGCCATCTGTGTTTGCTAATTGTCACTCATTGAAATTAGGCTCAGATGCTCCCACAGAGACTGGGAGACAGGGGCTCTATCTTTCTTGATACTAACATTTCAAAAGGATGGCTCCCAGGCCCTTGAGAAAGACTTCCCTGGGTTGTAAATCTAGCAAGAGGCTGAGAGAAGAATTATTAATACACCTCAAAGGGATGGAGAAAGAATGTTCAATTGCAAGTTTTCTAAAGTAAATCCTCTAAGAAAAGGGAGGTCAGGGGCCTATGGTCAGGAAGGAGCCTGTCTAAAGTTTAGTCAAGCTGAGAGGGACGTTAAAGACTTTTTGGTCAATACTCCAGAAGTGTTATTATTTTTCTTTCCTTTCTCTCGAAGCCTATCGTGAATGGAAAACAGTTTTAAGGCTCCTCTGACATGCTGCTTGCTTGCTGTAGTTCACTTACCAGTGGTATAAATTTTACTTGTTATTCGATGTGCCTCAACCTTGATTTCTTTATTTGTACAATGGAGATCCTAAGATAAAATCTACTTTATAGTTTTATTTTAGAAATACAGAAATGCAAGAGGGAGTAAAAAAATGATAATTTAAGCATTTAACACTGAGAATAAAAAAGAGAAACTGTGCAATATTCATATAATGGAATGACATAAAACAACTAAAATCAATGCACTTTGTCATGTATCCCTATGATGTGTCTATAAAAACAAAAATGTTCAATGAAAATTTTAGATTCAAGTAGAGGTATACAGTATAAAACTGTCAGTAGAGAGTGCAGATATAACTCAGACAACACTATTTCCTATGGGTTATGGATACATACATATTGATAAAAGTGCATGAAGCTAAATGGATAGGATATGCATCAACTTCTTGATAGTGTTGCCTCTGCGAGTGAAGGAGGGGAATGAACTCAGGCAGGACTAAGAGATTCTACCCTGTCTGTAACATTTGATTTCTTATGAAAAGGTTTTAAACAAATATAACAAAATGCTACTGTCACATTTTTAGAATGGATACTTAATTTTTCTCATCTTCTTGGGATTTAAATACTTTCTTATCAAAAAAAAAAAGGAGAGGAGAGAGAGAAAAAGAAAGGAAGAAAGAGTCAGAATGAGAGATGCCTCCTTCTCTCTCAGTATGTCTCTTTTAGAGAGAAGTGAGGGAGAGAGAAATTGAAAATAGATTTAACAAACAGTCCCACACAGCATTATGCCCGAGGCACTCAGTACACAGAGAGACATTCAAATAGGCTGCTGGTGAGGTGCTGATTGTTTTGGCTTCTTCTGCTTTTATTTGATTGAAGCAGCACAGGTTTTAAAAGCTTCAAACCCTAGCTCTGATCTGAAAATGAAGTTAGGTGTTTGAGAAACAGCTGCTAGAAATAGCTCTGCTCCCTCTGGAGCCCATGGTGGGCTTCAAAGCTGCTGCTGGAAGCGAGGGAGACAAGCTACCTATCTTGGGCATTTGTGTGCATTAATAAAAATAAAATGGCTCTCCCTAAATAAAACAGCTGGTTTCCCTGGGATGAAGGATTCAATGTTAATCTCACTTTTTGTCTCTAGGAGATTTTGAGCAAAGAACTTATCTTTCCTTACCCTTATGGTCTTTGGATTCACACAGCCCTGGACTCCTTCCCCAGTCCTGGTTCAGCCATTTCCAATCTGTGGGAACTGGAACAAAGTAATTAACCTCTTTGAGCCTCATTTTCCTCTTTTGTCAGTTAACTTAGACCCTTGTGGTGATAATACAAACAAAGAACTTGAGAAATGGTAAAACTGAGTATGAGTGAATACCTTCTACTAACCTCATTCACGTACACATTCATTTTATTAGAATCTCTTTTGATTGCTTTGTTCACAAATAGTGTGATTGGCTTGTCTTGGTTTGCCTGGGACTTTTCCAGTTTTAGCACTGAAAGTCCTGTGTCATGTCTGGGAAACCGCTCAGTCCTAAACAAACCAGGATGGCTGGTTACCCGACATTGTATTCTTCACAGGACAGGCAGGGTCTTTTCCTCAGAAGTTTATAATCTACCATTAATATTTAATCCTCTCACCATCCTTGATGTATAAACTGTTATGGCTGCTTATTATTGTTATTACTCTACAGCCTCCCACGCTAGACTACAAATTAATAGAAAGCAAGGGATACATTATTTTTCTTTTCCTTATATTTATCACCAAATTCTTTATATTTAATAGGGATTCAATATGTGTGTATGTTTCATACACATTAATTAATACATGAGATCAATACAGTCCTTTTCTTCTCAGTTTTTATGGTTTTAGTTGTATCACTGAGCTATTTTAGTTTTCAAATTTCCATGTGAATTATACACACACACGCATACTGAAACATTGAGCTTGACAATCTTAATCATGGGTGCTTCAACTTTAGTATGTTTAAGAATCACTTGGCAGTATTGTTAAAATATAAATTTGGGGGCTCTATTATGAGATTCTGATACAGTAACTCAGGGATAGGGCTCAAGAATCTGCAAACCTTCAAGGTGATTATCATGTCTCAGTAATGTTGGGAAAAACACAGATCTGTGCTTGTTGTGGTTTGCACATGGTTTGTTGGTTTGGGCCCACCAAATCTCACACTGAAATTTCATATCTAGTGTTGGAGGTGGGGCCTGGTGGGAGGTGTTTGTGCCATTGGAGTGGATCCTTCATGATTATTATTTTATTTTTTTTTATTTCAGCATATTATAGGGGTACAGATGTTTAGGTTACGTATGTTGCCCTTGCCCCTCCCCCCCAAGTCCGAGTTTCAAATATGTCCATCCTTCGGGTGGTGCGCATTACACTCTTTGTGTATGCATATACCCGTCCCCTCCAC
>NW_012148308.1:1529420-1529858 GCF_000956105.1 Propithecus coquereli
TTGAGAATTTTTGCATCTATATTCATAAGGGATATTGGTCTGTAGGTTTCCTTTTTTGTTGCATCCTTTCCTGGTTTTGGTGTCAGGGTTATGTTGGCTTCATAAAATGTGTTGGGGAGGAATCCATCCTTCTTGATGCTGCGGAATAATTTCTGCAGGATAGGCACCAGTTCTTCTTTGTAGGTGTGGTAAAATTTGGATGTGAAGCCATCTGGTCCAGGACTTTTCTTTTTTGGAATGTTTTTTATTGCTGTTTCAATTTTAGTCCTTGATATTGGTCTGTTCAGGAATCTATTTCTTCCTGGTTGAGCCTAGGGAGACTGTTCGTTTCTAAAAATTTGCCCATTTCCTCCACATTTTACAGTTTGTGTGCATAAAGGTTTTTGTAATATTCATAAATTATATCTTGAATCTCCACAGCATCGTTTGTAACTTCTC
>NW_012148308.1:1532636-1552007 GCF_000956105.1 Propithecus coquereli
GTGTGCAGGATGACCTCCCTGTCAGTAGGTGGCACTTGCAGGGAGGAGTGAGCTGCAGTGCTGTTTTTGGGTCCTGTAGCTAGCTCTTATTCCTCTAGGGAGGCCCTCTTGTGCCTCGGGTGGTGGGTGGGGCCCTGGGATTTCCAGGTGTGTCCTTATTCTCCCCCTCAGTGGGGGGAGTGAGTCTGGGTGGGGCTGGGTTGGGTAAGCCTGCCCTCAGGCTCCACAACTGCTGTTAGCAGGGTCAAAGCCCTACTCTTTGTTTCTGTGCAAAGCTGCCAGGAGGGGTGGAAATGGCTCCACTCAGCTGAAAGTCTGGGCTTGGGGGCTAGGGCTGTCCAAGACCTGCACTCTCGAGCAGGTCTTGCTCTCCTCTTATCTCCCCCTCTCCATGTCCTCTCCCAGGCCTCTGCCAGCAAGCAGGACCTCAGGCCAATGGATCTCCCCTGGCTGTGACATGCGCCAGGGAGTTCCCTATCCAGGATCGCAGCCTGAGCTGGGTGCACAGCCCTCTTTTGGGAGGAGGGTTGCCGCTCCGGCAGGCTGATCTGCCCCTGAAGACACACACTCCTCAGTAGGCTCTTTCACAGATATCTCTTCTGTGCCCCGGGGCAGTGCTATCCTGACCTGGGTGTACCGGTTCTGGTCTGCAGGCCTGTTCTCTGGACCCAGGAGATCAATCCCTGACCCTGCCAGGGGGAAGGGTGCTGGTCTTGAATCACCTATAGGGTGCCCAAGCTGGATAGATTTCACTCTACCTCGGGATTTGCTCCACTCTCCTGGAGTTCACAGGCAAGTAGCACCTGGGAGGGCTGGCGGGCTGGGAACTGGCAGTCTCAGTACCCCTCAGTCTGCTGTAGGGCCCCAAAAGGAAAGGTCCCGTTCCTTGGAGATGCCTCCGTGTGAGGGCTAAATTGTCTCTCTGGGCATGCACGGGTAGGGAGGGCAAAGGAGAGAATGGAGTATTATGGCGTCTGCCGATAGGCTCGGGTCTGCACCTGGGGAGGTGCCCCGAGGGGACTGGGAGCCCGGCGTTGAGTCCACAAGAGGCCACTGCTCACTGGCAGCAGCCGTCTCTGGGCTGGTGTCAGCAGGTCTTTCCAGCCGCTCAGGAGCCCACCAGCAGTCCGAGATGCAAGGGAGGGGGAAGTTAGCCGCTCCACCTACCCTTGTCGCTGGTCTCCAAGCCTCTCAGGACCTTTCTCCTTCCAGTTCTCCTCCGCAACGTCTTCCCGTGGAGTCTCCTGTAGTTTCAGGCACCCTTCCTTCCGACCCTGACCCGATGTATATTTCTCTGCTAGCTTATTTTTTTCTCTTTCTTCTAAAATTCGTCTTTTTTGCAGAGACACTCTGATTGGCGGCTTTTCTTGTCCGCCATCTTGGCTCCTCCCTTCATGATTATTTTGGTGCCATTCTTTTGGGAGTGAGTGAGTTCTCACTCTTAGTTTACTGGAGAATTGGTTGTCGAAAAGGCTGGCATCCTCTCCTTTCTCTCTTGCTTCCTCTTTCCCCATGTGATCTGCATACACCAGCTCCCCTTCACCTTCTGCTGTGAGTAGAAACAGTCTGAGGCCCTCACTAGAATCAGATGTTGATGTCATGCTTCCTGTACAGTCTGCAGAACCATGAAACAAATAAACCTCTTTTCTTTATACCTTTCCCAGCCTCAGGTATTCCATTATAGCAATACAAACAGACTAAGCATCTTCTTGCCCTATTAATAGGTGACATTTTGATTTACTTGGGGCAGGGTGGTTTGCACCTGTTGATCCAATGAAATGATCATTATAGCACCCTTTCACCCCCGAGTGTCCCTGATGAATACATATACAGTCACCTCACTTAGGAGCCTATGCAATGATGCTTAATACCCTACAGATAGAGCTCTTTTGTCAGCTACCTCTTTGGGGACTACTTTTTTGTACCTCACAGCCTCCCTTACTCACCCATCTAGCAAAGGAGGCTTATTTTCTCACTTTTTAAAATCATGCATCACCTCAAAACTTATAAGCCGAAGAAACTATTTTAACCTATGTCCTAGTCTCAGTGCAAGAGGAAAACCATCTCGCTTCCATTCCTTAATATAATGCTTATATTTTTATGATGGGAATATCTAGTCTGGAGTTTCAACAGAAATGTGATTGTTATAAAAAATCTTCTTACCCTTGTATATGGGAATATCTTTTTTGTACAAATAGCCCCAGGAGGCCAATACAGAAATCCTGGTGGATAATTTTATTAGAAGCCTTCATTGGAAATACCATAACTGAATTGTGTAATAACAACTTCAACTAAATCCTCTAATTTTCTGAAGGTCCCTGCTTCTTGAAGATGAGTTAGGGATGCCTATTTAGCCATGAGTTTTATACTTGAAAAATGTTTATTTGTATTTCTTAGCAGAGTAAAAATGAGTATATTGGACAAGAGGTTGTGGAAATTATGTTACTGGTGGCAGGCAAAGCAGTGGTTAAATTTCAGATTCCATACTTCTTGGGTCTGAAGTCCTGTTCCACTGTTTACTAGCTGTGTGAAGTTGGACAAATTACATTTGTTCTCTTGGCCATAATATCCTCTTTGGCAAATGTGGATGATGCTTGTATAATAGGTGTTGTGAGGATTAAATAAAATAAGCCATGTCACTGACTCCCTTGTTGTCTTGGCAACTTTTAATTTCAGCCACCACTTTGGTGGACAGTTTCAACTCACGTTCATCACACTTCACATCAAGTACAGCTTATCTCCCAGTTTTTTGTTCCGGGGCTTTCTCCAAACCTTTGGATTCCCCTCAACTCACGTGCAAGGGCAACCCAGAAGTGCAGAAGAGACGGCTTTTAACCATTGAAATTTGAGAGCCAGTGAATAAATGCTCCAGATTCCTGTTCTGAAAAATACTTTTGGAAGTCATTTTGCATGCTTATCAGAAGTCTTGGCAAGGTCAAAACCTTGTTGACAAAATCATCCATCTAGGTAAGAGATATTTTATTAGCTTTTACTCCTTCCTCATTGCATTCTTCTCATTCCCTTACTCCTGTTTCCAAGGATCATCTCCCCAAAAAACTCCTGCCCTCCAAGCCCTAGTCTCCAGCTCTCTTTCAAGGAAAACCAAACTAAGCTATATAAAGCACTGAGCACCATTATTAGCATGTATTAAGATTCCAATGAATGTTAGCCACTATTACTAACAGTAATAAAAATGATAATATTTTTCTTTTGTGCTGTAGGGTGAGCTAGAGATCTGTGTAATATTAAAGGGTAAAGGAATCTTTCTAATTCTCTTTTGAAATAGACTTGAGGTAACGTCTCTTTTTTTATCCACATCCAAACAGCTCACACACCCTCTGCAGTCTTCATTTTACCAAGATAAATATCTATTGTTTTCTACGTTTACTTCACAGGAATGTTCCAAGAATCATAAGTTAGTGCTTTTACTGGGTTCTTTTATCCCCCAGGCAGAGGAAAGGAAACCACACAAATTCAAGGGAGTAGTTTGTATCAAATACCTGTTAATCTTTTTGTATTTCACTGCTGCTTCCACAACATGAAAGAGACTAGTTATGTTACAGCCCCTGGCAAATGTTATTATTTGTTGAGCATCCATTTGTCCTTGTATTTTAGAGATGGAGACCATCATTGACTTCTTGTTTATCTAATGACTTTGCAGAAATTCTTGTGGGTATTCTGAAGCTCAGACCATCTTCTTAGATCATCCTAAGCATATAAATTTCATCCTCAATGACCATCCTCAAGTGGAGTTTAGATATGTTTCCTGATGAGTTCTTCACTTAAAGGAGATTCCAGAAATTTATGGGGCTGAAAGGAGTACATTATCACTGTGGAAACACTATTTCTTACACCCTTTTCTTCTCCAAATTTTCAGTTTCCGAAACTTTTTCCTCATGGAAGGTAAGTTTTGATTGGTCCTTGATGGAGTTAAAGACAGACTATCTCAACTTATCAAACTATTTGTTAAAATTCCTTTGCTTCAAAATAATAAGAAAAATGCGTCTGTTTCTTTTGTTGATTTTTACTATTAAAGGATCAGTTGCATGAATCCTCATTGGTCAAGACCACTCACAAGTAAGTCAGGTGTTTCTCTGTCTAGTCTTTTTGTTCTTTTTTATTCAGGATATTATGGAGGTACAAACCTTTTGGTTACATGTAATGCGTTTGCCCTGCCCAAGCCAGGCTATAAGCGTGTCCCTCCCCCTTACAGTGCGTTCCGCTTCCATTAATTGTGGGTTTACCCACTTACTCAATCACAGTCAAGTTAAATTGCTGTCATTGTCTTTCCTCCTGGACTGAAAGCTCTTTGAAGAAAAGTTTTGCTTACTTGCTAGTTTCTTACACATGAAAAAATTTCTTGAATATTTGGTCTTATATACATATTTACTCCAATTCCACAAGTTCTATTATATAGCTTCTCATTGTGACAAAAGTATAAGAATTAAATAGAAAATTCTATAATATGGTCACTTATGACTATTGTAAGAATCATTTTATTTGCAGAAGATGTATCTTCCATTTAGTGTAAGTGATGAAAATATATATTATGAAAAAGAAAATTACTGAAGTTATAATGAGCCAGTACAGTAGTTCCGCCTTATCCATGGTTTTGCTTTCCATGGTTTCAGTTATTTGTAGTAAACTATGGTCTGAAAATATTGATATTTTGAGAGAGAGAATATAACTTTTAATATAGTATAGTGTTATAACTTATTTTAGTTTATTATTAGTTATTATCATTAATGTTACCATGCCTAATTAATAAATTAAACTTTATCATAGGTATATATGTATAGGAAAAAACATCATATATTAATATATAGGATTTGGTACTATCCATAGTTTCAGGCATCCACTGGGGGTCTTGGAAGATTAGAGGGGACTACTGTAATAGCTAATATTTGTGGAATGCCTTAAACATCACAAATAGTTTAAAAAATAATAATAGATAACATTTAGTTGCAGTTCTGTTCCTGACATTGTGCTAAGCACTGTGCATGCATTTCTTTGTTTGTAATTCACAATGATTCCATGAACTAAGTGCTATGTTGAGGTGAAATATTGAGTTGCTAGAGTTAACATAGCCTGTAAAAGATGGCTCTGGGATTCCAACCAAGATTCGCCTGACTCCACGATCTATACATTAACCATTACATAATCTATCTTATTTCCTATCCATTATCTCGTTTCATTCTTACTGCCCAGAAGCTGTTAATATCCCTCTTTTAGGGTCAAGGAAACTGAAATTCAGGAAGGTTCAGTGTTTAGCCATAAGCCTCCATACTGAAAGGGGACCCATGAACAAGTTTCTGTGGGAATATTTAGGCTCTTTCTCCAATTGTTTCGGAAAACTAATCTTGGAAATATTTATTTCTGAATCTTTCATCATTGAATCTAGTTTCGTTAAGTATCTTGGGATATGACACATTCACTTGTCAACAGCCCCCTTTTAGCATTATATTTATGCTATTGTTTCACTAATTTTCATTGTGTTTTTTGGTAGCAGGAAACTTTTTAAAATAAAATATCTCATATTAAATACATTTTGGAAAATTGTTGAAATTATATTTTATTAGTGCATATTTATTTTATAAGTTCAAAGTCAATCCATAGGAATGATAAGATCATTTCAATGAGTAAAATCATTTGAAATGAAAATTAAGCATGAGAATGAGTCTTTTGTTAGCCTCAGCTAATTTATTTCCACAATTTATTCTGGTTTCACAATATCCAGCAGATGCTGAATTACCTAAATAAGTAATTGCAAATGGTAATATTTATTGAGCCCATTTGATATCTCAGAATACTTATAAATATCTCCAAAGACATGATAGAATAGTAGAAAACGTGCTTTACTCTCCAAAACTACAAATCTTTTAAAAGTGATTATATTATTGCATTTCTAATGACAGATAATATCTGAAGCCTGCATAAGCTTGAAATAAAAATGATAATGAAGAAAGTCTCAATATAATGAACAGTAGTAAACGAAAAAGGGATTTCCAGCAGGGACAAATGTTATTGCCTGAAGGTGGAGACCAGGAGAGCTTGAGGCAGGGGATGGTAGCAAGAGTGGAGAAGAGCATGTTTTGAACATAGACTTGTTCTATTTCAGGGTGGCTTGAATAGACCATACTTAGTTGTGGGCTTACATCGCTGGTAAAAATAAGGTGGATGCTGATGTTTGAACTCCCTCCTTTTTTTCTTTTCTCTTTAACACTGCCTGAGCCTGGATAAGAGAAGAGTAAATCAATAGAGCTGCAAAAATATGAATATATGTGTGTATATGTTGTGTAGTATAAACGCATACACAACATATACACACATACACATGCATATGTATTAGTGAGTATATGTGGTGCATATATTTGTAAAACCTGTTTTAGTGGTACTTAAAGCATCCCACATTCCTCTACAGACAAATATCTACCTTACTTATTATATTGGAAGGGGGAATATTTAGCTGCTCAGTTCGACTTGTGTGAGAGTACTCCCTTCATGCTAAATTTCATGGCTTGTTTTCACTTTACTTAATGTGCATATGGAACATAATCCTGAAGATCGTATTATGCCTAGGACACAATTTTTCAGTCATTTGCTTGTTTCATGTCTCTTGCAGAATGAGTGGGGATTTAGTGTTATAAGTAATTATGAGTTTCACACATTATCCTTGTAAAATAATAGAATATATATTTCTTACATCGTTTCTATATTGATCGATGAATGGAGGACATCTAATTTTATCAGTTGACTATGGCAGCTAGTGAGTACATTTCATTTCCACTCATCCTCTAGGTAATAAAAAATAATGAAAACATCACTATACTTTACTGTTTTATGTAAATGTTTCATGCAGTTAAAGAGTTATAAAGTCAAAATAAAATGTTAATGGCAGAGAAAGAAACGGCATGGTATTAGAAGCAGGAGGGAGTTTGTTTTCCAGTATGTTATGAATAAGAGATGGAACGAAGCTTCTATTTTGGGTTAGCTGTGCTGCAGCTTTAACTAGTCTAGGGGTCAGCAAACTAAACCCTGTGGGCTAAATCTGGCTCATGACCTGTTTTTATAAATAAAGTTTTATTGGAACACAGCGACACTCATCCTTTTTCATGTTTTCTATGTCTGTTACAGTGACAAAGTTGAGTAGGGGGAAGGTTTTTATCTTCCTGACATTTCATTATAGACTTGAAGTTGATGAGGGAATGTATCATGTGGCTTTTAGGGGGAAGAATGTTGTAGGCAGAAGGAGTGGTCAGTTCACAGGTGGTGAGAGAGCAGGAGGAAAAGTGAGAAGGAAGAGTGCTGTGGTGGAAAGATCAAGGGTGAAAATAATAAATAGGTCATGATTACTCATCTCTCCCCACTGTCATAGACCCTGCAATAATTTCCAGATCCTTAGTTTTCAAACCATTGTTATAGTCTTACCTACCATTTGACAGGTGAGGAAACTGAGTCATAGAGGGTAAGCTACTGGCTCAGGGCCACAGAAATGTTATTTGGTAAATATGTTTAACGTTTATAGCATTGTCGTGCTCTTTGAATTTGAAAATCCTTATTTTCTCCAAAAATAAAACTTCAAAGAGTTTAACTCCTTCATGATTGCATAACTAATAAATGTTACAGATGGGATTAAAATCCAGTTCTCTCTGTTTTTAAGATTAATGCTCCTCTACTGCTATGATTTGAATATTTGTCCCTTCCAAAACTCATGCTGAAATTTAATCCTGAATGTGGCAGTATTGAGAAGTAGGGCCTTTAAAGGTGATTCAGTCATGAGAACTCTGCCTTTAAGAATGGATTCATCCATTCATGGATTAATGGATTAATAAATTAATGGGTCATCATGGCAGTGGAACTGGTAGCTTTATAAGAAGAGGAATAAATATCTGAGCTGGCACTTTAGCATGCTCAACCCCTCACCATGTGCTGCCTGTGCCATATTGGGACTCTTCAGAGAGTCCTCACCAGCAAGGAGGCCCTCACCAGATGTGGCCCTTGACTTTGGATTTCTCAGTGTCCGTAAATATATTCCTTTTCTTTATAAATTACCCAGTTTCAGGTATTCTGTTATAAGCAATAGAAAATGGACTAAGATATCTACCTTTTATGTCTCAGGGCACCTGTACATGGGGAGAAGGAATCTTGTGAAATTGACTAATAATAGCTAAGAAATGCAACTACAAATAGGCAATGTGAAGTTTAGTAAATTTCCTAGAGAGGAGAATAGTACTATGAAGCACATTTTGTCATACTGAAGTATGTGAGTCTTTTAATGGTTTACAGCTAAGAGAATGGATCCCTTTAGAATTCATGGAATGACTTCAAGAAAACAAACTTGTCTGAAATTTTAAGTGATGGTTAGATCCCTTGGGCCAGTGGTTCTCAACTGGAGGTAATTTTGTTCTCAAGGGAACATTGGCAATGTCTAGAGACATTTTTGATTGTCCTTGGGATGGGGAAGTACAACTGGTACCTAGTGGGTAGAATCCAGAGATCCTGCTAACCATTCTAAAATGTATGGGACAACCCACCCACTTCCTTCAAAAAATTATCTGGCGCCAAATACCAGTAGTGTCAAGGTTGAGAATCCCTCTCTTAGCAGAGAGGGGAGATTAAGATGTAATTTGGAAACTAGAGTGTCTAAATTCAGAAAGGCTACTACAGTTAGCTATTACTTCAACTATCCATTGAGTATTGGTTCTAGGACCCTCTCCTCCTTTCATATACCCCAAATCCCTGGACACTCAAGTCCCTTAGTGGGCTTTTTGAACCCTTGGGTTCTGCATCTGTGGTACAGAGGACCAACTGTATTAGTATTATGCTTTTAATCGGGGAGACTGATCTAGTTGATTTGCATAAATGAATACAATTGATATATCTTGGTAGATGAGGAAGAGTGCAAATTTCAGACTATAGACATGAGATAAAATTCTAGAGTTGCTACCAATTTTAGCTATATGATTACTTCTGAAATTCTCAATTTCTGAATCTCTAAAATGGAAAGGGTAAAAGATGTACCTTGCACTGTTTTGGAATTTAAACAACACATATTCATGCACACACACATTTTCACCCAAATTGAGAATTGCTAAACAAATGTTAGTTATCATTACTGAACACCTGTTCAAATTGAGCAAGTGATACTATTAAGTGATGGGGAATGAGGTACAAATTATAGGCTCTCAGTTTCTATGAGAAATTCAGAAATGTCCTGGCTCAGATGTAGGTTTTATCTGGGTGAAACCAGACTCAATTTTGATCTACAGGTGTCTCCTGTTTGACATATGTTCTGCTAAATTTACCACTGTTTCAAATCTGAGAAGAAGGAAGAGTATCTCACAGAGAGAATGCAGGCAATATTTCAAGATAAAAATTACTTAAAATATTTTTAAGGGCTGGCAACTAAAAGTGTTACCTTTGTTGCTGTTGTTTTTCCTTTTCTAATTATAAAATGAATTCTAGAAAGGGAATTGTAGATTGTAGGGAATTTTCTAAGGATGATAATGCAAACAAATGAAAATCACTTCCAAGATCAACATGTAGCAAAAAAAAAAATGAGTGCTCACATTTTGGTTTATAACTTTATCTCAGCAGGTAGCAATTTGAGAGTTTCCTTTCAAATTGCTTTCCCCATTTTAGGTAGGTTGATTTCTCCCCGTTTTTCATTGCCGAGAGCAAAAATAACCATACCGACTCCCTGTCACTTAAAGAGGAGATTTATTACATTTAACCGAAAGGGCACTGTTGGAACAGGGACGATGTAGTAAGTTAACTGTAATCAGGGTGGTCCAGACTGGCTGTCTTGGCCTTCCAGGTCATTTCTTATCTGCTCCTGCTGCTTGGTCATCAGCAGTTGGGACTGTCTGTTCTCAGAAATGCTGCTGGAGGAAAGATTCAGCAGTGAGCAGCTTAAATGGTTTTATGCCACAGGCTGATGACCACTGATTTTCTTTTCATGAGTCCTGTTTTATACCATCAGCTGCACTTCTCCATTGGTAGCAAAGAATGTGTCAAGTAATTATTTCTTCAATAATTTATATGAAAGAAGTGTAGTGATGTTAGCTTTTGGTTGGAATTCAAACACAGCCAAGAGGTGCTAGAATACAAAGTCCCATTTCAGCTAAGGAATAGGGCATTGGGGTTAACATAAGTTCTTGTTCCTTACTTTTTGCTATAAAGAGATATTTAGTTTTCAGCATAGGAAGCAAAGCCATGTCTTGCTTTACAGGGCTCCAGTTCCCTGGGCCAAGGGCTCTGTGTAGATATGATGGGAACACTATCCCATAGGACGTTTTTTCTTATACTACATGACTGTGTGATTTAAGAGGGCTTTTTAGTTTATTTTGTTGTTGTTGTTTACTTGTTTTGTTTTTAAGATAGCCTCATGGATGGATGCTACATATATATACCTATATTTTAAATATAACCAAAATCATATGATTTGGTAGTAACTATCATTCCAGCTTTAGACTATAACATATTCTATATTTATGTGAGAAATCTTTCAACATTTCTTAACCAAGAGCTAACTTCAAGTATAATAATGAGAAATTTTCTATTTAATTAAAATACATATTTTCTTGCTAAAGAATAAAGTTCCTTCTTTCCTTTTTTTATAGGTTCTGTGATAATATAGATATCACATAATTTCCCCTGTATTCAATCTATTGTAACTTAACAAAGAGAAACTTTGCTTTTGAATTCAAGGAATATATTTCCTCCAGAGATAAACTTGCATAATGTTGGCTTCAGAAGCCAGGAGTTTAATTTATAATTCCCCATTATGTTCAGCAGTCATCAGAGTGGAAGGCAATAGCAGATGGAAGAGTAAGGGAGGAATGTGAAAAACTGTCATTATTGGCATTAGATCTTGAAAATTTTTACAGGTATTTTTGCACAATTTATATTATAATGTGGCATTGGTGGCATTTCAGGTTTCCCTTCCTGAAATGCTATCTTTTGGGCAGTAAGGTGTACTTCAGGGGAAGTAGTTTAAACTATGCTTTGCTCAAAATGAGTATGAAGTCTGTACATCTTATTTGTCAGGGCACCAATATAGGAGTAGAGTTTAATATGAGAAGAGTTTTTTACTTCATTGTTTCTCTATGTCAATTAAGTTACTGAATTATAATATAATTTTAAATGTCCATAAATCATAATTTTATAGTTTGAAAACATTACCCAGATCAAGATAGAGAATATTACCAATACTTCAGAAATAGTCTTTTTAATTTTTTTTTATTTCAGCATATTACAGGGGTACAAATGTTTAGGTTAAGTATATTTCCCTTACCCCACCTGAGTCAGAGCTTCAAGCGTGTCCATCCTCCAGATGGTGCGGACCGTACCCATTAGGTGTGTGTATACCCAACCCCTCCTCCTCCCTCCCATCTGCCCGACACCCGATAACTGTTAGTGCTATATGTGCACATAACTGTTGATCAGTTAATATCAATTTGATGGTGAGTATATATGGTGCTTGTTTTTCCATTCTTGTGATACTTCACCTAGTAGAATGGGCTCCACCTCTATCCAGGTTGATACAAGAGGCACTAGATCACCATTGTTTTTTGTGACTGAGTAGAACTCCACGGTATACATATACCACATTTTATTAATCCACTCATGTATTGATGGGCACTTGGGTTGTTTCCACATCTTTGCAATTGTGAATTGTAGCACTAGTTAATTTGTTGTAATTGATTTATGCTCTGTATAAGAAAATACTATAATTTAGTTATTTATTCTTTTGTTGATGGATATTTGAGTTACTTTCAAATTTTGGTTATTATGAACAGTTATGTTTTCTTTTAGCACTTTACCAATATTTCTACAGAGAAATGAAGTTATTAGTCTTTTTCTTTACAAAAAAGATTTTAAGATTTTCTCTTTAGTTTTTGTTCCTATTAGTTTTGCAAAGATGTGTTATGTGATTTTCTGTGTGTTTATGATGCTTGAAGTTTCTAGTGCTTGATATTTGTTGCTTGATATTATTCATCAGTTTTGGAAAATTCTTGGCCATTATTTATTTAAAATTGGTTCGGCACATTTTCTCTCTTTCCCTTTTAGGTCCATACACATGTATTAGTCCTTTTCATGCTTCTTTATTCAATTTTATTATATTTCATCCTTTTTCCCCTTTACAGTTCAGAATGTCTAGTTTTACTGATTTATCTTCCAAATCACTAATCCTCTTTTCATCTGTGTCTAATCTGCTGTTAAACCCATTTTATTGAATTCTTAAGTTAAATAATTGTATGCCCATCTGGAATTTCCATTTGATTCTTCCATAGATTGTAGTTCTCTGATGATATTCTTCATCTTGCTGTCTCTTTTTGAAGACATTAATTAGCTATTTTAAGTTTTTGTCTGTTAACTCTAATACATGGATCACCTGTGAGTCTCTTGCTATAGTCTTTTTTTCTTTTATCCCTATTTTTTGTGATTTCTATTAATATTTCATTGAATCATGGGCACTGGCCATAAAAAATTGAAATGGCTCTATAATCCTTTAGCTTTTGGTAGGATTAGAAGTAGATTGCCACAGTTCAACAAAGATTGAACTGTTTCCAGGCAGAATCCCAATCTCTGTAGAGCCTGGTCTTTTTATAAGTCATATTTATTTCTAGGGTGTAGTCTTCCAGGGTTCTCAACTAAAAGCTTGAGTATTTATAAGAGGGTTTATGCCTTGATGAGACCTATACACCAGCTTTTCATATCTCCATCACTATGAAGCTACTTTGCCAACCTTTTTACCTCTTGGGTTCTGATTTCTGCTAATCTTTTCTTGACCGGTGCTCATATGAATTAGTGGAAACCTTGAGGGAGGAAACTGAGTAGAATTAGGGCTTACTTCAGTGAGTTTTTCTTCTCTCCAGGATTTTGGCTTCTCGAGTCTTGGTGCTTTGGTAACTCTCATGGCTTCAAGTATATATTCAGAAAGCTTTATCTGCTACAAGTTGGTCAATCATTACTGAAAAGGGAAATTCAAGATTTTTTAATGTGCTCTCATTTCATCATAAATTTCTCTCTTGTAGTATTAAATAAAATTGCAATTTTATCTTTATTTTTTGTGACACTTTGAATAATATGTGCCTCTCATTAGACTGTTGGTTCCAAGAGTAAAGTGACCATGTGTGGGTTTTTTTTGCATCATTGTGTCCCAGGTAACTAGCATAGCACCTGATGCAGAGTATGGCATCAGATACTATATGAATGAAGGGATGATGAGGGAGTTTTGAGAGTATGGAGTGAGTAGAATAAAACAGTAAGTTCAAGTTGAAAGATAAGAGTAAAATCTGGATCCAGAACAAAAGAGCTAAAAAGGTCATCAGGAAACATATTGTCTCATGAGATGGAACTTTGGAAAGATTGTCTCAGATGGTGGTGTGAAATGAGAACAATATTTTTTTTCAAGTCTTTTGGAGAATGTGTAGGCACAGAGGGTATAATTAAAGGCTCTGATAATTTAAATATCTGGGCTCCAGAATATTTGTGAGGACTAAACAAACGAGATATTGCTTTGAAAGTGCCCACTGTAGTGCTTAGAGAATATAGTAGCTATTCAGTCCCAATGTTTGCCATTGCCCATCCTCAAATAGTAAAAACTGAGTTTTGAAATCCTGTGTGCTTAGAATTCCCATACTCCATATTTTCATGGGACAAAGTTAGTGCTGTTTTGATAATAAAATCTCTGGAATGTCATGTTTGAAAGGGACTTTGTATATCATTGATATAAGGTAAAATATACTGGGAGCATGTTGATTCCCTGAGGGTTCTAGCTAAAAATAAATTTTATAACTGTGGTATTGGGATTGCTTTGGGAGAGAGAAAAAATAGAATTGATAATTTTGTTTAAATGAATCAGTTGTGAGCAGAATATTTCATACAAGATGGTTCAAGTTAAAAATAAAGAACACTAATTATTTTTCAAATTCTAATTGCTGTTGATCCCTTGCAAGTTAAATCAGAGGTTAGAAAATTATCTCAGAATGTCAAGGAGCACAGCATTTTGAAGAGTTGGGCATTGGCAACTCCTTTCTTTAGTCTTGGAAGGAGGGGATTTATGCATTCATTCAGTGTATTACATTGAGAGAATACTATGTGCCTGGTTCTGTCCTGGGCCCAGGGGATATAGCCAGGTTGGTAGAAGATTGTGTTTCACCTGAGGCATTAATAGGCACTCAGGTATGTTGAGTAGGTATAGCTACATGTTGAGAGGGCTCAGACAACCAGAAAGGAAAGTCTGAATGCATTATCTGAATGGAGGGTCCAACAGGACACATTCAATGCCACGAGCAGCAAGTGTGGCAAAAATAGATTTTGGCCCTAGACTGCCGCAGGGCAGGAGAATTACATTATTTTACAACGATGCAACTTTTAAAAATTTTTTATAAATTTATGGGGTACAAGTTTAATTTTATTATGTGTATAGATTCATAGTGGTGAAGTCAGGGCTTTTAGGGTATCAATCACTCAAATAATGTACATTGTGTTCCTTAAGCAATTTCTCATCATCCATCTTTTTAGGGACATCTCCATTGGATGGAGCAAGGCTGGATGGCTAGATTTAAGAGCAAGGACTTAGTGTCCCAGTGAGCAAATTCTATAGATGTTTCTTCCATGAGGCAGTAAAGCTTAATGATAAAGAGCAGGCAGGTAGCCTCATGTGAAATCCTGGTTCCACCACTTGTTAGCTTGATGCCCCCAGGCAAGATTCTTAATTTGTACATCTTCATCTGTAAAACGTGGTAAAATAATAATTGTATCTATTTCATAGGGTGGTTGTTAAGGCATGAATGAAATAATGTATGTTAATACTTTAATAAATGGAAACTTTGATTTCTTCTTAGATGTGACTTTAGACCTGATTTATTGGGAATGGAAAACAAAAACAAAAGATGTACTGAATGGCAACCTTGCCCTCCCCCACCCTACCAAAAAAAACCCCAAACCAAAACCAAATACAAAAACCCTCACACACTGGTAAAGAAGTACCATTTCCAATTCTTAGAACTGCCACTCTTTTCCTGCACTTTTATTCAGAAGTGGTGTTATTGTTAGAACATCCTTGCCAAAATGTTAGTGACCCTTGATAAGCATCATTAGTGGAAACTCCAGCAAGTACAGTGTGCTCAGCAGGCAGCCACAGTAACTCTTCAGCTTGCATTGTTTTTCAACAGATGCCCCAGAGCCAAACAATCTGTGCAGTGGGGTTAGTTCTACCCACACACCATCCATATAAATGACATGAGCTACACGCAATAATTACCAGGGGAAAATATGGACATCTAACAGATTACACAACGATCCTATTATTTTCAATAATAGATTCCTTGTAAAGTGGTTGGAAAGCACCTTATAGCAAGTGAATACTAAGAAAATCCAAACTTTTTTCCTCTTGTGTTTGAAATATTTTCATCTTATTGCCTCCTATCATATCAATTTCTCTGTATCCAAAAGGAAGCATGTATTTCAATTTTACAAAGACAGAAACAATTAATGGTGAACTTTATTTTCTTCCTGAGTATAGCTGTTTTACACAAAAAGTTACTTCAGCCTTGTGAAGGCTGAAGTATTTATATTATAAAATATCTGCTTACATGATCAATTTATTCTGTTTATCTAATAAGAAAAGATTCCAGCCCACTTCATTATGGAGCTCCTACCACATGCTGGGAACGTCACTTGGTTCTGGAATATAGAAACAAGTAAGACAAAGTTCTTTTCTTCAAGGAGCTAAAAGTATAGTAGCAGATACACACACAAACGGGTAAGTGTGAAACAACAGTGTATGTGCGAGGGAGAAGGCAGTGAGTGTACAAGGAGGAAAAGAATGAGAGATCATTGACTATTAAGACCAGATTTGGAATAGAGATAGGTCATGGTGATGGATATTGAAATGCACTAGGAGTATCATTAGAGTTGTTTGCGGAGGTTGATTGGAATTTTGCTCACATGGCCTTAAGCAAATTATAGAGAGTGAGCAGCAGTTGCTAAGAGATGATAGGATGAGCTTTAATGAGAGAGGAGAAGAATGATGGTCCAGTAGTTGGAAGACAAAAGCGGATTCCCTCATACCAACTAAGGGGCTGTGGGAAAATGGTTGGTCTACACTGGAAAGTGCTTGGGTGAGAATCTCATGTCTGTTAAAATAGAAGAAACAGAGAGAGAGAGAGAGAAAGCAATTTTAAAATTTTGAGGATGAGAAGAATTTAGAGTATAAGAATGAGAGTTCCAGAAAAAAGAGTTAGAAAAGAGAAGCAGAGTTATAGAAGAAAAGAATTTACTGGGAAGATTACTCTGTCTTATGACTAAGGATTATAATGATGGAAAGGATCACAGGAAATGACTAATTTAACGTCTTAAAGCATTTTGCTGTCAACTCAGGGTCCTAGGCAGTATTTGGCTTGGTCTCAGAGAACTCTGTAACAAAGTTTGCAGCAGGCTGACTGATGGGTTTCCTGTTCTTTGGGGTGGGTATCTTTTAGTATAAGGAGCAACATCAATGGCCCTGATTAGGAAATTCTGGAGAGTGACTTATTCTGAAAAAGTCTTAATGCTGTTTGCTGCAGTTCCATGGAATCTTTCCAGAGTTATTTAAAACAATGCAATGGGTTTTTGACAAAGGACAGCATAAAGATGCAACTCACCAACATTACCAGACTCTTGGGATATATAAACATACCTTTATGAACGAAGGACTAGAGGATTGACATAGTTAGGATATTTTCAAACAGATTTGCCAATATTTTGTGATTAGGTGAAGGTAGACGAGAGAACACAATATGAAGGGTTGCAGGTCAACTGCTTCTTTGCTTGCAGATTTATTGCCTTCCTTTGCCTTGTTTTATTTTTTGTCACAGGCAAGTGCATTTATTTCACATCCTGGCCTTCAGTTGTCTTTGGACAATGAGAGGCTCTGGCAGAGAAGAGGATGATGGGGATATTTCTTCTTCCTCTCCCTCTGATTCTGCTGTCATCTCCAGAGTGATCAGGTCTCTTCCTTGATTCCATCTCTCCCTGGAAGACCCTTCCCTCCATGGTACAGTAGTCCCCCCTTATCCATGGAAGATGTGTTCCAACATCCCTACTGAACATCTGAACCTTTGAATAATACCGAACTCAATTGCTGTCAATCTGAACACATTTTTGTTCATGTCTTACACTGACAAATTTAATGCCTTTTCTATCTTAACTAAGCATTTATCATGCACTGTGGCCATAACTTTTTTGCAGTTTGAGGTACAATGCAAAACTAGCATGAATTTCTTTTTCCTTCTTTACACTTTCACAGGTAGAAGATTCAATCCTACCATAGACCTTAGCAACCTCATCATACAATTTTTTTTCTTAAGTCAAGAACTTTCCCCTTTTCACTTAAAGGAAGCACTTTACATTTTCTCTTTGGCATATCCAAATTGCCAGCATCACTACTCTTGTGGTTTGGGGCCATTATTAAGTAAAAATAGGTTAAATGGACACAAGCATGATGATACCATGGCAGTCTATCTTATTACTGAGAGGGCTGCTAAGTGACTAACAAGTGGGTAGTGTACACAATGTGGATACGCTGGACAAAGGGATGATTCATGTCCAGGGTAATAACAAATGTGTTTTTTAAAAAAGCCTGGTTTTTCTCAATACACCTTTAAAGGTTTTTAAATTGTTTCATATCTGGTCAAGTTGAGATTTTTAAGAACTTCATTTTTAATTTGTAATGAAAGTTTACAATTTGATTTTTTCAAAAAAGTCAACAAACTGCAAGCACCTGTTAATAAAGGTCTTAAATAATTAAAAAAAAAAAGAGATAAAGGAGAAGTGAATTTGAAGTAAAAAGCAAAATAAAACAAAACAAGATTATTGGAACCAAATGGCCTGATTGCAATTATTCACAGTGATGTATAAGGCCAGGTGAGTGGAGGATGTAGGTAGGCAGGTTAAGGCCTTTCCCTGAAGTTACCTTCCTGATTCATGCATTTCCAGATCCATAAGCCTCTTACAATGACCCCCCTTTCGTTAATTAAAAAGAAATTAGACCTGTTAAGCCTGAAATAACTGAAATCAGTTTAGTTCAAGTACACAAAATCTTTTACCATGGCTTTGCCAATTTGATTTTGTTTTTCTTTTTCTTTTTTTGGCAGGGAGTGTAGGCTATGTGGAAACTGGAGGCAACAGTAGTTTTAGAGGCAACCTTCTCTGTGTCTAGAAGTCTTTCTTTATTTGAGGTTTCTTAATCTCAGTATCTGTTCATAACTTTTAGAAGTGAGCCTTTTCTGATGAGTGCTTGAGGAAAACAAGACAATTCACAATGTGGTTGAAAATAATGTCACAGAATGCTGGGACAATGACAATTGCCTTGGTCGCTCAGAATAGGTTTTTTACTGCTCTCTAACACGTGTTCTGAGTTTCCTGGGTGATTGTCTTCATTCTATGCCAATAGCCTTTTGCTTTAAGTGGCAGTGGTGGATATTTTACAGAAAGAGTGACTCCATATGGGGACAAGCTAACACCGATTTTCATACAGCGTTGAAATACTGATGCTATGATACTTTATTTACCAGTGAAATCATCCCTGGCTGCAACAACTCAGAGTGGATTAATAGTCCCTGCATCTAATGTCAGAAGATGACACGAACACCATGGAATGTGTAAACCCTGAACACAGAGAAAGTAGTGTATTCAACAAGCAATTAATTAGTACCTTGTATTTTAGGTCATGTGTTTTGGGGTCAAAATTGTTGAAACTCTGTCGGCCTCTGAAGATCTAATGACTGCATTTTTTTTTCACAATCAATACCTTAGAGAAAAGAAATTCAGAAAGGTGGTTAACCAATCTAATCCCATTTTAGTCTGAATTAATAAGATTTTACTATATTAGGAACTTCTAATACAAAAGTCATTTTATAAGCTACTAAGTTCTAATCTCCTTCAAAGTAGAATCTCTTCCTATCCTATACTCTAACCTCTTTTTTCTAATTGTGCTCTGCCTCTCACAAATCTCCTGCCTGTGGCCTCCTCCTGTTTCAGCTTAGTTGGCACCCTCCTGACACTGTCATTTTAATTTCCATCTAATAGTTTCCTAAATTTCTTCTCATATCTCAGCTACATTCTTTACTAGTGCTTTTGCCAGCTGTATTTTCATCCAAATTAATACTATGAGTCTCTGTTTTTTAAAATAATCCTCAAATGACTAGTTATCAGGTCATTTGTACATGCCTCATATTATCTATTTGGAATATTTTAAGTGTGTGTTTGCATGACTGATCCTCCCCCTCCCATTAGTCTTTGATTAAATGGAGATTCATATTCATTTCTGTATCTCCAGTGCCCTGTTCGATGTCTGACAGGTAAAAAAGGTTCAATAAA
>NW_012148308.1:1553443-1608322 GCF_000956105.1 Propithecus coquereli
CCAAAATTCAAATCAAAAACGCAATACCTTTTACAATAGCCTCAAAGAAAATTAAATATCCAGGAATGTGTTATTGTGTTGTTAAAGTGAATTCTTTAAGTCAGCTTCCCATCTTTTTGTATGTCATGGAATTTATATAAATTATATTTTTATGACTGTTTGGGGTAAACTGTAGGTATGGTAGGGCTTGTGAAAAATTGCATTTTCTTAAAATGATGTAATTATGATGACACAGTAAAATTTAAAAATTAGGAAAGTTTTGAAATATTGAATATAAATATTTTAACGTTTTAAATAAGCAATTGGACTTGCTTTCATGACTATATTTATTTAATTAATTTATAAGGCTCTTTATTTGGAGATAATTGTAGATTCACATGCAATGTAAGAAATAATACAGAGAGATCCGATGTACCCTTTTCCCAAGCTTCCTCCAATAGTAACACCTTGCAAAGTTAAAGTACAATATTTCAACCTGGATACTAACATTGATACATTCCAGACGCAGAGCAATTCACCATGTTGACCTTTTCTATAGCCAAGACCACTTCTCTCCCATCCCACCCTCTCTTGAATCATTAGCAATCACTATATTGTTCTTCATTTCTGTAGTTTTGTTGTTTCCAAAATGTTATGTGAATGGAATCATACAATATGTAACCTTTTGGGAATGGCATTTTTTCACTGAGAGTAACCTGGGTTCTTGCATATATCAGAAGTTTGTCCCTATTTCCTGCTCAGTATTACTCCTTGGTATGGATGTACTATTAATACAGTTTATTTAACCATTCACCCATTGAAAGATAGAGTGTTGTTTCCAGATTTGGGCTATTATGAATAAAGTTCTTGTAAACATCCATCAACAGGTTTTTGTGAACATAAGTCTTCATTTCTCTGGGATAAATGCTCAGGATTGCAAATACTGAATAGTATTGTAGTTGCACGATTAGTTTTTTAAGATACTGCCAAACTGTTTCCAGAGTGGCTGTACCATTTTACTTTCCCACCAGGAATGTATGATCATCCAGTTTCTTCATATCCTTGACAGTATTTGATTTTGTCACTATTTTTAATTTTAGCCATTCTGGTAGATGTCCAGTGATATCATATTGTTGTTTTGGTTTGCGGTTCCCTAGTGGCTTATGGTGTTGGACATCTTTGCCTGTGCATATTTTTTCATCAGTTCATTCCATCATTATCGTCATCACTGCCACCATCACCACCCCCACCATCATCATCAGTTCATCATTTCACATCATTTTATCAGTGAAATGTCTCTTCATGTCTGTTACCCATTTTTTTATTGGGCATCTCACACGTGAGCGTGAAAACCCAATCATCACGCCTTATAGTTTCTTAATATTACCACATACTGGGTCAGGGGCCCAATTGTCACCAAAGGAGCCAGACACTTTTTTTTTTTTTGAGACAGAGTCTCGCTTTTGTTGCCCGGGCTAGAGTGAGTGCCGTGGCGTCATCCTAGCTCACAGCAACCTCAGACTCCTGGGCTCAAGCGATCCTTCTGCCTCAGCCTCCCAAGTAGCTGGGACTACAGGCATGCGCCACCATGCCCGGCTAATTTTTTCTATATATTTTTAGTTGTCCAGCCAATTTCTTTCTATTTTTAGTAGAGACGGGGTCTCGCTCTTGCTCAGGCTGGTTTCGAACTCCTGAGCTGAAACAATCTGCCCGTCTCGGCCTCCCAGAGTGCTAGGATTACAGGCGTGAGCCACCGCGCTCGGCTGAGATCTTTTATTATTATTAATTTGGTCCAATCTTTTTTCTTTATGAAATGATGTGATCATGTGATTTTCTTCTTTAGCATATTAATATGGTGGATTACATTGGTAGATTTTAAATCAGTCCTGCATCCCTGGAATTAACCCTATTTGATCATGATGTGTGTTTTCAAATATATTGCCGAATTCTATTTTGTTAAGGATTTTCGAAGTTATATTCATAAAGAATATTGGTCTGTAGTGTATAGTTTGGTTTGGTACTTTCTTTTTCTAGTTTTTGTATCAGGGTAACACTAGATTTATAAAATGAATTGGGGAATGTTTCTTCTTCTATTTCAGGATAAAATTGTGTAGAAGCATTGCTATTTCTTTAAATGTTTGGTAGAATTCTCCAGTGAACCCATCTAGACCTGAAAATTTCTATTTTGAGAGTTTTAACATTACAAATGCAAGGAAGTGGTCCATTTCATCTAAGTTGTCAACTTTATGTGTAGAACTGTTTGTAGTACTGTTTGTCGTATCCCTATATTATTCTTTTGGTGTGTGCAAGGTTTGTAGTTGTAGTCCCTATTTCATTCCTTATATTGGCAATTTATGTCTTCTTTCTTTTTTTCTTTGCCACTCTTGCTAGAGTTTTGTGAATATTGATCTCATCAAAGAACCAGCTCTTCATTCATTGATTTTGTCTATTGTTTTCCTGTTTTCAATTTAATTGATTTGTGCCCTTGTATTTCTTGTTTCTTTCCTTCTGCTTGGTTTGGGGTTCTTTTGCTTTTTATTTTCTAGGTTCTTGATGTGGGAGCTTGGATTATTGATTTAAGACTTTTCATGTACCTTTTGGCTTTTCTGGATTTCTAGCTTCTTCAGCTCCAAACAAAAGAGCACTTTGTCACTTCTAGATGGGGATGAAAGGCCTGGTTCCTTACCTCCCCTTGTTTGACACCACCTGGGCAGGGGTGTTGTGTATTTTTACACAGCTTTGCAAGGGTGGATATTTTGGCTTCCCAACTGACCTTTGCTTGCATGGGTGGCAGTGTGGCCAGGCTATGATTTCTTCTGTGGTGTGACCTAGAAAGCTTTGATGTTTCCTCAGCTTGACCACACTTTAGACAGACTTTTTCTGCCTCTATGGTCCTGATCTCCCTTTCTTTAGAGCATTTAGTTGAGAAAACTTGTTAATATCTTTCTGTGTATCTTTGAGATGTAAATCTTTAAAAAAGCCTTTTGCCAGTTTTACAATCCAGGAATGTCTTTGTCATGGACCTGGGAAACATCTCTCTGAAATGTAAACTTGGAAGGAGATCCCCCAGTCTCTGTTGGGAAGTAGGAGAAGCACTTCCATGGACACCAATTAGCAAATACAGATGACCTAATTCTAGAGAAGAACATTTGCAAACTCAGGATAATTCAATGTGTTCCACACACCCCCTTGATCAACTTACCTTCAACATTCTCCGGTACTTTTCCATTGGCTCACCCCAGCACTTAAAAGCCTTCCTGCTTTTTGTTTAAGTGGAGTTGAGTTTAGTTTCTCTCCTCTACTACAATGGTCTTGAATAATTGTTTAACTTTGTTCAGTGCAATGGTTTATTTTGAAAAGTGTGTGGTTGGAAGAGAGTGCTTATTATGAAAAGTTTCTGTCTTGCTTGGATACCCCTCTCCTGGTCCATTGGTTGGAGAAAGTAGGATTTTGTTCAGGCTTTTTGTTTCTGCACCCTTTGGCATTTCTGGATTTCTAGCTTCCTGAGCTCCAAACTTGGAGTATATGAGCTGAAAAGTAGGAAACTCACTACAGTGTTGTTTCTCAAGCCCCGTGGTCCCCAGTCAGTCTGTCTACTTTTCTCTGTCTCCCAAAGTATTTGTTGTTGTTGCTTATTTTAGACATACTGTCCAGGGTTTTAGATGTTGGCTTAGTTAGTCCAGGCTGCTGTAACAGAATATCATAGACTGGGTGGCTTAAACACCCAGAACTGTGAGATTTATTTCTCACAGTTCTGAAGGCTGGGAAGTCTGAGAGCAAAATGTAGGCAGATCAGGTATCTGGTGAAGGGTTGCTTCCTTGTTTTCAGATGGCCATCTTTTTGTTGTATCCTCACATGGCAGAGAGCAAGAAAGAACCAAGCTTTCTCACATGTCTTCTTATAAGGGCACTAATCCCCTCATGGGGGCTCCACCCTCAAGACCTCATCTAACTTCCAAAAGCCCTACCTGCTGATACCATCCCAGGGTCTCAATGTAGCTATTTTGAGGGACACAAATATTCAGTCCATAGCAGTTGCACCTGGAGAAATAGGGGAAAAAAATATACCTTTGCTACATCATTCCAGAAGTGAAATTTCTAACTCTTCGTTTCCTATTAATAGCATCACATTTGTCCTTCAAATGGTGACTTGACCTTTTCAAACTCTTGCAAATTGTCATTTTGGGAGAAACTTTGTTCACATGAGTGATAACATATTAAAATTTTTTTTATGATCATTCAAAAATTTATAGCAGCTGACATTATATTTAAGTAATTGAACTGATTTTCCTTATCTTTCATAGTTAAATGTAATGTTGAAACAAGTTATCATAATGGGAATGAGTTTAGAATTTAATCATACTTTTCCATGTTGAATATTTCAAAACAATGGTGAGGCTATAATTTGTAGAGTATGTCTCTGTTATTAAAACAGTCACTTGGAAGTTAGCTTATGTGCTAAAAACAAAAAACGAAAACAAAAAAACAAAACCCAAATAAAACACACAGGCTGCAAATGGACAGAAATAGTAGAAATAACAAATATACAGTTAGATAGAAGAAATAAGACCTGGTGTTCAATAGATCAATAGGGTAACCATAGTTAACATTAATCTATTGTGCATTTCAAAATAGCTAGAAGAGAATAATTCAAATGTTTTCAGCATAAATAAAAAAAATTAAGGTGATGGGTATCTCAATTACCCCGATTTGATTATATGAATGTATTAAATTATTACATGTACCCTGGAAATATGTACATCTATTGCATATGAATAAAAACCAAAGAAATAGCAGAAATATAGGAAGACAGTTTTTGCCGTTTCCTGGAGCTGTTTCTTACAAAAGCCCCTGCCTAGCCTTTTCACCTTTTCCTCATCAACAGACCACACCTTGAACTACCCACCATCTTCTTTGGGTTCTTTGGGTATCTTCAACTAAATCTTCTTCAATAGCTCCTCATACACAGTTTCTAGATGCCCAGTAACAACAACCTTTGCAGTTGACCATGGACACAGTTGCCCAGGTGGTAGAGGAACTCCTTGGCTACCTGCAGCATGCCAGGTTAGGCAGTGCCAGGTGATGTTCACTGGAGCTGCCAACTTAGCAGACTGGAGAAGAGAGAATTGTCAGATACCTCTCAGCTAAGGCCAGTGTCCCAAGAGCCCTAGGAAAGCCTACTTATGGAGGAAAGTGGCCCGCTAGGAAGACTCAGAACCTCTGGTCATTCCTGTCTTGGGAAAAACTGAGGTGATCAATACCTCAGGGCACACTTGTAATCCATTTTCTGCCTATCAGTTGGGAAGCTTTGCCTTAATGCTGCAATTATGATTTTTCTACCTTACTCTTCTCCCCAGCTGCTACCACAATGCCAGTAGTCTGGTAGTAGTTAGGGAATAAATTTGCAAAACAATAGATGTAGTCACCTCCACATTTCCTATGCCCTGACAGACAGGTAGTTTTAACCTGTTATTATATATAAAACTCCCCCAATAAAAAGAAGTTGTTATGATAGGAATAGATTCTTTTTTAAGGTAAGTAACCATCTTCCTATTTGTCAGGTTTTAGAACAGTCATATCCAGGGAAGAATGGAAACAATATCACGACTAAATTGCCAGACCAATATAATTCAGCTATACTAACACAGAGAGTACAGATTCCATCTCAATACCTGAAGTGAGAGGTACTTTGAAATTTCTCTGCTGTGCACAGATGTATTTTGCAGTTGGAAACATCAAACACTGGGCTGACAGCTAACATCACAGATGTTTCAAAACAAACAAAAAGCAAATGTGATTTGATTATTTGTTTATTTCTGAAAGTTCTAAGAACAATGCACTGACACTTCATTTGGTTAACCAAGAAAATAAAAGACACTATATATATACCATTTCCCATCTCAAATGGGCACATTTTCTATCATACGTGTTTTCTTTTGTGACTGTTCTACATTTCCTTGAAATATATCCCCAGTCTGTTCTTCTAAAACTGGTATTTCTTAAAAAGCTTAGCTTCAAAAATGTCAGACATAATGAAAAATGAAAATCCCAAAAGAGAAAGTTATTCACAGCCACTCCCCCGGGGTTCCCTCATGTTTCTGGGTCACCATGCTGACTCTCCATGTGTTAGAAATAACACCCATAGTGTACTTAGCTGGTAACCCCTTGTGGTCAGGGTCAAAGTGGTCTCCAAATAAACAAAGCCAACCCTTTCCTTGAAGACAATGCACCATCTGTTCAGAAATACTCCACAACATCCGCCAGAGCAGTTCCAAAAGAAGTTCTCTTTTGAAAGTATAAGAAAAGGAAATGTCCTTTGGAAAAATCGTAAAAGGGTGCTTCATTTTCATCTCTTGGGGCTAGAGCAGATGAGGAATATGGGAGCGAGGCCTGCCCATAAGCAAAGAGGGCTTGGGTGAACTAGCCTCTGCAGGAGGAGTGAATAAGCACTGTGGCTCTGATGAAATGAGGACCTATATGTGCCAATCAATATAGAGGAGAGACAAATGACACAGAATCACAGAAGTCTGAAGCCAGAAATGAACTTCGGAGAGTATAAAATTTACTCCTATCTTATTTATTTTTGTTTATTTATTTTTAGAGACAGAGTCTTTCTCTACTGCCCAGGCTGGAGTGTAGGGGCATGATCATAGCTCACTGTGTAACCTTGAATGCCTGGGCTCAGGCAATCTTCCCGCCTCAGCCTCCTGAGTAACTAGACTACAGGTGCACACCACCATATCTCGCTGATTTTTAATTTTTTTTTTTTTTTTTTTGTAGAGATAGTGATCTCACTGTGTTGCCCAGGCTGGTCTCAAACTCCTGGCCTTAGCCTCCCAAAGTGCTGGGATTACCAGTGTGAGCCACCATGCCTGGCTACTCCTATCTTTTAAAGATGGTGCATCTGAAATAGAGAGAGAAATAACCTGCACAATTTTAGCCCATAGATACTTCCATGCTTGCAGCATTAACATTCATATCACTGATTATCTTAGCTACAGTTTGTTAGGCATGTGCTATTTGTGCCAAGACCCGTGAAGAAGTGCTTAAAATCCTAGATTCTGGAATTGGAGACCACTGAATTTGAATTCAAGTTATGCCACTCATTAGCTATTTGACCATGGCCAGATTATACTGTTGATATCTCTCAGATGCAATTTCTTTCTTTGCAAACTGTTGGAAATAGTAGTAGCTTTCTCATTGGTTTTGATTACAATTAAGTAGAGAACGTAGGTAAAGAAGCTTAGCATAGAACCAGGCATATTGCATATATCCATAAATGTTAGTTATTTTTATCTATATCAACAAAAATGAATATTCTTTTCATTTGCTACATGTGCCACAAACTGAAAATGAAGACAATCATATACTTAACTTCTTAAAATTCTCACTTTTAAGTAATGGCAGCATTTGTGCAGAGTTGTAGATATGTATACTAATATCGGACATTGAATCCAATGGATAGAATGCTCTCAATATTGAATAGAGTGACTGGTAACTTAGTATAATGTATGTTCTGTATAATGTGCATTCGTTGAAACTTTTCCTAGCTTTAGTGAGTGTTGTGGTTTCTAGTGTAGACTCCTCTGTCTTGATATTTGTAACAGACCCTACAGTATCTGTGTTTCTTCTAATTCTCAAAATCATACTGTGCAGTGATTTTATAAAGGGAACTCACACAGAGAAGAAACACCGGGCAATCAAGTTAAATCCAAACTCGTACTGCTTCCGATAAGTAGCCTAAATGGCCAAATGCCCTTCACAGCTTTTGAGAGGGCCATTCTGTCTGCCAGCTTTGTTCCAAACTGTTTCATTTGGAAACATCCATGGCACATCAGTGAGCTGCTGGCATGCCTGAATATGACTCTAACTGTCAAAGGCCTAGGTCCTTCCTCGGGTTTGTCTCAGCTGCCAGCTTGGTTTGGAATATCCTGGAGGGAAATGATCACCACTTCCTAACTGAATTATGTGGTGAAATCCAGAAAGTGCAATGCTGATTAATGAGCTTCATGTCAGCGTGACCTATATGAACAGCATAGGTGGGTATGCCAGGAACTGTGAAGGCTCTGAGATTTTTACCCTGCATGTAAGCTAAGAAGTTAGTTTGGTACAGTTTCAGAGATGCTGGCAAAAGACACACACTTCTGCGTCAGAGGCAAAGGACTTTATCACTCACAGCACAGTGGGCAGCATGAGCTTCATGTACACAGTGGTTTCTCTTGTCCCCCAAATGCAATGGATCGAGGTAGAGGGGGCCCTGGGTGAATGCTACACACAGAGTGGGTCTGTGTCTCAGCTGAGGAGCCTGAGCTTAGGAAAACATCCATTCCTTTAAGGGGAAAGGGTGGTGGTGGCATGATTGCAAACCTGCCCAAACTTTGCCCCAAGGGCCTTCTGCTCAGGAACCAAATCCACCCTCTACCCCAGAGGGAGACACTATCTTTATCTTCCCAGGCTGTTTTCTGGACAATTACCTTTGAAAAGATAGTCCAGAATAAAAGCTCTCAGTGCCTTTGCTCAGAAAATGGGAGAAACACAGAAACCCACTGAAAATTGTCTGTCAACAGGGACCAATATATTGTGATTTTCTGATAGTACCTCATTTGTGCCCCATGGGCAGGCTGAGATGGAGATGCAAAAGGGATCACTTCCATTTCATGTTCTACTGAGCGGGTTTCTGTGTAAGTTTTCATTAAAAGAAAGATTTCTATAGTTAAAACCAAATCCATCTAGCGAATAGAAAAAATTCAAGACAAAACAAAACAAACACATAATATGCCATTACTGTGGAAAAAGGCAATGAGCTATGGGTTAAAATGCCATTGTAATAGACTCTCGCACTAACTAATGTGTGATGGTGAATACATTGCTGAGACACTAAGAGCCTCAAATTCATTTGTAAAATGGTGATAATAGTAATGTCTGTCACGCAAGGTAATTGGAGGGTGGGGAGAGTCTGCATAAGACAATGTGTTGGATTCTGACACATGGTCCTCAAAAAGAGTACCTCCCTTCTGCAACAGACCCTGTTGGTCCACTGTTCACATATTCAGGGATCCCTCTGATGTATCCATCTACCAGCTGTTATAGGTGATGCTGCAAAGGGCTCACCCCCATAATTTGCTCAGAGAACTTCTCTTGGGTGATTGGGCAGTCTTTCCCAAAGAACTTGGAGTTATGTTCCCTCCCCACCTCCTTGGCCAGTTGTTGATATGGCAGAGATTCGAAACTTCAGCTCCCTTGCTTCAAGGTGGGGAAAACTCTCTAGTGCAATCTATACTCCAGAGATCCTAGATCAGGCTGAAGTTAGGCTTCACCTCAAATTACATCTTTGCTCTGTCTCTTCCCCTTCCCCATCTTGCATGCTCCCTTCCTTATATGGCTCTCCTTGAAAGCATTCCTTTAATAAATCATTAATTTATTAATGAGTAGTGAACATGAATCCCTATGTCATGTTCTGTTTGCAGGGAACTTGCTCTAAGACACTGTTCAAGCACTGTCACCATGTTGGCACAAATTGGACGGTGTTTAACTTTACTAGAGAAGTTAATATTCTGATTACCTCTAGTTTATACCTCTAATCTCTCTTTATAATTCCAATTATTGGATATGAAAGGCATATCTCTTCCTCTGTACTCATTTAAAGCAAGAAATATTTCCCCAACATAAATATATTAAAAGAGATCAGAATATTTTAGCAGATAAATCAAGGGACATATTGTTTTCTTTATTTTATTGACCCAGCTCTGTAATTAGCACTATAATCTATAATCAGTGTCTTATTTTATGTTACACATACACACACACACACACACATCAGTTCTGCTGTAATGCCTGTTTTGAAAATATGAATTTATCTCAACATCACTGATATGTTAGGGAACAATTTGAAATGACATAAGCTTTGCATTTACTTATGTTCAATTTGAGAAACACTAGGTGAATTCAGAAAACTGCACTAAGCTGACCTGAGCGAGGCAGGGATACAAAAAAATGTCTGTGTGCACACACGTGCACCCCTATGTCCATCTGTTTTGTGCTACTGTAACAGAAGACCTGAGACTGGGTAATTTATAATGAATAGAGATTTACTTCTTACCGTTCTTTAGGCTGTAATGTCCAACAGCAAGGGGCCTGCATCTGGCTAGTGCCTTCTTGCTGCCTCTTCCTGTGGTGGAAGGGCAGGGGAGTACAGCCAGAGAGCAAGAGAACAAGAGACGGGGCCAGACTTGCTTTTATAAGAAGCCCATTCTTGCCATAACTAACCCACTCTCTAGATAACAACATTAATCCATTCATGATGGCAGAGCCCTTATGACTTAATCACCTCTTACTAGATTCCACCTTCCAACACTGCTGCATTGAGGATTAAGTTGCCAACACATAATCTTTGGTGTACACATTCAAACCATAGCACTCCTCAAACGGTAGACCAGCTATCTTGATTTACTGCATATATTATTATGTATTTTGCTCTTTTTTTTTGTATGTATGAACTTTTCTGTATCAAAAAATAAAACAACAAGAAAACACTCACTCAACACCCCAAACATGTTTAAATGTCCTGGGTCAAAATCACCAGCAATGCATACAAAAGAAAAGCTTTACATATTGAAAGAAATAAGAGAACAAGGGATATTTCCTGAGCAACAGGCTTAAAGGAATCCACATTGTGGACCATCAGAGACAATGCTGTGAAAATAAAATGAAATTCTGTGACTTCAGGTGCTGTGAAGTCAATAAGAACATGGCCTAAAAACTTAAAAGAAGTGGAAAGATTGTTAAGCATATGGATCGAAGGCCAAAGAGAGAAAAAAATAATCAGAAACAATGTCTCTTACAATCAAAGAGAAAGTACTATTGACATATGAGAACCTTAAATAAAATCATCTAATTCTGCAAAAGTGTCTCTTTTTAGTAGCTGGTTTAGAGGTTTCAAATATTGGTATAATTTCCGAAGCCTTCAGCTGTTGGGTGAAGCTGTGAGTGCAGATGAGAAAGCCACAAAAGGAATTTCTAGTGCTGATACCAGAAGTTAATTGAAAAAGGTATTCATTGGATTGAATTTCCAATTTTGACAAAATGGGTATCTATTAAAAACACATTTCTCAAAGGACATGTATCTCAAAGGCAGAAAAATATTCCCCAGGATTTAAGTCTGCAAAAGATTTCAAATTTTGATAACCTCCTTCCACTGTATCCAATAAGTCACAAACTACAATACAATCTATTTTTTCTTTTTTTTACATTTATGTCCTATTCATTCATTTTTTAAACCGATAAATAAAAATATCTATATTTATCATGTACAAGATGTTGTTTTGACATATGTATATGTTGTGATTACCAGGGGGCTGAAGAGCTGCAGTTTGGGGAGATGATGAAAGGATACAAAATTTCAGTTAGGTAGGAAGTGTAAGTTCAAAAGATCTATTGTACCACACGGTGACTATAGTTAATAACAATGTATTTTGTTCTGGAAAACTGCAAAGAGAGTAGATTTTAAATGTTCTCACCGCAAAAATAAAAGCATGTGAATTACGATCTTTCTTATAGCCACTTTCACAAATGGTTTATGCATTTGTCACCATTTAGCACATATAAAACCATGTTGCCATTTTTATTAGGTTCCTCTCAGTTTTGTATGCCACTCATGACATTTTTGAGCATTATTCTCTTAACTTCATTGTGTGACTTTGCATAGTCTGGTGACATTTAGGAATGCAGGCGTCATATATATTAATACAATAGTATTAGTGTGTGTGTGTGTGTGTGTGTGTGTGTGTATGTGTGTGTGTGTACCTTCCATGCTGTTCCCTCTGCCTGGAACACCCTTTCCTCCTTATCCTGCTACTTGAATCCTGCTCTTTCTTCAGATTTATCTCTATTTCTCTAGAAAAGATTAATGTCTTTGGCTTATTGTCCATAGAATAGACTCAGACACAAGGATTTGGAGCACATGTGGTTTATTTAGGAAGTGATTCTAGTAAAAGGCAAAAGATTTATGCAATCTGAGGAGAAATCAGAGTATTGGGAAGTGATTCTAGGGAAAACTGGTAGGAGAGAGTTCCAGGCATACCATGACGGGAAGGAAGCCCATCTATAGTGAGCGTTAATGAGCAGGTGACTTCTGTGGGCACCTGAGGTACAAGCCTTCTGGGGCCTTTGGAGGAATGGTGTGGAACATATTTTAGAGTTGTCCCAACTGGGGACAATGAAACTTGGATGTTTATCCTCCTACTCCCATTTGTCACTGTTTGAGGGCTGCTCCTGAGGATATTAATTTCCTGGCACTTCTTGTGTGCCCTACATGTGGGCTGAGAGAAAGTCCTCAGATGGAAAGTCTCAGCTGCTTGCAGTAGAATGCTATTAGCGTATAACAAAATGGTGAATGCCCATGGGATATGGGGTGTGTGTGTGTGTGTGTGTGTGTGTGTGTGTGTGTGTGTGTGTGTGCATGTGAGTGTGTAGGGGGCAGATAACACCACCTGCTACTCCTCTATTGCCTTCCCTGCCAAGGAAAAATACTGTAGAACTTACATTGTTTTCTTTGTAGCACTTACCACATTGGTCATTTTTTATTCATTTATGGGAATTATTTGACATATATTCAGTGGTGTGCTGGAGTCAGCTCACACTGGCTCACAAGAGCCAATTGTTCTGTGAACCCATTAATGTCATGTCAACACCTTGAGATAGGCTGCGGGGGGAAGTATTTACAGTATAGAAATTGGCAAACACCACAAAATGTTCCCTCTCTCCCCCAGTCCCCCATCTGCTCCTGGAGAGCCAGTTGTTAACCATTTGCAAGTGCAGCCACTGTTTTATGTCACCATTGCATGAATGCAGTCCTTTTCCTCTAAGCCACATGCCAGCCTGGGTCCCTCCTATGACTGAACCAATTCACTGGCTAGATGAGGTGATTGAGAATGCCCACTTGGATTGGGAAGAATGTTTGCCAAAAACCATATTATTAATCTTAGTAGAGTGGATATTGACTTCTTCTTGGCAGTAATTAGGACACAGGAACTATTGCAACCTGAGGCCACCATGTCATCAGTGGTCAGTAGAGAGGAGAGTATTTGTCATCCTAATTGCTATGGGGAGAGGACATTCAATCCGTACTTCTTAATGTTGAATATTATTTAATTCTAAGATCTCAAAGAAGAAGGCAGAGGGCTACGAGTGCTTGAGACAAAACTTTCACCTCCAAAGAACCCGCTTACTCTTTTTTTTACAGTATTATTATACAGACTTTGCAAAACTAAATAAAAGCACAAAGACTGAACTTCACAACCAATAAAGTTTCTTATGATTCTATTTATTTGTGATATTCTGCCAATAACCTCCACTGTCTTTTAAAATTGTAAGGTTAAGATACATCACTTGGGGTGAAACATCAGCAACAATAACAACCACCACCAAAATGATATGCTACATTTATGTCAGTGAATGAGTGGAAAGAAAAACTTTGGGAAAATAAAGTAACTTCAGGGGAAAAAGTTCTGAGATGTATGGATTCAGGCTGATTTGCTATAATTTGGTATACACGCACACTTCCAGAAACAAGTTTCTTCAGGCCAAACTGACTCTCCAAGTATCTGATGCTCACAGCTATACATCAGAGATAAATGGAACTTGTTATAAAATAGGTAGGTTTCTAATTCCAGTGACCAACCAAAAAGCAATTAATTTTTACATGGAAGGTACTATTCCCAGTGTGTAATCTTTTGTAATATTTGAGAGAGACCTAGAGGAATCAGACTCATAGAAGAGAGTACAGCTTTTTACATTTTAGGGTGTGTGTGAGTGTGTCTATATGTGCGTATACAAGGGTGGAACTATACGTAAAGCTTTTAAATTTTTTTCTATGATTTTAAAGTAAAATTCTTGCTTTGACTATGAACATAAACAGCAACTTTATTTCAATCCTTGAAATTCTTGAAAAACATCTCTACCTGGAACATTGTAGACATAAGGATGTGGATATTAGGTATTTGGTTACAACCACAAGTCTCACATCTGGGTAATACAAAATATTATCTAATTCATTTAACCACTGGAGGTCTCTATGTCTGCAATTCAATGAGCCAAGAACTCCCAATTGCTGCATCTATACTATCAAAGTTTCACCAATATGGCTAGCATTAGTTTAAACAGAATAAGGCCTTCCTATTTCTACCTCCAAATCAAGATCAGAAGAAAAAACAATCCATGCATATTTACTTTTAATTTATTTTTCATCAACTTCGTTTTCATCAGAAAATTATATCTAGAAAAAACTCATTGAATGATATCTACAAGAAATGACATGAACACTTAATACTATGTTGACATATTTTTAGTGTAACATTTCAGCGTGGATTTATGTTAGCTCAATGAGATATTTTTAAGCAGAAGATGAGATTTAAAGTGCAAAGAAATAAGAAACTTCCTAACCTGCACAATGCAAAAAAATAGGTCTCAGGACTTATATCTCTGTAAACTTCTTCCAACATTTTGCAACCACATTTTCCTATACAAGTAATTCACAGCAACTATAAGACAAACACAAAGAATTTTGAAATTTTGACAATATAACACATTTTCCAGGCTTTTAAAATGACTTTTAACCACTCTTTTTCATTTTATACAGCTTTTGAGAGTTTCATTTATTTATTCATGAATCCATTCATCTAACAATGATTGGTCACCTAGTGTTTATCAACCCATGCTAACTAAGCATCATTCAAATTTCTCAGAGGATTTGCAAGAGACTTCCTACACAAGTCAGGTTCTATTTGCATTGAATTCAGCATCTGCACTATGCATATGAAATTTCATAATTTCAAATTGGGTATTACATGACACATTCAAGAATATGCATTGAGACAATTTATTATAGTGGCAAAATCGTGGACTACAGAACCAGGTCTTTTGGGTTTAAATCCCAACTCTGCCTCTTACTATTTCTGTAACAGTTTTCTTACCTATGAAATAAGGATGTTAATATTAAAAATTAAAAGCAATGACTGACTGTACTTATATTACTTGGAGTAGTTCTTGGCAAGTAGTGACCACCATCATATAATTATTAATACCTAACAAATGTACTATGCTCACTGGGTGTCACACACTGGTTTGTGTTACTAACTGGAGAGGGAAAGCTCTAAAGCAAATAAATATCTCACATTCCAGTAGGGAGACACACCCACCCATAAACAGCTGCTACACAAGAACATATATATAACAGACAAACATGTTATATGTGGCAGGAGTTAGAGAAAGGAACAAAATTTGAACTGTGATCCACAACATGACTCATGGTTCACCAAGGAGAGAAGAAGGAAGTATGTTGTAAGAACAGGGAACATGTTTTAATTCAAGGAGGCACCCAAATACATGATAAAACTGTGTGTTTTACAGAAAATTAAAACATATTCACAGTATATGTTTTGTGTGTAGGTGGTATCCTTATATTGAAAGACAATTGTTTCTGTGACAAAATGTTTTGTAACGCTTGAGGATATCAAGACCAGATTTTCTTTGCATCAACTGTGAGACTTAGGAAAATTTCCCAAAGGGGTAGACGACCTCTAATGTCCTCGTATCTCCCCAGTTCTGCTTTTTCTTTTTAAGCACTTTTGAGTTAAGTTTGCAGTTCAGTGCAAACACTTTACAACTTCTATGCATAATGAGTTTTCAGATCTATAAATACAATCTAGTGTGGATGCTAGGGAGAAAGATAAAAATGGATTTTGATGTTTGCTTTGTTAATTCACTAGGGTTTTTACATGACAGGCAATGATGAAGAAGAAACTTTCTGTTTAGTTTGACTATTTATTGATAAGTTGATAACAATAATTTGTATTGGTTAAAGGGTAAGGTTTTATTTTTTCTCCCAGAGTATAACTTTATTATTTTAATTCTCATGGTTACTGAGTTGGATTATTAAATTAATAAGATATTCCTTCTACTGTGACCAAAATTTCTCTTATTAGAAACATGCCATAGAAGAAAATGTACAGACAGTATATACTACCAAAATATAGGCAGGATTTTGGCTACAACAGATGCTACTCTTTGAGGCAAGGTATTGCAGAAGCTCTAGACTTATGTTCCTACAAACTTAGCAATCTCTGAGGAGGACTATCTTCTTTTTCCTAAATATTCTAGCAAAGGTCCTAGAATTGAGTCTTGTTGGCTCTGAGTGGCCGTCCGTGTGTCAAGTGTCTATTCTGAGTTAGCTGTGGCAAGAAGATGTGAGGCTCTGATTATGTTGGCTTTTATCATAAGACTACTCCTGGGGCTGGGGATGAGTCAGCTTCCATGAACCAGGTGCACTAAGATCAGAGGAGGGTGGTTTCCAAGTCAAACTTGGGTAGGGTGACCTGAGGAATTGGAAGGAGATGTTGGTTGGCAAAAAGCAGCCAACACCCCTGCAGACAAGGTCAAGCTGGACACGTGGCTCCACAAAAGGACCCCCTTCTATCTATGGCTCATAAAATAGCTATGGAAGCCATAAATAACTTGACATTTTCTTTTCACTCAGTTGTTTCATTTTAGAGCTCTGTTTCATGATGATGTTGAAGAATTATTATGCCCATTAGTATCTGAAATGATGTAATGGCACTCTATCTGTCAAATTGCTTAAAATTATTTGCATTAAGGGCACAGAATGTATCCCTAGCCTTTATTCAAATAACATTTGCCTTCTTATTTAAAGATAATACATCCTCTAAACAGAGGATAAATGGAGAGTAAAATAAAATTGAGAGGCACATTCTATGCAGGCCAGAGGAATTAGAAACTGTAAAAGTTAGGCTTAGAAATTAATCATTATGGACAGCCAGTTTAGATTAATTCAGCTAAAATGTTTAATATTAGGATATATAGCTTTTAGTCATTGTTGATGCTCAAATGCTCTGTTTAATGAAAGAAATCATTGTCTCCAGGGTCCAAATACATTCTACTAAAATATAGGCAGAATTTTGGCTTCAAAAGATGCTACTTTATTGAAAAGGATGAAAAATAATCAGTTTGCGTCCTATTCATATTTAAATTTTTTAAAGAAAATATTACAGAGCAGATAAATTTTGGCTTTGGAATCCATACAGCCTTGATCTATATCCTCCTGAAGCTTATGAGCTGTGTGACTTTGTGAGATTCACTTCAATCTCTTTAAGCCTCTATTTCCTAGTGAATGAAATGAGGATGGAAAATAGTGTCTACCTAAAGAAGTTATTATCATAAGGATTAAATGAGATAGCCTCTTGAAGGCACAGAGTATAGTATTTTGCTCAATTCTTATTGTTTTTATTTTTGTGACAGTTATTTTCCAGGTATACTATTGTTTGTGACTAAAAATTTAATTCATTTTAAGATTTCTGAATATCCCCCAAATGCACATTTTGTATACAAATCTTTTTCTTGGTAACTTGGCTTATTTCTTTAGAATATAATCCTAAAAAGGTTCTCCCAGGTCAAACATTTCTAGAGTTACAACGATATTTTGAAATTCCATTCTGGTGCCCCTGACCAAGAGTGACTGGGTTCACTCTTGGACTGAAGCTTCTTATTGCATTGCAAATAGCCACAGGAACGTGGCTTGTTTTCTGTGGAGTGACCCATACTCAGTGGTCTATTTTCCTGGTTGCTGGCCTTTAAAAAGGCTAACTAACAAGCTGTTAGATCGCTGCCCTTTGAAAGGGCAAATCCCAGACTGCATTCCCAAACCAGAATTGCTTATTTGTTCTAGCCTGACATTTTTGTTCTTCCCTTGCTAGAAGGTTTTCAGGTTGCTCCTGGTGTTTGTCCCTGAAAGCTGTGAGGGTTGCATCGAAAAGAAAACCAACAAAAATATGGCATAAATGCACCTATCTGATAACGTTGCTTCCCCCCAATTAACTCATGGTTTTGTCTCTGGGTTTGTGGCCATGTTTATTGTCCTTAAGGAAATAATCTTAAAAAGAGGGAGAGAGAAAAGATCCATCTGTATGTATCTACCTATCTACCTACCTACCTACCTATTTATCATCATTATCATCTATGATGGACTTTAAATAATTTTATAAAGAAACAGCATTTAAAAGAATTAAGAGCAATGTTTTTCATACACTGACTCAGAACAGGGCAGTATACAAAGCTGAGCTAGGGGGACCAACTATTTCAGTTTGCCCAGGACTGAGGAATTTTCTTGGTTGTGGGGCTTTCAGTGGTAAAACTGGGAGAATCTCAGGAAAAATAAGATGGTTGGTTAACATTGGGGATATGTTAAGCCAGAGTTAAACTGTGTCACTGGTCACTATCCTTTTAATAAAAATCTCTTTTGCTTAGTCTGTTTTACACTAGATTTCCACCACTCGGTATAAGAAGAATTGTGATTAATACACCATGTTGCCATATGCACCCACTCAAAAATGCCCAGGACACCCCTGCTTGCATCCAACTGTAGTAGAGACTACAAATTCTCTACAGGCAACGTCTTCTTAAAACTTCTACTTCAGTTCAGATCGGCAACTCTCTTTGGTCACAGCTTACTTTAGTCCTGTCTTCCCAGAGTCACTCGACTGGGTAAAGTGGTTTAAGCTTTCCTCCTGAGTCACACAGATGGAGGGACAGGAGATTTTGTAGGAATAGTCTCTGATTGGAATGGTAGTGGCAGGACATGCTATGCTTTTGGTTTTTGTTTTTCTTGTTTCTTACCTTTATCTTCAATACTTGTCCCAGATTTACTTTCTATGACTGTGAGTCACCTGTGTCTTCCAATCACCTCTAAGGCACATAGCTATTTTACTACTACTACTTATTGTTATTACTCACATTATTATTATCACTTTTCTTTATCATAACCTTTCTTTTTATCATCATCAATAGCCACCATTTACTAAGCAAGTATTGATCTAGGGACTTTATATATTATATTATGAATTTCACCATGAATTCTATGATTTAGGTATGATTATCCTCATTTCACACATGGGAGAACAAAGTCTCAAGAGTTTAGGTACTTAGCACTAACAGGTGGCAATATTTTACAATGAGAAGCATGGAGGTTCAGAATTTGGATAAACTCAGGTTCAAATCCTGACCACCCTTCCTTGCCAAAGACCAAGCAGTTGTGAAGGGTGAAATGTTCCTCTGTAAGGAAGATTCCACTCAGATGCTTTTGGAAATAGCACATGAAGCTGTACTTCTCAAGTTTGAATGTACATTAAAATTGTATGGGGATCTTGCAAATAAGCAGATTCTAATTTAGTAGGTTTGGTGGGGGCCTGAAATTCTACATTTCTAACAAATTCCCAGGTGATGCTAGTGTTGCAGTTCTGCATATAACACTTTGACCAGCAAGGGTGGGATTATAAACACCTAAATCCACAGTGCCCATGAAGCAGTACTGGAGGTGGTCAGAGTGGTTGTAATATATCTCTTTGTACATAGAGTCTATACATTTCTTTTGACCAATGGCAATGTTGTTAAATCTAATCAAGCTCTCTGAAATCCACAACCAGAAAAATCAAAAGTTTCTTCCCTCAGAAAACTGCCAACCTTTGCATTACAATGTAGGAGGCCTCTGCTTGCCTCAGAAGTTAGATTTCCCTTCAGTGATACTTTCTTGTAAAAAGGAAAAGAAAATCTCCTTACATCCAGGTAAGAAGTGAAGAAAAAAGTGGTTAGTTTCTTTCTGAGTACCAGTACTTGGGGTATAAGAATTTAGCTCTAGCATATCAGCTGCCGGAGTGTTACTGAACTTTTTCTTTTTCAGCCCTTCTCATTGATTAGTCTAATAATTGATTAACCAGTCTTCTGTCACAGAGCACATGGCCTGGGACACTGTGATCATTCAATGATTGAAGGCTTGTTGTATATACTATACCTACATGCCCCTTCATGGTTCATAGAACTCCCCACTTCTTAAGATATGTTGTAAAACAAAAGGAGTCTGTTTTTAATAAGTTTTGGCAACTGCATTTATGGAGATTCACAGTACACTGTGTGTAAAATTCTCTGGGAAACTCTGCAGTAATAAGTTCATTGCACAGATTTCTTTCTTCAAAAATCTGGCAAACATTTAGGGGCCTCCTGAGTCTAGAGTTTGTATTATATGGAAGAAGTGTGTTACAGTCACACTGCATTTCCTCTACTATTAATAATTGCCACTGCTTAGCCAGTACTGACTACACCCATGCATGTTCCCAGGCAGAGCCAGAAATAACAAATGGGGCCAACAATCTTCAGCTTCCTGCTCTTGATTTCTGCCTCTTCCTAGGTATAGACAGTCACCGACTTACCAACTTTGAAATTAGGATGGGGTTTTTCAGGATATAACCACATCGTAAGTTGCTCGTAAGAGGAGCATCTGCAGTCAACTTTATAATCTCCGTGCTTTAGTGCTAAGAAAGCCAGTCTTAGGCTGATTAAGATTAAGAGTACAGTCTGTAGGCATTGATTAGGCATCTCGATTTGCATAGGGCTTGTCTCTGAAAATATACCTGGTTTTCTTTTTAATGTACAGGAATCAGCATGTGTCTGACCTTCCTTGTTAAGAAAAAAAAATTTATTCTTTTGGTGAATGAGGAATAGCAGCTTTCTTTTAAAATGTCATGAAATGAAATGATATATGTATAGGTATTAGCACCGTGTCTAATGCATGAAAATGTTCATTTTACTGTTATTGTTAGTATTATTATTTCTAGATAGAGAGAAGCACTCATTTTCAAAAACATTTATTATTGTTTAAAGCACATTAACAATATTAGCAGCTAGTGGGATGAGTTTCTCTGTGTTAGACATTCAGTTATCCCTTTAGTCTTTTATCTTAATTAACATTTTTTTTCCGGTTTGCATCAGTTTTGTGACAATCCTTTTACAACTGTTTTAATATTTCAAGAAAAGTTGACATTCTCAGGAATGAATCCCATGAAATTCCTTCAATATAAGTTAAGAAAGGTCATGTTGAAGGAGTCATATTGCAAAATAAGACCTATATAAGTGGTGATCTTTTTGTTTGGCGGAAAGAGGACTAGACTGGCAATAAGGAAGTTGAGTTCTAATTTTAGTTCTGTTTCTTTAAACACGTCTGCCTTTCACAAGTTACTGCACCTTTTTGAGTCCCCTCACTCCTTTCGTAAAATTAACCATCACAGTCCCCTTTTTGAGTTTGGAGCCACAGACAGATATAATTTCAGCTGAGAGCCTTGACTCTGGAAAGTAATTCAATTTTTAAGAAACAGAAAGAGAGGTGGCCCATAATTTTCAGGAGGTGGGTATTGAATCCAGTGTGGTATGTTTATGTGGATATAGAATTCCTATCAAATGAGTATGCAAGCTCCATGAGGATTGGAGTTTTGTTCAACCTTGCATTTCAGCACCTAGAACGGTACCCAACCATATTGTTGAATGAATGAATGAACGTTCTTATAGTGGGAACACCTGAAATAGTGGAGAAACTAGTTTCTTGTGTGTCCTTGAGCTTGTATGCTAGCAGTCTGTGGTCATTGTAATTTGCAGTGATAAAAGCTGCTCAAAGGAGTTAGTGTTAATGTCTGGAGGCGTGACAACAACCTACATCACAGTTTTCCAAAGGGGTTAAGATCTGCATGATGATTCTAAATTGAGGATTGTTTTCCCTGCTTAACACTGTCAGTGTGGAGAGTATGAGAAATCACAGGGGATGACAATGTCTTTTTCACTTTGGTAAGGGTGGTTGAATCACCATGGTGATTACTAAAATTATGACATAGCCTCATGAGACATGTGAGCAGAGATTTCAAAATTGTCAATCATGAGTGTTCCCATACACAAAGAGTCCACAGTGAAACCAAGGGGTATTGTAAGTACTATTTCATCCATTAGACTTACTAGAAAGACTAGTGAACTCTTCATTGTTTTGGTTGATTCATTATGTTTTACAACACAACCGTCGCTCTTGAAACTACTAAATCCTTATCAATGGTTTCCCACCGCTTTTAAGAATGATATTCAAACTTCTCGGAATTGCATTTGAGTTACTTCCCCTGTTCTATAGTTTCTGTCTATTTATCCCAGCTTATACCCCTCTCTCCCTTGCTCACTCTGCATAGGCCACATGGATTTCTGACAATTTCTTGCGCATAAATAATTCTGCCTCAGGAATTTCTTTCGCTCTGTGCAATCGTCCACCACTGCACCTTCATCATTTCCTATAGATCAAGAGTTATCCCAATATTTTCTGGATTATTTGCTCTCTTGTTACTTGTCTGTCACCCTTTCCCCCACCCACCACTAAAATGTAACTTCCATGAGGGAAGGGACCAAAAAATGCTTATTTACATTTTAACATGTGTCATGATGTTCTATGCTAGACTCTAGTTAGAGAGTACTGAATAAAATATTTGTTGAATAAACAATAAACCTAAATAGATTAAGAGAAAGAAAACTCAGTCCAGCAGTATTTGATTTCTTCAGGCATAGAAAATAAACCATGCAGGATATGGTACATAAAGTTCTAAAAGCTTTACTCTGGAGCCCTGGTCCTAGTCTCTCCACATGAAATATTTCCTCAAGTTTTTTTTTAGAACTCCTTAAGGTTTTAGGCTGTGAAGAGGCACACAGGTTAGATGACTCCTCCCGAAGGAATCAGCTTACTACCTCTCAGGTTCTTAACTATTTGATGAATAACAAATTTATGGATTTCTTAAAATAAAGCTTTTATTGTGAGAGTGAAAGAAACAATAAGAAAAGTTAGTCTGTTTTGTTTTATTTGAACTGGCAATTCTCAAACTAAATTTTCTTAAGGCACTAGAGCTGTCATATTTTCAAGAGTGTAGGTATTCGTGAAATCAAAATGATGCAAATCATTGTATATTTTTATTAATGTAAAGCATAGAATTATTTATTACCAAGATTTTAAATGCACACATATAAATGTGTGTGTGAGTAGGTATCCATGGTGTGCCCTCCCTAAGACAAAAAAATAGGACACTTAAGTAATTCTCTAGTTCAGGGCTTGGCAAACTACTGCCTGTGTGTCAAATCTAGCCCACTGCCTGTTTTTGTATGACTCACAAGTTAAGACTGGTGTTTATGTTTTTAAATGTAAAATGTAAACTCTGAAAGAGACTATTACCCTTTCAGCAAGAATGGTTGCTCAAAGAGTTGAGGACATTTTCTCTTGGCCCACAATATTTACTCTCTGCTCCCTTACAGCACAAATTTACCAACCCCTAATCTAACACACAAACTTATAGCACAGTGTGCATGTTGGAAACCCTGTGATAAGTCTATTATTATAAAGTGTTCTTGGCTATATAATTTGGGAAAATATGTATACTGTTTTATTGCTAAGGTTTCTAAATTCTGCCTTTAATTCTTTCTGTACCTGCTAAATAATAAAAACATCAATGATAACAATAACAATAATAATAATAAACACTAATGATAATAAAAATAATATTTATTGGGCATTTACTGTGTTCCAGGCACTAGTCTATGAGCTTTAAAAAATCAAGTGTTTTCTTGATGTTTTCTTTCAGGATTTTATTAGAAACTGAATGCCACTATTAAGGCTATCTCAGTTACTCCCTCGATGAACTTTTAAGTAAGGGCTCTGCCTGACACAAGCATTCCTAATTTGCTGAATGATCTTTCTAGATGTTGAGGAGACAGCCCCAAAGATCCAGACGCTGGGGGTTGGAGAGCAGCAGAGAAAATAAGAGGCACACCTGTGACATTTCTCACTGTGCTTATTGAGTTTCTTAATCAAGGTTTCTAAGAATGAATGCTCCAGGAACTTCCTCACTAGCCTCCTCCTCTGCAAGTATAGTACATGTGAACTATATTTTCTTATCCCTGAACTGGAGTTATCTGCTGCTGAGAGGAAGGTGAGGACTTGTTTTGCTTTGGTACCTTCTATATTCCCAGATCATGTGCTAAGACTGCTTACTCTATAATCTCATTTAATGTTGAGTGCTGTAGCATCTCCTTCAACCGGTCCTCTTGAGTACAAGGATATCTAATTACTAGTTGCTTCATAAAGGTCAACAAAGTAATACAAGCATCACATATATTTAGTATGTAGCTGTCAAAATTCTGAGCGGAATACATAGCAGTTGTTTTGTAAACCCACACAGATGAAACTAGAACAGACTCCTGTTGATAAGCTCAGCAAATCTTAATTTTTTGAGCATTTTACTAATAGTATTTTGAGATTGTTCCCACATCCTGTTAGTTACCTGTCAAGACAAATGCAAATTAACTGCTTTTTCATAATTGAGGAAAGAGATGGTGCATGCTATTCTTTTTATTTATTTATTTGCCTAAAAAGTGATGAGCCAAGCATTGGGTTAGTAATTGAACTTGAATCTTCTTCACTAGTAAACAGTTCTCTGCCTTGTTCTGAAAAGGCTCACAAAACTGGAAACATCTTGGTATCAACAGTGAGCCATTTTTAGAATTTGAAAAGAAATATCTTTTTAACCCCAGCATGCCTGAGAACGTCCCCACATTAAAAGCTTTGGAATGATTTTCCATAATCTACACTTCATTTCACTGTTGGTGTCCATGTGCTGGTTAGTATATAATGTGGGGAAAGAAACTACATTTTAGAGGCTCTTAGCAAGCTGGTGGTGAGCAAGGGGAGGCCTCCTAGATGAATTAGATGAGTATTTCTGGCATGCACAGCAGGCAGGTATGAAAGAACTGGTATCCTTAGCATCACTGGTCTTTCTATCATTGTAGGCATTAAGAAGTATGTTAATATAAAGCAGACTTCATAATCCCGTATTTCTGCTCCAATTTTGCCACACAGAGCTTCCTTTATTTTTCTTTACATGTTTCATTTTACTGCCTGTAAAAGAAAGTTGGTAATATCTTTGTTTGCAGGAATTATTTACATTTTAATGATTGAGGACATTTGGAGGATTCCTACACCATTCCTCGTCCTACCCTTCCTGGCTCCACTGAACCAGTGAAAGCCGAATCCCCCTTTAAAGCCCAGATCAAATATTTCCTTGAAGTGAGCGTGACCTGAGATTGCACTTGTTGTCCCTTCCTCTGCACCTTAGAGATTTTGATATCTTCCTCTAGTAAAAGTACAAACACATTGGACAATTGACTATGGCTATTTATATGTGCCCCTTGCTCTCCTATCATATTGTGATCTGAGCATCTTTAAAGCCTAACTCAGGGCCTGGAAGAGGAGATACTATATAAATATTCGTTATGTGAGTAGTGGAAAAATGAGTGAAAGAAGATTTCCTTAAGGAAAAATTTTTGTAAAATTTTGTAATGAATATTTTGTAAATAAATGTGCATTTAGCTACAATTTCCCATTTTCCTTATGTATGGCAACTTTTGGGACACCCTGCAGATTTATCTTCTGCTACTATCCTATTTATACACTGAACTCTGCCAGCCCCAACTGAATAGACATTCCCACGCAGGTCAAGTCCTTTCAAATCTTCTTGGCAGTCCTCCTACATGAGAGAATCTTACTGTCTTGTTTTCTTAGAAACTTTCTATTCCAAGCAATTTGCTTGCACATCATGTATGATCTTTTCTGTGAAGACACGTTCAACATCCGAAGACCAAAATGACCACCACTGCATGTCCTTCTCTAACCCTTTGTTCCTTTCTCTGTCTTAGCAGGAAACTCCTTTTAGTGGGAGTGAGAGTAGTCAGTTTATTCTTCTGCCCCCTCACGAGGAAATGCAAACTCTTTGATGGCAGGAACTCATGCTTGTCTCAGGAATGTAGAACTGGTGTTATACAGTAATCTGTTTCATGTGGATTTTAGGAAACCATAACATTTACCAGAATACTATACCCCAAAATACATCTTGTTATTTCAGATTTCATTTTTAAACTCTCTTTCATTTCTTTCAGGATTTGGAGAACAAATAGAATGAATGACAAGTTTGCACAATTCTAAAGATCTCACAAATTTCTTCCCGTATGACCTCCTTTTTAGCTAAGCCTTTTCCCAGGAGACATTTAACCTCCTTAATGAATCAAATGTTCAGTTCACTTGACCTTCTACTTTGTCTTTAATCACTTGGATTTCTCATTTTGACAACTGTTTACAATTCATATGATAATATTCTTTGCTAAGACTATGATTTACTATAAAGAAAACATGGAGTTTAACTAAAGAAAGTTTATTTTTCATCAGGCACAAAAGATTTCAAAGAAGAGAAAGTTGTAATTCATTCTTAGACATTCAGTCAGCTATTATTGTGGATAATTGTGCATGAAATAAAGCATTTCAATGAAATCTGCTATTGACACTAATTTTCAAAAATTTCTTTAATCCTGGTCTTTTGGCAACTGTCCCTCACCCTTATCTCTATCTACTTGCTTACTGTGGGTGCTAAAATATTTGTGGAATTTTTATTTAATAAGAAGTGACTTTGAAGGAAGAATATTATAATATAATATGGAATGGGAGTCAGGAGTGTTTTTAGTGTTGTTCTGCTAGATAATTTGAGGAGAAAAAATTTCAGGGAATAGTGAAGCAAATGGAGAACAGAAGTAGAAATAACATATAAAGAGACTTCTAGTTCCCTCAAAACCGCTGTGACCTCTCTATAATAAAGCCCCCTTTTAGCTCAAATAATTTAAAGTTTAGTTTCTGTTATTGCAAGTAAGATTTCACAACTAAGAAAAAATTTCAAAGTCACATTCTGGCATTTGAAGAAAATGAAGAATCTAGATGAATCTGTAAGGACATGATTTAACTAGAACATTATCTTTCTTCTTTCTGTTTGGCCTCCATTCAGGTGGCTGTGATAAGGACGCTGGTCCTATATTTAAATGAAGACTTTGCTCTGGGAAAAAAATTGTATAATTTCATTATTTATAGACTAATAAACTCCTACCAATGAATACTTCAAGTTTCTGACACCCACCTCCAGGGATGTACCCTAAAATTAATAAATCTGTAGAATAAGACATAGCTGTGTGTCCCACACAATGAGGAATAGTTTTAGGAAGAAGGGATGGAATTGCATTATCAAAATTTGAATGTGTTGGCATATATGAACGCCTCAGATTTGTGTGTGTTGATTTTGTAGCCTGAGACTTTGCTGAATTCGTTTATCAGTTCTAGGAGTCTCTTAGATGAGTCTTTAGGGTTTTCTAGATATAATATCATATCATCGGCAAAGAGAGAGAGTTTGATCTCGTCTGTCCCCATTTGGACACCCTTAATATCCCTCTCTTGCCTAATTGCTGTGGCGAGGATTTCGAGCACTATGTTGAATAGAAGTGGAGATAGTGGGCAGCCTTGTCTGGTTCCGGTTCTAAGTGGGAATGGTTTCAATTTTTCCCCATTCAATATGATATTGGCAGTGGGTTTGTCATAGATGGACTTGATAATTTTAAGGAATGAGCCGTCTATGCCTATTTTGATGAGAGTTTTTATCATAAAGGTGTGTTTGGACTTTGTCAAATGCTTTTTCTGCATCTATCGAAAGAATCATATGATCTTTGTTCGGGGGAACCAAGGGCAACACACCTAACCTAATCATCTGTACCACGGGAAGGGCGGCGGGAGGAGGGGGGAGGAGGGAGGAGGGGACGGGTATTTGTATACACAAGGAGTGCAATGCGCACTACCCGAAGGATGGACATATTTGAAACACGGACTTCGGTGGGGGGGGGAACCAAGGGCAACACATGTAACCTAAACGTATGTACACCCATAATTTGCTGAAATAAAAAAAAAAAATAAAAAGCAAAAAAAATTTGAATGTGACCTAAACATCTGTACCCCCATAATATGCTGAAGTAAAAAAAAAAATTTGAATGTGGACAGTCCACTGAAGTTACTGATGCTTTTTGTAGGAAAAGTGGCAGGATAATGGTATATATGTTGCAAGGTATTTCGTTCCATACATTTCTCTAAAACTCTTCCACAAAGTTTTCTGAAGCTAGCTAGATATGTATTCATAGCTTCACATTCTTCTGTCTACTCTCAGCTGTCTCTGATGCACATCACCATTTTGACAAGATAAAATATGTTGAGGATACATGTGTACTCTGAGGGCAGTCTCCTATTTTGTTAAATTCTCCATTATTTCTTAACTCTTAACTCTCCATTATTTCTTAACTCTAGTTTTTGAATTATACAGTAAATACTAATAATCTGAAGTTTTAATCTTAAGAATATTAATTTTATTAATATTTAATGATTAGTGTTAAGCATTAATGATCTTAAGAATTCACTTAGTCATGTATATGTAATTGCATAGAAGCCATGTTGTTTAGTAATAATTTCCAACATTTATTGAGGGATTATTTATTTATTGAGGGATTATTATACTTCAGGTAGTCTTCAAAGCAGGGATGGTGTTTTATTTTATTTAATGCTTATAAATCAGGGTGAGGTAGTTACTTCTATCATCTCTATTTTAAAAATTAGAAAAATGAAGTAAAATGAGTTAAACAACTTGCCTGAGGTCACATAGTATGTGCTAATCAGGATATAAACTAAGATCCTGTATCTGAAACCCTATACTTAGCACTTCTCATGGTAAAAAGGTCACTGAATTAGGAGGCCCAAGTCCAAGTCCTGACCTTACCACACCATGTCATGGCACCACTTAGCCTAGTTTCCTACCTGGTGGGTGCAATAAGACCTATCTCATCTAGGTGTGGCAGTTAAATAGGCAGCTTTGCTTAACAAGCTGTGTGAGCAGTGCACAGGAACTGACCAATATAGTTTTATTGGATCTGACATCTACATCAAAGGTTCTCAACTTGAGGTTGCTGGTAAATTAGATCCAACTGTTATATGCATGTACATCTATACTTTATTATGGATGGGTGGTCTGAGTTTGTAAAATATTATCTAAGGAATCGGCAACATCAAAATAGATATAGAATACATGAACATCTAATTTATCTTCTTAACCAGGAGATCTTTGAGAAAGAAAAAAGGCACTATTAGAAATTACATTGAGACAACAGGTCTAAACCAGGACATATGTTCATTCTATAAATAATGGATATAAGTACACATTTCTGAGTTTTACTTTGCTCTTATATACAAATAAAGAGGTCAGATTAAATTATCCCTTAGGGTCCTTCCGGTTCTATGATATGAATTTCTTCAGTTAAATTTAATCCAACTGGCTCAATATACCAGTCAGATCATTTAAGACTGCCTTTTGTTTTCATCTGTCATTTGAGAGCATAAACCACATTTACCATTACATTTAGCTAAAATATCACTTGTGAAAGCAAATGTGCAATGACAACAAAGAAAAAAAATAAAAATGCAAATCCAAATATAAATGGATTTTGAACTAATCTGTTACACATCATTCAGGATGCCATACTCATCCATTTGAATAGAGAATTATGAAATGATCTGTTTTCTTCAAAGTCCTGAACAGCAGCATCCTATATCAAAGTAGAAATGTTTAGACATTCACTGAGGCTTAGATCAACAAGGCCTTTCATCAAACTCTGGGCATGATATGACAATTCTACACCTGCTGTAAAATCTCACAATAGCATCAACACACTAGTTTGGCTACTTCCAGGGGTCAAGTATCTTTAATGACACAATGGAGCAAGGGTCTTAACCTTTTTGGTGCATTGTTAGATGGCGTTATTACCATCCTGGGCTATTGATGGGGTTCTATCACTATCTTTCTTGACCTGGGACCTGTGTCTTTTCTAAATATACCTTGGGACCCTTCTGGGGCTTTGAGTTTATGACAAAGATGAACACACAGACCAGTGTCTAGAATAAAATGTTGTTTAAGAAATATTTGTTTGATGGAAGGAAGGGAAAAATTATGAATTTCCAAAAGAAAAACAAGGGATAGTTTTAACTATTCTTTTTTATGGTCTTATGCTAATATTTATGTCATTAAATATAATAAAATATTATGGACTGAAGATTTGATTCATGTTCCCAGAAGGCTATGTTGTCTTTCTTTTTACATTATGGTAACATAAACATAATATAAAATTTATCATTTTAACCATTTTAAAGTATATAATTGAATGGCATTAAGTACATTCACAATGTTGTGCAGCCATCACTGCTACCTAGTTTCATAATTTTTCATTACCCCAAATGGAAACCCTGTACCCATTAAGCAGTCACTCCACATCTTCCTTTCCCCCAAGCTCCTAGAAATCACTAATCTATGTTCTATTCCTATGAATTTTCCTATTCTGGATATTTAGTATAAGTGAAATCATATAATATGTAGTCTTTTGTGTCTGGCTTCTTTTAGATAGCATGTTTTCAAGGTTCATCCATGTTGTAGCATGTATGAGTTCTTTATTTTTTATGACTGAATAATATTCTATTATACGGATATACTACATTTTGTTTATCCATTCACTCTTTGATCGATTTTTGGGTTTTTTTCTATGTTTTGGCTACTATAAATAGTGCTGCTATGAATATTTGTGTACAAGTTTTTGTTTGAACACTGTATTCAATTCTTTTGGCTATATACCTAGAAAAAGAATTGCTGTGTCATATGATAATTCTGCTTAACTTGTTGAGGAAGGAACTGCCACATGTTGTCTTTTTAGCTAATTAAAACATGAACTACATGGCAGATATTGCAAATAACCATCCATATTCATACTTCTTCTCTCATAGTTTAGGGTTGCTATTAGGAAGCAGATGCCCAGCTGGGGATTTTATTTCCCAGAAAACTGGCATTTGGTTGAGTGCACATGACTTAATTCTTGCCAGTAGAATCAGAGTAGATGTGAAATGTGTGAAGTGTAGGGCCAAGATTGTGAAGACATGGGTATTTCTCTGTCTCTGTCTCCCTTTTTCCAGCTTGAGGTAGATGAGCCCAGCAACCTTGGAAATCACATGTGGACAATGGTAGAGGGACCAGATGTGAGGGGTCTTGGTCCCAAAATTATTTCCAGGGGAATCTATCTTTGATCAAAAATACCATTCTTAAATTTTACGTGAGTAATGAACAAACTTTTATCATCTATGAGCTATAGCATATACTGGGGTTTGTTTAATTGAATTGCTACCTTTACCTTTAATAACACAAACTACAAGTTGAGAAGATAAGAAATACAGAGATGATAGAAAGGTTCTCTCTACCTCCTTTTTGTTTTCAGCTTATCCTGCCTGCCTTTAATTGCTAAAGCTTTGTTGAGAAGCCTGAAGAAGAAAGTAAGGAAGCTCATGTCAACATGGTCTTAAGGGGTACACAGGCTTATTGTCAGGCTCAACTTGTGGAGAAGTACATTCCAAGCATGTTCTCATAGCGTGTGCAATGGTACAAAACCTCTCGATCTTTTTTCTGAAACTAAAAGTGTAGGATATTGCTAGAGCTTAGATGGAGATTGATTAGGTTGGGAGAGATAATTGGGTTGGGGGAAGGCAGAGGTGGCCAGATGGTGCACAGGGATCAGAATATGGAGGGTTCCAGATACCACAATGCAAAGTTGGTACTTTTCCCCATCACATATGTTCTATCATGATCTGTATAGGTTTGAATGAATTTTAGAAGTGTTGCCCTTTTTGGTGGCCAAGAAAGATTTCTCTTGCAATAATAGCACTTTTGGGAGTTGGTCCTTAAGTGTCTTAAAGAAAGACAGAAACTACAGGTTAGTAAAACTATGCAATCTGTTATAGACACATGACAATATCCTAGTCCAAGCTCAATTTCTCTGGTGAGTCTTTCCAACAGGATGCATGGGTGTGGATTTTACCACTAGCTCTTCTCCAGTAAGCCCTGTAACTATACACAGAAAAGGGTAGAGAACACATCTGGAGATACTAAGCTAGCGCCTCTCCTTTGTCCTGGGATGTTTGTTTCTATCACTGCATTGGACTGGAGAGACTCTGGATATCCTATTGCATGTGATTATAATAGGCCTTGTTGGGTTAGACTTTTTTGGCACCACAGGTGAAATATAAAAAAAGTTACTTACTTATGTCCCTGATTCTGAGCCAGCAGGTCTCTAGTCCTGAACTAGGCTAGTTTAGCTTGCCAAGCAAGAGATGCTGGTGCAAAGGTCCTTGCTTATCCAAAGCTACCTTGAACTTAAGCTACCTTCCATCTTAGGGATGGAATAGATTGGTCTGACATTTTCATAATTAATAGCAGATTTCCACATCGTTCATATATTTACATATATTTTAAAATATTTTAGTGTGATAACTGTACATACTGCATTCCTTATTCATTTAGGGACAGGATAAGATAAATTTTCTTTAATAAACCTATTAAAATTTATTCCAACAGTAACTTCAATAAACTTTTATCATAATAGTTTCACTTCTTACTGCTCAATCATTATACTTGCAGTTGGACTTTACTCAGGCATTGTTTGCTTTCCTTAATGAGGCAACATGCAGTTTGCATTTGTTTTCATTTTTTAATTCATCCTTAAAAACACTATTTATTTTGCCTTAGAAACTGTTTTTCCTTTATTTTCCAACAAAAATATTTGGGGTTTAATTAAAACCATCAAAAATGCTGTTAAAAGATCATTAGTAAAAACACCTGCTGCCGTTATCAGAGAGCATTATTTTCCCTAGAGCCCAAAGGAAGCTTTAGTTTGTGGAAATGTGCCTATCATATGCTTTATGGAATTTCATTGCTGGATTTGTGCCAAGGTTTGGGAATTTTTATCCACTCATCTCAGAAGCTATTCAACTTTGGACAGTCTGAGAAGTGCTACACCCAAGTGAACCAAGTGCCTTACGTAATCTATGAGTAAACTTGGGCTCCAGATACAGACTCCATTAGAAACTTACCTTCAATTTTAAATCAGGTGCAGGAGGAACTGGGTAAAGTACAGGGATACTTACCATGTGAGTGGCACTTCTGCCACATCAAAATGATCCTAGATTTCTGCTGTCTGTAGCACATTTGAGATTTACCACTGGAAGGAGCTAGAGTAAAGAGATTGAAAGAACACACCCACAACCGAGTATCAATGTGGTTAAAAATGACATAGAGGAAAATGATGAGGGAGAAAACAAAAGAAAAAGAAAGACTGACCTTACCTTCTGAAAGGCAGACACTCAGGTTTGAAATTTCATGGTGCAGAGATACATAAGATCATTTTAAAAATTTGAAATGTGAAACTTGTGCATGAAAGTCGTAAGACAATAGTTTGAAAGCCTGTCATTTCCTTTTATTTTGCTTGCATCAAAGATTGGAAAGGGAAACAGTAAAGGAGATGAAGAAGGGATTGGAGATTATTACTCTAACTCAGAGAACCCTTAAATCTTTACAAAAAAGAGATCTCAGAAGAAGAGATCTGTCGCAAACATTTAACTCTTTATTGGCCACACTTCACAGTCTTCTTATCTCAAATGGGGATAAAACTTATTTGGCTTACTGCAAAACTTTTCTCAGTCATAACACTTGGGATGACTAATAATTGAGTAAGTATGAGAATACAGGTAGAATGAAAATTGAAGTTGGACTGATTCTAAAAATATTATCATCTAATTTTTCATGTGTTCAGAAAAAGAAACAAAAAAAAAGACATATTAATAGTAAACTGAATAAACTGACAATAAATCCTGGAGTCTGCTTCTATAGTTAGAAATTTCTTCCCAGTTTCTAAATTAACACAACTACTTTGATCTGTCCTCATTGATAAGAGGTAAATTAATTAGTCTAAGTACAGAAGAATTAACAGGCAGTACTCAATTGTATTGCAGGTTGGGTTCCAGATCACTGCAATAAGGAGAATATTGCGATAAAGCTACTCACACAAATTTTTTGGCTTCCCAGTGCATAAAAATGTTATGTTTACATTATACTGTAGGATATTAAGTGTACAATATCATTATGTCTAAAAAATAATGTACATACCATAATTAAAAATACTTTATTGCTAAAAATAATAATAATCATCTGAGCCTTCAGCAAGCCTCTTTGCTGGTGGAGGGTCTTGCCTTGATGTTGATGGCTGCTGACTGATCAGGGTGATGGTTGCTTAAGACTGGGTGGCTGTGGCTGTTTCTTAAAATGAGATAACAATGAAATTGCCACATTGATTGACTCTTCCTTTCATGAAAGATTTCTCTGCAGCATGCGATATGTTGTTTGATAGCATTTTACCCATAATAGAAATTCTTTCAAAATTGGAGCCAATCTTCCCAAACCCTGCTGCTGCTTTACCAACTTAAATTATGGAATATTATAAATATTTTGTTATTTCAACAGTGTTCACAGGTCTTCACCAGGATTAGATTGCATCTCAAGAAACCATTTCATTTCTCATCCATAAAAAGCAACTCCTCATCTATTAAAGTTTTATCATGAAATTGAAGCAAGTTAGTCACTCTACAGGCTTCACTTCTAGTTCTCTTGCTATTTCCACTACATCTGCAGTTACTTCCTTCACTGAAGTCTTGAACCTCTCAAAGACATCCATGAGGGTTGCAATCAACTTCTTCCAAATGCCTATTAAAGTTGATATTTTGACTTCTTGCCATGAATCATTAATGTTCTTAATGGCATCTATAGTGGTGAATCCTTTCCAGAAGGTTTTCAATTGACTTTGCCCAGAGCTGTCAGAGGAATTACTATCTATGTCAGTTATAGCCTTATGAAATGTATTTCTTAAATAATAAGACTTGAAATTCAAAATTACTCTTTGATCCATGAACCAAAGAATGGATGTTGTGTTAGTAGGCATTTTTAGCATACATCTCCATCAGAGCTCTTGGGCGACTGGGTGTATTAGCAATGAGAGTAATATTGTGAAAGGAATCTTTTTACTGAGCAGTAGGTCTCAACAGTGGGCTTAACATATTTGGTAAATCATGTTGTAAACAGATGTGCTGCTATCTAGGCTTTATTTTTCTACTTCCAGAACACAGGCAGAGTAGACTTAGTGTAATTCACAAGGGCCCAAGATTTTTGGCATGGTAAATAGCATTGGCTTCAACTTAAAGTCACTAGCTGCATTAGCCCCTAACAAGAGAGTCAGCCTGACCTTTGAAGCTTTGAAGCCAAGCGTTGACTTCTCCTCTCTAATTATAAAAGTCCTAAATGGCATCTTTTTCCAATATTAGGCTGTTTTATCTACACTGAAAATCTGTTGTTTAGTGTATTCACCTTCATCAATGATCTTAGCTAGATCTTCTGGATAACTTGCTGCAACTTGTATATCATCACTTGCTGCTTCACCTTGCACTTTTATGTTATGGAGATGACTTCTTTCCTTCAACTTCATGAACCAACCTCTGCTAGTTTCAAACTTTTCTTTTGTATCTTCCTTACTTCTCAGCTTTTGTAGAATCGAAGAGAGTTACAGCCTTGTTCTGGATTAGGCTTTGGCTTAAGGGAATGTTGTGGCCGGTTTGATCTTCTATTCAGACACAAATCATTTATTACCTTACAAAACACAAAACTTTATATCCTATTGGGATTTATTAATCCACTGATAGACCATTTGTATAAAATATTGACAATCTTACATCTGTCATCACATCGATCTTTGGGATTTATTTATGTAATCTTCTGGCTTATTGAATAATAATTCCTTATCAACATCTTTGAGCATCTTCACCCTACATTAAGAACTGGGTCAAAGATAAAGACTTTCCGACGTAAAGAATAAGTATTTCTCAATAAAGAGTTTGTGGGTAGTCTCATTCCTCTACTAGAACCCTAATATAAAGCTGGTTGTGTGAGCAATAAATGAAAATGACTATGATGAAAACCAAAGTGAATTGTGAAAAACGTGCGAAGTCCTATTCATTATTTTCTAGGGATCTAAAGTAGCAGCTATAAGGCCATTCATCAAAACTGAGTTTGGACTTTTGCATCAGGAGAAAGATATTTTTGAGCATTACTTTTCCATTATGCTCTTTTTATTGATCATAATTCCATGTTATGTCTGTCATCATGAAACCTATTCCTGTTTCAAAGCACTTCGAAATGATTTCTAGTGCTGCTTTTCCAAAAGAATAACTCTTTTTGTATTTGCTTACATTTTTGCATTGTTTATTTCATTTAGCTCCAAAATGAATGCAATATAATTTGCCAATCCAAACGTCAAAAGGGTGCCTCAGAAATGGTAAATTGTAACAAAACTTTAAAACACTAATTCAGAGGTAAGAATGTTTCCATGAAATCTTTGAGGTCTGACATCATCAACTTCAGCACAGTGGAAACACATCTTCTGAGGGAGTCGTCATTACAATGAGTATATTATCTTTTAAGCAGAATAGAGATTTCTACATTTTGTAGGTCAGGTTCCAGGGTTTACCAAAGATAGAAAAACATGAATAAACCTATATATTGACAGAAAAAGTCCTTAGAAAAATAAATGCCAATGTGTTCCATGGAAGTAATTATTCTGGAATGGGATCAAGAGCCCTGGATTCTTCTCCTGACTCTGCCTCTAAGCAACTAGGGAGTTTTTGTAAATCACTTCACATTTCCAGGTTTCAGGGTTCAAATCATGAAAGAAGGGGTCAGATGGTCTAAAAGTAAAAAGTTCCTTATAGATCTTCTCCTTTACAATCAGTGGGCCTTCTTTATTTATGGGCATAGCAGTGGTGAGTAGAAGAATGACATTCTCTATGACATATAATTAAGCCCCAGATCTTGTAGACATTCTCATGCATTTTCATACACTCCAGGAAACTGGAAGGTCAGTATTTATTTAGAAAATAACCTAAACTTAACCTCTCCAGATTCTAAATGATCTGTATCTCACACACACACACACACACACACACACATATGTATATATATATATACACACACATACATACATTTAACATTTGTCAATGCATCTCCCCAAATGCCCTAATTCTTTCTTACAGACTGGTCCTGGAACCAAGGCATTCACGTAAAATGCCTCCATAGGGATCAGTCAGCAGGCAGCTGGATAAGTCACATATATTGAGCCTTCTCCAGGAGTAACATATTTTCTATGTACTGAAAAGTAACACTAAAGAAGTAAAAAATGTAGGGTACTTTCTCTTGGACTTTTCTATGAATAACTTTGAAAGGACAAACAAGCAGTGGATGCAGTTGTCTGCATGACTTGACTAATCAATGTGTCTGAATCTACTTCTATTAATAAAAAAATGCATAATAAATCAGTGGCTATGACTTTTTACTCAGGATGGTGGGACAATATATTTTACTTCCTAGTGATTGTACACCTCTCTTCTCTGTTTCGCAATTGCTCCTTGCCTCATTCAGACAATAATGTGGGACCTAGAACTTTGAAGTTTTCCCCTAAATGGTCTTTCCCATGAATTCATCCATCAAAGTACCATTTTAAGCATGTTACTCCCTGGCTGTAAAACATTCAGTGTCTCTGTGATTTCTAAATAATGGCTAAAATCCATAGCTTGGAATTTAAGGTCTTCTATTCTCTGTCCCTATCCACAATTCCAACTTTATCTTCCACTCTAACATCTGACAATCTGTATTCTTATTCACATAGGTCCAGTAGGCCCCTCTGCAGTTTTCATTATCATATATTTGTTCACTCTGTATTTTTTTTTGCCTCAGTGTATTTTGTCTTCTCTCCATCAGTAATATTCTATTCATCCATAGACACCCAGCATAAATGCCAACTTCCCTCATAAAGGTCAGTCTATTGTCCTTCATCTCTGCCTTTTGACACAAAGAATTATGTTCATTATTGCATTATCACATTGTATTTTATTTCCACAGCCTGTGTACATGTCTTCCTCCAAAGATTACATTTTTCCCTGAGGGCAAATTCTATTCCATATCCTGTTCATCTTTTGATTCTCAATGGCACTCAGTAGAGTTCTTTGCAAAATAAAGAAATCTTTAGAACGTCAATAAATTAATTTAATCAATTGCTACATCATTTTCACCACTTAAAACTGCTTAAAAAGAGTTTTTTTGTTTGTACTTATCCATTAAAATTCTAATTTACTCTACATTTACTTTTCCTTTTAAATACAATCTGAGAGCATTTATATGAAAATTGTGACATTAAGTAATGTGTTTGATCCAAAATGAATAACTAAATATGAGAATGATGTTTGCTTTAGAATTTCTCCAGATAGTCTCATGTTATTAAATATATATAATGAAAAGAAAAATACCTGAAGTCAGGGCATCAAATTGAAGTTATGGCACTGGTCACATTATTTCACCATTATTAATTACAGATTTAAAAAATGCTGTCCTGTTAAACGTACAACATACCATATACTTGCTTTCAAACAGTCCTTTACTGAGTAATCGCAAGTGTTGTGCAGTAAGACCTTAGATCCTATGTTTAACATAGAAAATCAACCTATAAGTGGAAGGATGTACATACATGTGAAAGAGACAGCCAAAGGCAGTCAAACAACTGAAATGGGAAAGAAAAATGATTAAAGGGAATATATCTGCTAGGTAGGCAGAAGGTAATGTATAAATGACTAACAATCCATTTAGAGAATTCTTTTTAGGCAAAAAAGTGTGGCAGAGTAGAAAGTTATGAACTACATAACATACCGTGACAAAAATTCCCAGGGCAACCAGTACCTTTCCATTTTCAAATATGTGTATGAGAAAAACCATGAATAATGGATTTCATATAACATCTTTGCTATGCATTATTTAAAATATTTGTGCTTACTGAAAGTGATCACATTCTTTTTTCATTATAGTTTTGTGATGTGTTTAAGATGCTCTGCTTGTGATATTAGTGTAGGGACATGATACTGGACACAATGTTTTAAAGCCTACAGCAGATTTATCAGAACTTAGATGGCATTGTAAGCATTTGGAAAAAAATCCATTGCAAACTATTTTTTAAAAAACTATTCAATATTTGTATATTGTTTATTCTAGAAAGGATGACATAGAAATAAAAAGAACAGGTGCATGCTAAATTGTGTCTTGGTTAATTCTCCAGTTGAGTGTCATGGCTTATTCTGCATTTCACATCTCATCAATATCTTAGAAAAAGGCCCTTTTGCCCCCACACATATCTCCAATTTAGTGGAAGTTTTCTAGGCAAAATAGAGTTAAAATGTAAATGACTTAATTGTCTGAAAATATCAGACTCTCCAGCCAAAATTCATACATTTAAACCTACATCTTAGTAGGAAAACACCTTAAAACCAGATAATCAATTTTGAAAGCTACCTTAGAGGTTATCAAGACTGAATTCATTTTCTTACAATGGAAGATGCTAATTTATATTGGATATTAACTTAAGGTATCATCACTTTTTTTTTAGCACAAATATGTTACATTTGCTTAACATTATTTACCAATCTCCCACCATGTTCTAGGTACTGTGTATAAAGTATGTATATTATATGTGTATATAATATCAATATGTATGTCAGGGACCATTTCTTTGTAGGCTTACTGGAACTAGACAAAACAACCAAATTTTATATATATACACTTATGTTCTGAGAGCATGTATTATAGAACATATGTGTATATATATTTCTATATGTGTGTATGTAATATATATGTATATATAAAACAGTAAGACTAACAGACTTAAATCCTTACATATAAATACCATTTCAGTGTCATTGGTAGAATCCTAACTCTACTGAGGTGTGCGAGTGTTTATAAATGTAGATCTAATTGTTGAACTGGGTTGGTGATTCAATCTGCTGTTTTCTCTGTGGTTGCTTTTGTTACATGAAGCACGCTTTATATTACGCAGTCACAATTTTATGCATACATACTCATATTTAAAGCTGCTGTATGCGAACAGGATTATATATGTTTGATTCACGGCTGTATCTGCAGAACCCAGAACAGTGCTCAGTGTCCACTGACTCCCTCTGAGTCTCCATTGTCTATCATTCCACTCCCTATGTCCTTGTGTACACATTTTTAGCTCCCGCTTATGAGTAAGAACATGTGATGTTTGATGTTCTATGTTTGGCTTGTTTCACTTAAGATAATAGCCTTCAGTTCTATCCATTACACACACACACACACACACACACCATATTTTCTTTATCTGTTGATGAACACTTAGTTGATTCATCTTTGCTGTTATGAATAAAGTTGTAATAAACATATACATGAAGGTATCTTTTTGATAAATTGATTTATTTTCCTTTGTGTAGATACCCAGTAGTGGGATTGCTGGATTGAATGGTAATTCTATTTTTAGCTCTTTGAGAGCTCTCCAGACTGCATTCTATAGAGGTCATACTAATTTACATTCCCACCAATATATAAGAGTTCCCTTTTCTCAGAATCCTCTCCAACATCTGCTGTTTTTTAATCTTTAATAGCCATTTATCATCATAGCCATTTTGACTGGAGTAAGATGATATCTCATTGTGGTTTTAATTTGAATTTTACCTATTTTGAAAGATGGTCGAAACTCAGGTTTAAAAGGAATTAGAATGATACATAATAATTTAAATGAAATATACATAATATATACAATAATTATAGTAACAAAACTTCCTTTTATTTTTAAAATTCTTAAAATTTTAATTATTAAGGATACATAATTGTTGTATATCTTTATAGGGTACATGTAATGTTTTGATACTGTCATACAATGTGAATTAATCAAATCAGGGTAATTCGGGTATCTATCACCTCAGGTATTTAACATTGCTTTGTATTAGAAACATTCCAATTCCACTCTTTTAGTTATTTTAAAGTATACCCTAACTTATTTTTGATTATAGTCATTTTGTTGTGCTATCAACTATTGTTCATTATAACTATCTAACTGTATTTTTCACCAATTAACCATTCCCACTTTATTCTTCCCTACCTGCTACCCTTCATAGCCTCTGGTACCCATCACTCTACTGTCTGTCTCCATGAGATCAATTGTTTTTCATATTTAGCTACCACATATGAGTGAGAACATGTGAGATTTATCTTTCTGTGCTTGGCTTATTTCACTAAGGTAATGTTCTCCAGTTCCATTCATGCTGTTGCAAATGGCAGGATTTCATTTTCTTGTGGCTATATAATATTCCATTGTGTATATATGCCACAATTTCGTTATCCATTCATCCATTGATGACCACTTAGGTTGATTCCATATCTTGGCTATTGTGAATACTGCTGCAATAAACATGGGAGTACAGATTTCTTTTTGAAATACTGAATTTACCTATCATTTCTGAGTGCTTAAGTGAGAGCCACATTCTGAGCTAAGCCTTTCCCATAATTTATCTCGTTTATTCCTCATATGCCATGTGGGTAGATCATTATTCTCATTTTAAAGTTGGTAATACTGAAGCTCAGAGAGGTTGAGTAATTTTGCACAATATCCTAATGTGAGCTGTTGGCAGAGTTGAAATTTAAAATGAGTTGTTTTCTGATGCCCAAAGTCCCTTTTTATAATGTTTGTGATATTTCCAATAGTTCAGATGCCAGCATGTCATGCCCAGTGGACCTAATTGAGCATAATGAAAAAAACACATAATGCAAATTTTGTCATAAACTAAATTATTATTAATACTAATTTTGGTATAACCCTGAAAGCCTGCCTAAAATTATTCAGAACAAGGGAGTGAGTTGTTTGGCTAAGCTTCTTCCCTTGGTTGCTACATCCTTTGGTGCAAGGTCTTTGGTTTTGACTTCTTAAAGTAGAAATAAATACCCAGCCAAATACCTAAGCTAGAATTTGGATGCTTAATTTAAACTAAGCCAAGAAAGACTGTTTATTTTTTAACTTAGAAACTTTAAGTACGACATACATACAACAATGCACGTACTGTAAACATACAGCTCCCTGAAGTTGTACAAACTGAACATACCTATGTATTTAGTCCCAAGATTTAAAAGAAAACAGAATATTACCGGCATTCTATTAGCACTCTCTTCCCCCATCTCTCCACCCATGGTCCCTTACAATCATTAATTCTTCCCCCTCCCCCAGGAATAATCACTATCTTGACTTCCTGATTTCTATCAGTATAGATTAGAATTGCCTGTTTTTTTTTTTTTTTTTTGAGACACGGTCTTCTACCATCTCCAGGGCTAGAGTGCAGTGGTGTCATCATAGCTCACTGCAACCTCAAACTCCTGGGCTCCAGTGATCCTGCTGCCTCAGCCTTCCACATAGCTGGGACTATAGGTGCACACCACCACACCCAGCTAATTTTTCTATTTTTTGTAGAGACATGGTCACACTCTTGCTCAAGCTGGTCTCAAACTCCTGGCCTCAAGCAATCCTCCCACCTTGGTCTCTCAAAGTACTAGGATTACAGGCATAAGCCATCGCACCTGGCCACAATTGCCTTTTTTTGTACTTTATATAAGTGGTATCATAATCCTTATTTTTTTAATGTGGTTGTTTATGTTTTATTTAATGGTGTAAATATACTACAGTTTATTTATTATAACTGTTCTGTTAATGAACATTAACAGAACAGTTTTTCAGCTTTTGCAGGGTATTCCTGTAAACATCCTAGTACATGTATTTTGAACATATTTGCACATTTTTGTTGAGTTTATACTTAGGAATGGAATTACTGGGTCATAAGAGTTGTATATATTCAACATAATTAGTGCCAAATATTTTTCCAAATTTATGTTGCCCCCAGTAGTATATGCAAGTTCTGGTGGATGTGAAGTAGTATTTCATTATAATTTTAATTTCCATTTTCTTATGACAAAATGAAACTCAGCACCTTTTGAAGTGTTTATTGGTAATTCTTTTGTGAACTATGTATTAAAGTTTTGGCCTCATTTTCCTTTTGGGTTGTCTATCTTTTTGTATTAATTAGTAAGGGTTTATTATATAGTTTGGATACAAGTCCTTTGTTGGAGACATACATGTATATACACACACAAACACACACTCATATTACAAAGGACCTTCTACTTTGTGGAATGAGAATAAAGATTGTATATAGATAGTGGTAGTTTAAATTTATATATATTTTCTAAGATTATTTGTGTGTGTGTGTAGAGTGAGACAAAGACTAAATTTTCCCAACATTATATAACAAAGATTTGAGTCCCTATGTCTATTACTCTTTTTTTTTTTTTTATTTTGAGACAGAGTCTCACTCTGTTGCCCTGGCTAGAGTGATTGCCGTGGCGTTAGCCTAGCTCACAGCAACCTCAAACTCCTGGGCTCAAGCGTTCCTCCTGCCTCAGCCTCCCGAGTAGCTGGGACTACAGGCATGTGCCACCATGCCCGGCTAATTTTTTCTATGTATTTTTAGTTGTCCGATTAATTTCTTTCTATTTTTAGTAGAGACGGGGGTCTTGCTCTTGCTCAGGCTGGTTTCCAACTCCTGAGCTCAACCAATCCACCCGCCTCGGCCTCCCAGAGTGCTAGGATTACAGGCATGAGCCATCGCGCCCGGCCCTATTACTCTTTTTATCCACTTCATGTGGGTCCTTAATATAGTGCTTTCCAAGAGATACAGGGAAAAAAACATTGCTGACTTCCCAGTGATTTGCAGAATAAGTTACACTTTTTTTTTTTAGATCAAGATTAAGACACTTCACATTTCTTCTAGATTAAAAATGAGAAAAGACTACCTGGAAATTACTTTCCAGGAGAACCCTAAGCAATCTAGTTGGAAAATTCAGATAGTAATAAAATTTTCGACTTACACAGGGCTAGCCAAAATTTATTCCAAACATTTTCTACCCTTAAGCAAAACCAAGAATTAAATGAGGACAACTTTTACAAATCTGGGTTGAGTTTCAATGCTCAAATGTCAAACAATATTAAATCTCAATTTCTGAGGGCTAGACACAGTGAGACGCTACTTGCTCTTTTCGTGGCAAGACTCTCGTATTCTGTACAGAGTTTGTCGTGGTGAGTGTCCCAATTGCTATCAAACAGGCTTCTGTGCATTTTGCTAAATGTAGGTTTGAATTAAAAATCTTCAGGCATTTATAGGAAAGTAATTTAGATATAGCTGAGGGGACTCTGGAAAAGATAAATGACTTCACGTTCTTCCCATTAAGAACTGACCAGAAACAAACGCAATGACTGTGTTCTGTTTAGAGTAACAAAAGAAGACTGATCATTTAACTAGTGTAAAATAAGGTTATAAGTGACAAGTCCCGTGCTCCAGCTAGCAAGTAAGATGTCATTATATATTTTAATATAAAAGTATTCTTCCCCTCCCCGCCCCACTATCCAGGAAGGAAAAGTATTTTCCTCGGATATAAAAGTCTTTGTTTGACATAGCACCTTTAATCATTGTCACAAACATTCCATTTCTTAAGTAAACTTGCTTATTTCATGAATTGTGCTAGAAAGCAGGAAGGCTAAATTTTCCGTTTGCATTAACTGACTCATTTCTGCATCTTTGGCAAAAGGGGGGATATTTGTGAAAAGAAATGAGTAGAAATGAGCTCTTTTTCTTCCTGGTGAAACAGGAATCAGGGGGTTTGAGGCACACAGGGTTGTAGTAGAGGCTGTAAAACCTGCAAGCCTGTCTTTCTCCCTTTACATCATGATGCCTTTATTTGGATAGTGTTACTACCTTTTCATCTTTGAGACAAAAATCAGATCCTACCTCTATTCATGTTGGACAATATTCAGAATTCTGTCTAAATCCCCGATTGCGTAAGCAGTTTTCATGATTCATGTCCATTTGAAAGAGCAGTTCTCAAGTACTAAAACATGTTTACAACACAGACCACAGAATTTTCAGAACACTTTCAAAAGGTTCACAGATGTTTCAAAGCCCATTCATGTATTCCCAAAATAGGAAACTTTGAAATAAAGGCAGATTGCTTGAGCATTGAAACTTATTTCAAAGCTAATGGTAAAGATATATGTATTAAAGCCATGATGTTCCATATACCATGTTTTCCATGCCCATTGTCATATACCAGATCTTGGAAGCTAATTGGTCAATACCAGGAGCACTACTGCACATCAAAGATCTTAATATAAATTACTTTTAGTGAGGGATCTAGAGAGACTGAATTTACTAAGGCAAGCCAATAGAAAGAATAGGAAAAATGTAGAATGCAGTCCAGAAAGCAAAGTGAGTGGAACCCAATTTACAGATGAGTAAGTGAAATTCAAAGAGAATAAGCTTGCTTGAAATTACATAGTTTAAGAAAGTGTATGAAGATTGTATTATAAAAAGTAGTTCTGATTTTAAATTCTTATTCTCAGCTTTTTCCCATGGCTCCCTAATTATATCACCAAGATGTTTAGTTCCAGTAGATTTACCTCTTCTGAAAAAACAACAGAGATTAAATTAAATTGGAATAGATTCAACAGTTTCATATGGCCAATGACACCCTGACAAAAATAAAAGTATCTTATATTTGAATAGGACTGTGTAGAATACACTAGTTTCCAGATACACTTTCTCATTAAACTCTTCCCACTTACTGTCTTTTATTGTAGGAAGAAGGTGATATTACATTATTGTGGGATCAGGTTGATCAAGAATTGGTTAGATCCTGATCCCTTGATTGTAGTTTTGAAGTCTGAGAGTACAAGGGTGGATGTTTGAAAAGGAAAATTTAGAAAGGGGTGCCTTCTATCTTAGTCATCAATATAAGAAGAGAAAACAAAATTCCTTAAATACCCAATGATGTTTTCTCTTTCTTGAACAGTAATAATGTATATTGGGATTTTTTTCAATGTAAAAAACAAAATAAAAGAAAGAAAGATATGATCTTTCCATCCAGTTAATTTTTTGTCTTTGAAATCTCTCATTCTCTTATTTTATATGTTTATACACACACATATGTATACACAAAAGAACAAAATAATAAATAAAAACCATCCCCAAATTTCTCAAACTACTTCTACGAATAAAAATTGTTTGTCTCCACACATATGTAGCTTTTAAGGACTTGCTTGCCTAAAGAGGTCAAATTTGCATGCTGTTCTACATCTTGCTTTTGTTCCAGTTGATGAAGGGAGTTGTCTAAGTCAGGTTGGGTGGAACTGTATCTACCTTGTTAAAGTGTTCATACTTTTTATGACATTTTGTTATTTTGCAGCCCTTATTCTGCAATAATACCACTGATAGCAAATTGCATCTGTCTCTAAATCGGGGACAAAGACAGGTGGTTTGGTGAGATTTTTGCTTGAGATTCCAGGACAGTGAATGTTACTATATGTTCTACTAGTTTGTTAATTTGTAGGGTATTTAAATAATTTATCATCTAAACAAGGGTATTTTTGAAAGAAAAGGGGTGCAATCTTAGTCCATTTTGTGCTGCTATAACAGAATACCTGAGACAGGTAATTTATAATGAACAGATACTTATTTTTTACAGCTCTGGAGGCTGGGAAGTCCAAGGTCAAGTGGCTTGCATTTGTGAAGGTCTTCTTGCTATTTCATCCCATGCCAAAGGCAGAAGGGCAAGAAAGTATATGTGCAAGAGAGAGAAGGGAGCCAAATTTGTCCTTATAAGGATACTACTTCCATGATAAGGAACCCACTCCCTTGATAATGATATTAATCTAGTCATGAAAGCAGAGCCCTCATGACCTAATCACTTCTTAAAGGTCCCACTTCTCACCACAGTTGCATTGGGGATTGCATTTCCAACAAATGAACTTTAGGGGACACATTCAAATCACAGCAGGTGCTATTAATAATACATCTGGACCACATACATAAACTGGGATTAAGTAGGGAAAATTGGGATATTTGATGGCTCTCAATTAAGAATATGAGACACCTTTATTTTTTTTCTTATTGTGCCCTATACAACTCTCTCCCACACCCAATGATCCCCCACAATTCTATTAGTGACATTCCATAACCATACATCTGACAACCCTCTTCCCAAGCCAACATTTTGAAATAATATTCTTTTAGGAATTTCTTGAAAATATCATTCTTTTAAGATCTTGTATCTTAAGGCCTTCCTCACATGTGTTTTCTCTGCCTAGAATATTTTCTTTTTCCTTTCCTAACTATTGTTAATTCCTACTCATTTTCCAGTTCAACTTATTCCCTTTGTGAAAATTCCCAACTTCCTGTTGCTCCTTACCTGCTATGGGAAAAAAATTTTAACCTAGAATCCGTTATGTTTATGAGTAAAACAGGAGTAATTCCAAGACACTGTTTAATGAAAAAAATGACAAAATATTATGTCACAAAATATTATGGCAAAATATTATTATGCCTAGCAAGTTGTAGAAAACAAAACAAAACAAAACCAAAAACCTTTTATTTGTATTCAAGTTTCAAGAAACTGTCAAAAATATTTTATTCATAAGTTGCTTCAGCTGGTACATAAGACAGTTAATTGTCCACTTTAAATACCAAGGGATATATTTAAGAATTTTATAAATGAGAAAACAATAGATTCAAAAGGAGAAACTTAATAAGCTTATCACTGATTGATTTCATTAACTAACATAATTTATGAACCAGACATTGATTTTATCACTTGATGCAACTTTCAAAACAAACCTTGAAGCCAACTTAAATATAAGGGTTCCTAATAGCTATTTCAAAACTTGCAATCTGGAAAAGGATGGTACTTATATTCTTTCCCCTGGGGCTCAGGAATGAGAAAGGACTGCTTATGGCAAACAATGCATCTGATTTTAAAATATTTTTAAGAATTCCAGCTGGCAGGGGGAAATTCACTGATTGGAAGCTAGTTTCCATTTTAAGAGGGTATGTCATATTTCTGAGTTCATATTTTCATTTTTAAAAAGGGAGTGATTGCCACCTACTTCCACAACATAATAAACGTTCAGCTAAAGGTTGGTTGGTCCCAAAGCAATTCACCATCGCAGAAACTTAACCATTGAACTTGAAAGGTAGAAACAATCTGCTCCTCCTATCTTTTCAACCCTTGTAAGACACACTGACCATGCTGCATTTTCATGTCTGTCTTTTTCCTTTATGTAAACATCTTTCAGGACAGGAACTATGCTTTCTTTTTCCTATTCTTAATTTCAAGTATACACAAACTCACTAGATGTTTGAGTGGATGGATGAGTGGTTTTCTCTTGAACTTTCCTGTGAATGCAGGCCACATTGAAAAGAACTCAGTCTATTCCTCCTTTATTTGCCTTTTCATGAGATTTAGAATGATGAGACTAAACACATAGGAATGTATAAATCATATCTAATTACAGATAAGTATATTGTAAGAACTCTGTCTCTCTAAACCCTCTTTTTATACATGGCTGTCTTTTGGAGACTTAAAGATGCAATAGATAATGGAATTATTTTATAAACTTAACAGGAAGAAATTTTCATTAACAGCCACAGTATGACCACAATCTACATTTGACTTATTCTCTTCGTAATGGTCAAGAACTCTTCGCCATTTCTTTTTAAATCCTTGTTGGAAAATTCTGAGTGTTATTACAAGATCAGGTCATTTGAAAGAAACTTCTGTATAATAAGGTTAAAAAAAGCCACTTAGATTACTTTCGAGAAGTGACACTTGTTTTAAAATATCCAAATTCCGTACTCTTTTAGGAAAACCCAGCCTAGCAGGAGAGTCAAATTCTGTGAGGTAGTTTTTAGACAAGACCCTGGGATTGAAGATGCTGCATAATAGCTGTTTGCAGCTCTAGTTATCTATATCTTCGTATAGGAAACATAGGTTTGTATGTTGAGCTTTCACACTAATTCAAGAGGAGCTGTCCATTGTGAGAAGTGAAATAAAAATGATGGAAAAGACTGCTGCCTTTCATCCTGGGTGGGTGTGCTATCCACAGGTAACAGAGTGGCATTTGACAAAAGAATATATTCTCTGTCCTTGTTGCCTTGGGAGAGGAAGTAATTCTATGACTTGAAGGCAACTCTCCAACAGATTGTTTTTTTTTTTTTACAAATTGTTACCAGGGTATTCTGAAAAGGTTTTTAGATGGCTAGGTTTTAAATTCTGCTATCATAGCATGACAGTGAAATGGAATGGAAAAAGTACATATTTTGATGCCATATACTTAATGCCCATGCTTAGTCAAATACTTAAGATATCTAACCTTCAGTTTTCTAATCTGTAAAATGGAAATAATAATAGCACCTACTTCAAAAAGTCCATGATGATTTAGTGAAACGATTTTGTGTCTACATACAGTGGCTAATCACTATATGTTAGCTATTATTATCATTTGTTTTTAGTATCATTTAGTCATTTATTATTTGAGCTGGGTTCATGGTCCAGACTATGCACTGGGTAAGGTGGAGGGAGGTGCTAAAACAATGATTCATATGTCCTGCATTCAAAGATTGGACTGAGTGTAAGGAGATAATGAACTCAAATAAAGAACAATTTTATTGGCAAATGAATTCATTGATTGCCTTAAAAGAGAACTTTGGGAGTTATGATTAAGGTGAGATTATTTTCATCGTGGGGTGAGAAGTATGTAGGGGGCTGGAATTTCTGGCTTGGGAAACATTCTCCTAAAGATGGATTTGGAAAGATGAGTCTGAGTGACTTAATATAAGAAAGTACTCCATCCCCGATGGAACAACATAGACACATGAAAACATTTGGTAGACATGGGGAAATTGACAAGGGATTAAGTTTGGATAGTATATTAATTTGCTAGGGCTCTTGTAACAAAATACCACAGACTGAGTAGTATAAACAACAGAAATTTATTTTCTCACAGTTCTGGAGGCTGCAAGTTCAAAATCAAAGTACTGTCAGGGTTGGGATTTTCTGAGGTCTCTCTTCTCAGCTTCCAGATGACCACGCTCTTGCTCCCTGTTCACATGATCAGCATCCTTGGATCCTCTTCCTCTTCTCATGAAGATATAAGTCATAGTGGATTAGGGACCCACCCTAATAGACTCATTTTAACTTAATTACCCCTTTAAGCCTTTATCTGGTACTATATTTACATTCTGAGGTACTGGAGGTTGAGACTTCAACATGTGAATTTTGGGGAGTCAGCCCATAACAAATGGAAAGGCTCGAAATGTAATTTGGTGACTGACTATTGTCAGCTTTGAATGATAGTCCAGGCCATGAAATTTATTTCACAGACACCTGGAAGACACTGAGTGTTTTTGACAGAGACAGGATCAAAGCAGTACTTTAAAAAGGTTAATTTTCTTTGATATATAAATTGGATTAGAAAAAAGAGAAACAGAAGGCTCAGGTTCCAAATGAAAAAGTCTTCTTGCTAAACCAGACTATAATACTTTAGATTTGATAGGAAGTATGGTATAAAGGACCCATGGGCTGTCAAGTAGGCAAAGATTATGAAAATAAAAATGATCAGGTTTTAAAATAGATTGACTCCTGCATACAAAGAGAGCATTATGATTTGGAAGTGGGAATTTTCCATGGCTGGAGCAGAAAGTCGGGGGGAGTTTCTGAATTTTTAAGAAAAGATGACTCTCTCAGTTTTGCACCATGGGACATCTTAGGGGTACTATCCATCAGTCATCTGAAATGTGGGTCTAGGCTTCAGAAATTGGACTTGGAGGTACATACGGGAGAACTGGAGTTGATTGGCAAATTGACTTATGCGTAACTCAGGTCTGAATTTTAATACTAACAGGGCACAGAAGTCCCTTGAAAGTGATCAGCCTCTTGGAAACAACTGACAAATGGTGCAATTTGATTAGAGTTCAACCGCCTGGTTTTAAGCAAAATGTCTGTGGGAAACTTAAACTTCATATAAAGGGAAACCTTATGCTTTAAAAGAATGTTCAGATAAGGAGATATGGGGCTCCAATATTGGAATTCTATTTACACATAGTACTTGGGATGGCTAGATAAAGTCTTAAAAGATTGGTAATTCAAGCTTTTGATTCATTCCTTTTAGAGTAAGTTTTGAATGGTTTAAGGAGTTTTGCTACTGTTTCCTAGTTGTTACCAACTAAAAGAAGAAAAACGGTAGCACAGATAGCCCTCATTAACCCCCTCACATACACACAATTTCAGATGGACGAAATAACAAATGAGTTTCTTGTACTTTCTATTCTTTGGAGAAGCATCAAAAATTGTAGTTAAGAAACCTGGAATCTTGTCCTAATTCTGGTCCAGTTCGCTATGGGAATTTAAGCAAATCATTTTAATTATTTGTCCTTGGTTTTCTTATAATTTAAAATATGGTGCAATAGGGAAATATTTTTAGTTAATTGACTTCATCAGCACAGAATGCACCTTATATAATAATAGGGTGTATTTCTGACAATATTCAGCCAGTTCCAGAATGCAAAAAGGGCGTCTGCATTTGAGCTGTGTGACCATAGGAGAAAGTGTGAAAACAATGCCTAGCACAGTGACTGAAACAAGTGAAGCACTTTATAAATATGTGCTATACGGGTGAATGAAATTCAACAGACATATAGGAAAACTCAGGAAGAAGAAACTGTCAATGCATTGTAGTGTAAATGTGGGACTTTCAAAGTTAGCTAAAGCCTTGGAAGTTTAACTGGATTTCCGAGTACCTGCATCTTCTGGAAACTAGACAGCTGAGGCTCAAAGGGGGAATCCATCACCCCAATTTAAAACAAATTTACTCAAACTTGCACAGATTAGGTCAATCTGGACATGTCTGGATATGTAGCTCAATATTTTCTCACATATTAATAATAAACTTTCAAAGCAACCAGATTCATTGGCTATTGTCATCTCTTTTTCTAAAAATGACATTAAAATGTGAGAAAGGTCATGTAACTTAGAAAAGTTTATCTATAAGAGCATTGAGTTCTGGCTATGATCTGCCTATGCTGAATCTTTGAAGGTGACAACTTTGTCCATTCTTTTTTAGTACTTACCAATAGCAAAAGGGTAATGGAGATTCCTCGGCTACCTAGAAATATAATTCTCATACAGGCTTGCTCACTTATTTGAAGTAGTAGTTTAGCAAAGCCAGAATTTCTTTCTGATTCCAACTGAGTTTCTTCCAAACTCTGAGTCTATATGGGTAGTCGCCAATGTACAGGGCTGGGAGATGTGATATAATGGTGCCTGCAGGCTAGGAATCTGGTCTATGGGACATATTGTTATTTACAGAGTTGCCATGAAACTTGGCTGGAGACCCAGCCCTCTACATTGGAGCCAGACCCTGAGTGTCTTCGGCTAATGAGCATGTTTCCAGGGAGAAAAAAAATAATTGCTGGTAAGCAAAGGCACTGTTAATCATCAACTGTGTGGCATCTGCTTCCACAATTACATTTCTAAAAGATCTGGATAATCATATTCTTTTGAAAATGGTCTAATTAATATGTTTTTTGCTATTATTATATTTTGAGCATCAGTAATACCAAGGTAATCACTAAAAGCCTCCAATTTTGCAGTAGGTAAAGATATCTTATTGATTGACAAAAATATCCAGAGGAAGTAACGTGAATTAACCAAGACCGTGATGATTCTAGTCATTGGCAAACCCAAGCAAGTAAACTGAATATTTTGTGCATTTTCTTCTCGCACAAGTTATTCTGGGTATAACCAGGAACATATTCAAAACCAGAGATATCTTCCTAAGCACACATGCAGAGAGAATAAAAAATATGGCCACCCTGTAAAACTGAGTTTGAATCTCAGTCCTGACACTAACCATCTGTGTGGCAGTGAACATAAACATTTGCAACGTTGGTTGCCTCTCCTTTACAATATGGGCTATAATTTGTGCCTTAAAGTATTCTTACGAAGATTAAATGAGATGACACATACAAAATGTGCTGGCACAATAAATTAAACTCAATAATGGACTTAGTATTCAATAAATTATAATTTCCTTTCTCCATAATATTAAGCTATTGGTATCATGTCCCTGTTTTTATGTTTTATGACTTGGCAAGTAGGAGTCGACTCATATGGATAGTGGAACGAAATACTGCAATTTGGCCTGTCCAGGATATGTGGTTACCAAAGCTATTAGACGTTTGGTTAACAAACTAAAAGCAGAGCATCATGGCATCAATGATAACTGCTAAAACACTGAATACCAGATTTAGCAATAATTATCAACAAGACTCTGGCCTCTCCCAGGGGGGCACATGATATACAAGCCACTAGTCGCTGCTACATCTCTTTCAACTATTAATGAAGTAGAAGAACAGAGTTGACAAACTGAAAATGAAACTAACTTACCAGTTGTGTTTCAGATTTGAAAGATAATGTAAAAATTATATACATATGAGACTTAGGTAATTTTCCCTATAGAAAAGGGTTTCTAAAAATACTAATACTAATAACTGTTAACTTTTATTGTTAGTTTATTCCAAGGAAGTAATTATGCAAGCTTTCTATTTTTATTCTTACCACAAATATGTCAAGTGGTTACTATATTTTTGCTTTTTGGTAGATAAAGAAATAAAGATATAGAAAAGTTAAGTAATTTGTCATATAACATTACTTGTAAGTAACACAGTTGGGATTTGAGTCTAGAACCTGTGAGTATTCAAAACTGATTTTAACATAAAATGTCATGATATTTCAAGTGTTAAGAAGCTTTAGACAGTCTCTCTAAGAGGCCTGGAGTTTTTGATCTCAGGGAATCTCCAATTCTTGCTGAAATTATTTTTGGTTTTCATACTTGCCTGGGCTTTGAGGAATCCTGGGCATTTTGGCTCTCTTGTATTACTGACAACTGGCAGTAGTCAAACATGGGGAGCAAAGATTTCTATCTTATAAAGAGAGAATATGTTACTCGAGAAGAGTCAGAGATCATCAGAAATGTTCTCTGTAACCCTATTCCTCTTAGATGGGAATCAAAGATGCTTTGGAAGTATACAAAGCATAGTCATTATCTCGATGCTTTCTAAAAATAAATAGTAAGATTTCCAGTTTTGTCCAGCCTTCAAACCTCATTTTCCAGATGACAAGCTTTGTTTCGGCTTTCTGAGTCGGTTGGTATTCATCTACCTTCTTACTTTTCCCAGCTCATGGGCATAGACGAATTCATGTAGTCGGAGTCTTTTGGGCAGGATAGAGCATTTGGTGCCCTTATTTTGTATAAGGAGCTTCCTGGTTTTTAATTACTTTTATTATGAAAACACATGCACATGGCAATAAATAAATAAATAGGCAATGTAAAAGGCTACAAAATGAAAAGCTAATTACTTTTACACTTTGGACTTACTCTTTCTCCTCAGTCAATAACTAAACAGACTTTACTATATGTTTCCACGGGAAAAATAAGTATATATTTTTTATAAACTGTATCCTGTATACACATATAAACGTATTTTTTTTGTTTTTACATAGGAGCATGTGCATTTCAGATATTTTCATACTTTTTTTTTCATGAAATGTATCTCAGAGGGAGATTTTCAGATAAAACAGAAGAGTAAAACTAAATATCCTAATCTCTCTTCCAATATCTACTCAAGCAACGGTTTGAAAACAAAGAAAAAGAAAAACTTCTGTTACTGGACACAAAATAATTAGAGTAAAATATATTTTTATATTCTTAGAAATACGGAAGCAAAAGGCAAAAATAAAAGATTCAGGTGTAGTACCCAAACCATTTGACCAATATCTCAGAAACTATAAGGACAGAATACAGGCAACCAAATTCTGAGAATTATTATTAATTTGAAGAAAAATGTACAATAGTCAAATCATCTTGGCAAAAAGAAAGTATGGCCGAAAGTTTTGCAAATTTAGAAAGAGGTATAAATATAGACTCAGGAAGCTCAGTGTACTTCAAGTGAACAAATTATGAAGAAAACCCTAACTTAAGCAAATCATAGTCTAACTGCCAAAAACCAAAGTGAAAAACCTTGAAAGCCACCAGACAAAAATGAAATATTTCATAAACAGAAAAAATAATTTGAATAATTCATCAGAAACTATGGACGTCAGAAGATTGAAACTACATTTTAAAGTGTTGAAGGTAAAAAAATGAAAAACCCATCATTTTTTATCCAGTGCAAGTCTCCTTTAAGAAAAAATGTGAAATAAAGAGAAACTAAGAGAATTTGTTGCCAGCAGACTTGCACTCAAAGAAATGTTAAAGGAAGTTTCTCAGACTAAAAGGAAATTATACAGATAACACACAGATCTTCAGGAAGTAATGAAGAGTGCCAGAAATGGCAAATACCTGAGCAAATAAATGGACTTTTTTCTCTCAGTTTAATAAAATTAAATA
>NW_012148308.1:1608482-1619729 GCF_000956105.1 Propithecus coquereli
AAAGCTTCTGTATAGCAAAGGAAACAATCAACAAAGTAAAGAGACAACCTACAGAATGGGAAAAAATATTTGCAAACTACTCATCTGACAAGGGATTAATAACTACAATATATAAGGAGTTCCAACAACTCAATAGAAAAAATCAAATAATATTAAAGCAGTTAAGAAAGGGAGAAGAGGATAACAACAACAGTGATAAAAACAAAACAGGAGACAAAGAAACAAACAAAAAATAAAAATGTAGACTTCGGTCATATTAACAATTGCAATAAATGTTAATGGACAAAACATTCCAAATAAAGTAGATATTTTCAGAATGAATAAAAAAGCAAAACTCGATTTTATGCTGTCTGTAAAATAAATAGTTTAGCTAGAAAAACAAAGATATATTAAACTAATGGATGAAAAAAGATACACTATGCAAGTAGCTTAAGAAGGCTGGAGTGACTATAGTAATATCAGACAAAATTGAATTCAAATCAAAGAGCATCGTCAACAATAAGGAAGGGCATTTTATAAAGTCCAAAAGATCAAATCATCAGAAAGACATAAGAATCATAAATTTGTTTGCACCTAATAATAGAGCTTCATAATACAGGAAGCAAGAATTGACAGAATTAAAAGATAAATAGATCCAACTTGATCCGGTCTATAAAATAAAAAGTTTACAATAAAGACAAATTTGTATGAGATCCTAGAACATGCAAAATTGATTAATGGTAAAAAAAATCAGTATGGTAGTTGCCTCTGGAAGATAGCAATGGTGATTGTCTTGGAAGGTGCATGAATGAAACTTTCATGGTGATAGTAATTCTATCTTGATAGAGATTTGGTTATAGCTATGTATGCATCAGTCAATAGTACTAAATTTGTGAATTCAGTTGTATTTTTATTTCCCATCAGAATAAAAAATAACTATAAACAAATGTTGAACTCCAGTTAATTGTATGCATGGGGAAGTATATAGGGAGAAGTTTATTGACATCTGTAATTTATTTTAAAAGGCACTGAAAATAAGGTGGATTAAGGTATGGACAGGGAGATAAATACATGGATATATATGTGATAAGCAAGTATAATGAGATGTTAATATTTGAATTGGATGTTGAATATGAATGTTGCACTAGGTTGAATAATGTTACCCCCAAATTCATGTCTACCTGGAGACTGTGAATGTGATCTTAATCGAAAATAAGACCTTTGCAGATGTAACGAAGTTAAAATGAGGTTACACTGGATCACGGTGGGCCCTAATCAATGACTGGTGTACTCATAAGAGGAGAGAAATATGACCACAGACACAGGAAAGAATTCTGTATGAAGACAGGGGCAGAGATTGAGGTCACGTGTCTGTAAGCCAAGGAACGCCAAGGATAGCCAGCAGTCAACCATAATCTAAGAAAGAGGCATGGACAGATTCTCCCTCAGAACTCCAGAAGGAACCCTGAAAACACCTGGATTTTGGACTTCTAGCCACCAGAAATATAAGAAATAAATTTCTGTTGTTTTAAAAAACACCCAGTTTGTGGTCTTTTGTTATAGCATCTCTATGGAACTAATGCATATATTCACTGAAAATTTGAATCTAGGTGGTGGATATACATTTGTTCACTGAAAAATTCTTTCAACTTCTTTATATATTGGCATATTTTTATACTAAAACTTTGGGAAAGAATGGATGTCATAATCCTTTGCCCAGACTCAAGATCTGAGCCATTTCTTAGACCCATAATCCCTTGATTGAAAGAGAGTCTAGATCTAGTGGGAAAGAACCTACAACTCTTCATGGGTGTATGCAGCTGCAGTTCATTCATTTCTTCTCTTAAAACAATTACAGCCATTTATCTGGCTAGTTATACATAGGGAAAGAAGAAATATCCAAATCTTCTGTGCTTTGTTTCTTCGAGGATCTGAATTGACACTGATACCTGGGAACCCAAGATGCCAACGTGGATCCTAAATGGAGAAGATGTGTGGAAGCCTGTTGTTTAATAGAGTATTTTCGCTAGTCTGATATTTCTAATTAAAATTTAAGATTACGGAGATTTTAGTTAACTTCTTTTATTTCATGTTGGCATCTATCTTCTATTCTTGCTTCTAACAACACTAACATAATTTCTTTTGTGTTCTATCTCTGATCTTATTACTTATCTATGTGATAGATTAAAATAACTAGATATTTTTTGTCCTTAATAAATTGACTGCATTTCCCTGATCCTAAGTAGGATAAGTACTTTTTTAAAAGTCTCAAAATTTATTGAGTGACTACTGTGTACTAAGCACTGTTTTTTAAACTTTAAAAATGTATATTAACTCATTTAATCCTCACAATAATGCTATGAAATAGATACTGCTATTATCTCAATTGTATGCATGAGAAAACTGAAGCATATAAAAGTAACTTGTGCAAAATCACACTGCTAGTAAATAGTGGAGCTTTTATTTGTACTGAGGCATCTGACTCCGGAGCAAAAGCCAATGGTGACTGTTGCCTGGCTACCTCTGATGTTCACTCAAAGCCCAAGGGCTCTTTAGTCAGCAGGTGGTAAATCCTGACAGGACTGGGTGCTTCCCTTAAGGGCAGCATGGTTTTTTCTGGCCCAGAGTGGGTCTAGATATGGCATCCAGGAACCAAGGTCTAGAATCAGGGGCTTTGGGAGTCTGCTTGGTACTGTATTTTACTGTGGATGAGCTGGTACCCAAGTTGCAAAACAAAGTCCTCTGAACATTTCCGTTTCTTTTCCCCAAGTGGAAAAAGACTCTCCCTGAGCTGCATAGCCTGGAGTTGGGGAAAGGGTGACGCAGGCACTAGCTTGGCCACTGCCACTGGTGTCTCACTGGATCATGTGCACCCCAAGTCCACCGGCTCTGAGTCAGCACAGCCACAGGAATTGCCCGAGGACTGCAGCCTTTGTGGCCTGAATGACTACACTGCTTTTTGTCAGGTGGTGGGGTTAGCTGGAACTTGGGTCTTGGAGTGGAGGATTTCCCTCTGGGCTGGTCTGAGTGCTCTCTCTGTGGACACCAGCAGTATTCTGCCCTGTGCTGTGTTCCCCTGTGATGGGGGCCCTGAGTTCCAATGCAAAGTCCCACGACTACTTCTTTCTCCCTTCTCAGGCACATAGATTTTTCTCTCCACTTGGAGCACTGGCGTGGCACTGCCCGGGGATGTGGGAGTGGCAGTGTGGGCAACGCAACAACGTCTGTTCTGCTCTCTTCAGTGCCTTTTTCCTTAATATAATGTTAAAACCAGGTACTGTCATTGCTCACCTAATTTTTGGTTCTTTCAAAGGTGCTTCCTTGTGTGGATTGTTGTTGAATTTTTTGTTTGTGCAGAGGGATGATTGCTGGAAGTTCTATTTGACCGTCTTGCTCCTATATTCTTTAAAGATAGTAAAATTTCAGTATTTTTTGTCATGACCTGTAGGTATTGTGTTTTTTTAAGAAAGCCTTTACTGCTCAGAAATTATTTTCCACAGCATGTTTTCTTCTAGTAATGGCATTTTATTTAGTTTTTTCCAAGGTTTATTTTATAGAGCAAGAGATTGAAATACAGAACATTCGCCCTTATTGTTATCCAGCTGTATCCATGCCATTTATTGAAAGATTCATCTATACCCTATTACTTTAAGTGCCACTTTCATCCTATGACCCAGGCCCATGGGTATTCAACTCTATTTTCAGAATCTCTCATCTTCCACTGTACAGTTATTTTTTTGTGCCAAAATCAATATGTATTAATATTCATATATTTCTAATGCGCTTTGCATCTGGTAAGGCAAGTACTCCTTCATTATTTCCCTTTCTGAGAATCTTTCTGGCTACTATTGGATGTCTAATTTCCCACATCTACTGTATATTTAGTTCATTAAATTCTCTCCTCAGTTTTCCTGACATTTTGAGTAGGATCTTACTGATCTGATAGTTTGTATTAGGATGAGTTTCATACTTGTAATTTCAAAAAATGTGTTTCTGGTTATTTGTCACCATAGACAAGGTGGTAATGAGCTTTAACACATCACTAGTTGTTTCCTTCAAATAGAGCTGTAGGAATAGAGTGCAGAGATTTGTCAATGGGTATAGAGATTTGTGTGTCTTTAAATATTATAAATTTACTTTGCCGAAAGATTGTAGCAGGTGCAAGACATATTTTTTCCCTCTAACCAGAACTAAATAGCTGAATATATTACATCTACATATTTGAGAAATTTCTCTATAAAACATCAATGAAATATGATGGGGGTGAGGCTCACCAGTACAATTTTGAGGTTGTATCTTAAATTTGCTTTCTTTGTTGTACTGAAGGAAAGCTAAAATCTGGAAATGCTTGAGGCCTGGTTAGAATAACACAGAAGTTCACATCAAAGAAGGTGTGAGGGTCCACAGTTCTTGACTTATAAGCCAGTGTGTGTATGTGTACGTGTATGTGTGCACACTTACGCATATGTTTTCAACTCAGATATAGTCCCTAGTTAGAATTCAAGCTGTCTCTCATAAATCTAGTGAAATGTTATTTACAATCTACAAAGTAACAACCAAACAGGCATTTTTACCCTCTTAACAAGTCTTAGAGTGTACAGTATAGTATTGTTAACTATAATTACATGTAGTACAGAACATCTTGTAAAAATGAAACTCTATACCCATTACCTTAATCCACCCAGGCTGCTATAACAAAATATCAAACTGGGTAGCTTCTAAACAACAGACATTTATTTCTCACAGATAGAGAGGCTGAAAAGTCCAAGATCAAGATGCCACCAGATTTGGTGTCTGGTAAGGGCCCATACCTTATTAGATGGCTCCTTCTTGCTTCATTCTCACATGGTAGAGAGGACAAGGCAGTTTTCTGGGGCCTCTTTAATAAGGGCACTAATTCCATTTATAAGGGCTCCACCCTCATGGCTGGATCAGCTTCCCAAGGCCTCACCTCTTAGTATCAATACTTTCATATTGGGGATTACATTTCAACATATGAATCTTGGGGGAGACACAAACACTAAAACCATAGCACCTACTGAAGAGTAACTTCCTATATCCCCCTCTCCCCAGCCCCTGGCAACCATCATTCTTACCCTCTGTTTCTGTGAGTTTGACTATTACTATTTAGATACCTTGCAGATGTCAAATCATGTACGTGTCCTTCTATGACTGACTTATTTCACTTAGCATAATGTCCTTCTGGTTTTTCCATGCTGCAGCATATTGATAGAACTTCTTTATTTTTGTGCCAGAATAATACCCCATTGTATGTAAACACCATATTTTCTTTATTCTTCATCCATTGATGGACACATAGGTTGTTTTTGCTTCTTAGCTTCCTGTGAATAACGCTGCAATGAATATAGAAGTGCAAGTATCTCTTGGAGATGCTGATTTCAATTCTTTTGGACAAATATTCAGAAGGGAGATTACTGAATCATATGGTGGTTCTATTTTTAATGTTTTGAGGAAACTTCATACTATTTTCAATAGCATCGACATCATTTTACATTTCTACCAATAGTGCACGAAGTTTCCAATTTCTCCACATTCTTGCCAACACTTGCTATTTTCTATTTTTTTTATAATGCCATCTTGACAGGTGTGAGTTTATAGCTCACGTGGTTTTGATTTGCATTTCCCTGATGATTAGTAATGTTGAGCACCTTTTCATATACCCGTTGGCTATTTGTATGTCCCCTTTTGAGAAATGTCTATTCAGGTCCTTCCTCCATTTATTAGTTAAATTATTTGTTTTATTTTTGCTATTGAGTTGTAGGATTTCCTTATATATTTTGAATGTTAACCCCTTATTAGGTATACAGTTTTCAAAAAATTTCTTCCATTCCATAGATTGTCTCTTTACTGTGTAACTTCTTTAGAATGATGTAATCCTACCTGTCTATTTTTGCTTTTGTTGCCTATACTTTTAGTGTCAATATCCGAGAAATCATTGGTAAAGACAATGTCAAGAAGCTTTTGCTTTATGTTTTATTTTAGAACTTTTATAGTTTTAGTTCTTATGTCTAAGCCTTTAATCCATTTTGAGTTGATTTTATGTATGGTGTAAGATAGGGTCCCAGTTTTACTCTTTTGCATGTGGGTATCCTGTTCCCTAGCACCATTTTTTGAAGATGCTGTTCTTTTTCCATTGCATATTCCTGGCATCACTGCTGAAAATCAATTGAATGTAAATTTGCGGATTTATTTTTGTGTAGTCTATTCTGTTCTATTGATGTATATGTCTATTTTTATGCCAGTATCATAGTTTTGATTACTATAGCTTTGTAATATATTTTGCAATCAGGAAATGTGATGCTTCATTTTTCTTGCTCAGAATTGCTTTTGCTATTCAGAATCTCTTGTGCTTCCATATGAATTTTAAGGTTGCTTTTTCTAAGACTTTGTGGCCTAACATGTGATCTATACTGGAGAATATTATTTGTATGCTAGAGAAGAATGTGTATTCTACTGCTATATAATTATTTTGAGTAATTATTTTGAGTATAATGTTCAGTATAGGTCTTTTAGGTCTATTTGGTGTATAGTGTCATTCAAGTTTTCTGTCTCATTATTGATCTCCTGTCTGGACCTTCTTTTCATTATTGAAAATAGCATACTGAAATCCCCTGTTATTATTCTGTTGCTGTCTATTTCTCCCTTTTGTTTTATCAGTATTTGCTTCATATATTTGTTTGCTCTGATGTTGGGTGCATATATATTTATAATTATTATTTTTTTCCTGGTGAATTTACCCTTTTATCATTACATATTGACCTTCCATTTTTGACTTCAAGTTTATTCTATCAGTTATAAGCATGCTCTCTTTTGGTTACAATTTTCATGAAATATCTTTTTCCATCTTTTCATTTCCTGTGTGTGTATGTCTGTGTGTGTGTTCTTAAATATAAAGTTAGTTTGCTGTAGGCAATAGATAATTGGATCTTTTTTTTTTTTTACTCATTCAGCCATTCTTTGTATTTTAATTGAGGTGATTAATACATTTACAATTAAAATAATGATAGTGAAGAAGTTAGAGTTGCCACTTGTTAATTGCTTTCTATTTGTCTGATAGTTCTTTTGTTCTTCTTTTTCTCTCTTGTTGCATTTCTTTTTGTTTCAATTTTTTTTTATAATGACATACTCTGATTTCTCCCACATTCCTTTTGTTGTATATCTTCTATAGGTATTTTCTTTGTAGTTACTGTGGGCCTTACATAAAACATCTTATAGCTATAACAATTTATTTTAAGCTGATAACAATTTAAATTTAATTACATACAAGTACTTTACATTTTTACCTCTCTGCCCCCCACTTTATGTTATTGATGTCACAAATTACATGCTTTTATATTACGCATGTATTAACATAGTTTTATGGTTATAATTATTTTTTAAACTTTTATCTTTTAACTTCTATACCAGAATTAAAAATGATTTGCATATCACTCTTATAGTATTACAGCATTCTGCATTTCTTTATATGTTTACCTTTACTAATGAACTTTATATTTTTACATGCTTTTGTTTTGCTGTTTAGCACTCTTTTGTTTCAACTTGGAGGATTCCCTTTAGCATTTCTGGCAAGGCGGCGGGTCTAGTGGTGATGAAATCTTTCATCTTTTGTTTATCTAAGAAAAGTCTTTATTTTCCTTCATTTTTGAAGGATAATTTTGCTGGATATAGTATTTTTGATTGGTATTTTTTTTCTTGTGTCACTTTTAATATTTCATCCCATTTCCTTCTGGCTTGTGAGATTTCTGCTGAGAAATCCACTTGTAGTCATATGAGTGTTCCCTTTTATGTGATGAGTTGCTTTTCTCTTGCTGCTTTCAAAATTCTGTCTTTGTCTTTCACTTTTTACAATCTATTATAATGTCTTCCATTGTGAATTTCTTTGGATTCATTCTAATTGAAGTTTCTTGGGCTTCTAGAATCTGAATGTGAATTTCCTTCCCCAGATATGGTAAGTTTTCAGCCATTATTACTTTAAATAAGATTTCTGCTTTCTTTTCTTTCCCTTCTCTTTCTTAGACTCCTATGAAATATATTTGGTCTGCTTATTGGTGGTCCTTAAGTCTTTTAGGCTTTCTTTACTCTTTTATGTTCTTTTTTCTTTTTGTTCCTCCTACTGGAAAATTTCAAATGATTTGCCTTTGAGTTTGCTGATTCTTTTTTATGTTTGATTAAGTCTTCCGTTGAATCCATCTAGTGAATTTTTTAGCTTAATAATTGTATTCTTCAACTCAAAAATTTGTTTGATTCTTTTAAAATATATTTTCTGTCTCTTTGTTGATATTTTAATTTTTTCATACATAATTTTCTTGAACTCATAGAACATCTTTATGATGGTGATTTTTGAAGTCTTTGTCAGGATATTCACTTATACTTATTTCCTTTTCTTTGGGATCAATTTCTGGAGATTTATTTTGTTCCTTTGTTTGGGCTATGTTTTAGTATTTCTTCATGTGTTTTGTAGCTTTGTGTTGTGATTCATGTATTTGAAAAAAACAGCTAATTCTATAAGTCTTTACAGATTGGCTTTGCTCAAGAGGAGACCCTCACCAATCAGCCTGGCTAGAGATTCATTTTGGGGTCCTGTGAATCCTTTTGGTTAGAGGGGGATGATGTGAGTTCTCTGGGCCCATGTGTGCAATTTCTCAATAAGAAAGGCTTGCTGGTTTCTTTCTCAGGATCTCCTGTTTTCTTGCTCTCACTGATGTCTGTGCAGTATTGCAAATTCTTTGGTTCCTTTGTTCTTACAGCAGCATGCCTCCCTGTTCTCCTTTACTCCAATGGCTACTAGATATCTGAAGTACACTGGCTCTCTGTCAGCACCTCAAGTCAGGCAAGACAGAAACCAGTCCCTTGGGCAGAACTCAAAAAAGCTGGAATGTTAGATGCATGTTCCACTCTTCTCTTTATTCTCTAGAGAGAAGTCACTAGTCAGGATATTATATCCTGGCAATGAACTTTGCTGGGTTGGAGGAGTTGCTAATACAGATAAAATGAAATTCCTCTTTTTAACTGTTACAATGTGTCTGTTTTTGGGTTTTTGCTTGCCTGGGCTACTGCAACTTCTTAGTTGGCTTCTGGAATTCTCATAAAAGTATTTTGGTCAATCAATCATTGCTAAATTGGTATTTCTTTGGGGAACAAGGGCTAAGACTTGCTTTCGCACCATCTTGTTGATGTTCTGCTTTCTTCCAAAGAGTTTTTTTTTTTTTTTGAGACAGAGTCTCGCTCTGTTGCCTGGGCTAGAGTGCTGTGGCATCAGCCTAGTTCATGGCAACCTCAAACTCCTGGGCTCAAGGTATCCACTTGCCTCAGCCTCCCGGGTAGCTGGGACTACAGGCACGTGACACCATGCCTGGCTAATTTTTTCTATTTTTACTTGTTTGGCTAATTTCTTTCTATTTATAGTAGAGACGGGGTCTTGCTCTTGCTCAGGCTGATCTCGAACTCCTTAGCTCAAGCAATCCTCCTGCCTCGGCCTCCCAGAGTGCTAGGATTACAGGCGTGAGCCACCGCACCTGACCCCGAAAAGTTTTGATGATAGCAAAATTCTAGAATTCCAGGTAGAGACTGTATGTAAAATAAGATTCCAGTGTTTCCTTCAAATAATAGCTTTCCAAAACTTAAAGCAGAAGAAGAAACAGTAATGACTAGGGATTTCTTTTTAATTTTGTTTCATTTATTTAAAAATTTCTCTTTAAGGAAAAATAAGTGTATTGTTCATTTTTTTTCAAAGGTGATAACACTCAAAACAATGACAATATAAAGACAAAAGAACAGTTTCTTATAAATTTTATGGTTGTTTTCTGAGTTATAGAACAAGTACGTTTGTGGTTGTTGCAAGAGGTACATTTCTTTGGTATAAATATTTGAAATGTGATTTATTTTTATGAACAAAAATTCCAGCTACAGCCATAAATTATAATTATATAATTATACCTTGACATAATTGATTTTTGCTAGGTACACCAAATTGATTTATAACAATAGCTTTAGAACTGAAACTGCTAAAATATTTGCATGATAAAATTTTGAAAAAATGGTAAAAGTATTCTACAGTTGTTGATGCTTAACTGTTCTGAAGATTTTGTCAGATACTCAAAATGCTGTGGAACATGAGCCAAACAGACAAAATATGGGCGATTTTCACTGAGCAAAATTGAAAATAAAAGAGACAAGCATTTTCAGATGACCTATCGTCAATCTGTGTTAACTTCCCATCAAATTCACAGGGGAACAAAAATGCCCTTTTGGTACTCTCCTTGACAAAGAAGCATCACTCTCTGACTTATGGGAAAGAATAAGTGCTTCTGAGAGCTGCTCTAGCCAGAGCTGGCTCTGAAGAGTTATAAGTCCATAAAAAATGTTTTCTTTAAGTGGCCTTCAAACCCAGACTTCACAACATCTCATTAGCTTTTGCTTTCAAGTGTTCTTAATTGATAGAATAAATTTTCTTTAGAAGCTACACTCAAATTTCTCTTGTAATGCTTTTGTAAGTGATGATATTAATAATGAGGGAATGCAAATGATTTAAGCAGATGCTTGTTAATTTTTGTCCCATTTTATTTTATTTATAATTTTCCTATATAAACTCACTTTACAAGATGAATAAGGCTAGGTTAGAATGCCAAAGATGTGTTACAAATTTATTCATTAATTAAGTCCTATTTTTGGCTATATACTTTAGTGCATAATGCTTACTTAGAACTAAAAATAAGGAACACAATATCTAAAGTTCTTGCTCACAAGGTCTCTTCAATCTGAGGGAAGGGGACAATTAACCATCAAAGTTTATTTCAGAAAGTTATACAGATTTACCTTATAATGTACTTTCAAGGAAGGCAGGGATTTATTTAATTCAGTAATATATCCAACATTGCCCAAACACTGCCTGGAAAGTAGTAGACACAGGATAAATGTTTTTCAAATGGGTGATGATTGTGATGTTATGGAAAATGACAAGAATGGAGAGGGCTATGATGACATGGTAGCCATGGAAGTTCACTTTGAGAAGGTCACATCACATTTTGGCTGGGACCCACAGGATCAGAAAGTGTCAGTCATTCACTCATGTATTGATGGGCACTTGGGTAAAATGTGGTATATGTATACCATGGAGTTCTATTCAGCCACAAAAAACAATGACGATATAGCACCTCTTGTATTATCCTGGATAGAGCTGGAACCCATTCTACTAAGTGAAGTATCCCAAGAATGGAAAAATAAGCACCACATGCACTCACCATCAAA
>NW_012148308.1:1622633-1623228 GCF_000956105.1 Propithecus coquereli
GTCTGTCAGGTTTTGGTGTCTTCGTTAAAAAAGCATCAACAAATAAGTAGAGAAGTCTGCTTTTCTTTTTTGCTACTTTCTGGAAGTATTTATATATGATTAGAATGATCTATTTCTTGAATATAAGTAGACCTTATCTGTACAGATGTCCGGGTCTGTTGTATTCCTTATAGACGTATTTATTCTACTGACTCAATTTCTGTAATTTTTATAGGACAGTTTTCTGCTTTTATGTTTATTTGTGAGTCATATATATTTTATATATTTAAACCTGTTTTTAAAAGGCATGCCTACATCTCTCTGGTGCCTTAAGGGTAGTCAGATGTACACATATAAATATATATATTTTATATATTTATATATTAATTTTTAATATATTATATATTTGACTGTTTTTAAAAATAACTTACACTTCTCATTAAACCAGGTTGGACTTAGACTGAATTAGCAAAGTGCACATTGTACTTAATGCTGCGCCAGAGCAGTTTCTGCACCTCTTCCTAGGACCCTTTAGCCGAGAGGCACATTTTCTCACTTAAAAAATAAACCCATGTCAGGTGCATGTAATTAAAGGCCCCAGAGGAGTGTCATTTCC
>NW_012148308.1:1623311-1628703 GCF_000956105.1 Propithecus coquereli
TATTTTTTGATAAATTCTAAAATGTTTACAATTTTTTCCATGTATACACACACACACACACAGAAAAAATTATGTTTATATTGTTCTCTAATGCACAAGTATTAATTATCTTCTTGCTATTGGCTTATAATTTAATACTTTTTCGTCTAAAGAGATCTGCGTGATACTGCTTTTTTGAAATTTGTTTAGATATTTAATTTGATAATAAATACTCTAAAAGATATAATCCATGTCTGCTTTAATTGAATATATAGCCTGAAATTATTGCCTACAGAATTACAAATACATCTTGTATTAAATGGATCTACTCCCTTAGCTTTTTATTATTTACATCTTCAGAAGGGTTGTTGATTTTCTTGTCCAATTAAGCTATCAATTATTAAGAGATGTGGATATTATTTTCATCATAATGTTTATTTTTCATATTTTCGTTTTTCTGATTTAAAAAATACTTAATCGAACTATTTCATTAGGTACGCACAATAGAGATAGAAATTATAATAATGTTCTGTATATCTAATAATGATTTTGTGTTTATTTTATTTTGTTTATGTAGCGAGCCAAGTATTTTTAATTAGTATTTTCCTATAATGTTATTTTGCTGTTTGTTTTAATGTTTTCCTCTCCTCTATCCTTTTTCTTTCAATCTTTCTCTTTATATTTTCTTACAATTTGCATATGATTATTACTAAAAAATATAGACTTTTTTAATGTTGTCTGTCAGTATTTAAATAGTAAAGGTTTCAGCCAATTTATATTTTATTGTGATATCTTATATATGTGATAATATACGTAAGATATCACAATAAATACAAATATATTAATAGATATTGAAGATATATATATCTTCAATTTTATTTTGTGATTTCTATTTATCCAGCTATTTATAAGTCTTAAGAAATTTCTTCTTTTTTATGGCTTTCCTTTGGGTTAATTTTATGATTTTCTTTTTCCTTATTCCTTATTCCTTATTCCTCCAACCCACCTTCCAACAGTGGTTTGAAAGTCACATGTTGCATTTCTCTTGCACTGGTAGATAATTTCGTATGTGTATTTTTAGTTATTGATCTTACATTTAATTAATTTCTTTACTCTTTTAAATAAAATGACTTATATTTGTTAACTCTGATAATTTATCTGTTGACTTACATGTTACCCAGTATTTTAGTTTTATCTTTCTTTCTTTTTTAACACTGTTATAAGCTTATTATTATAATTTAATACTGTTATTGCCCATTTAAATTTATTTTTGTGTTTTTCAATTTATTTGCTCATTCTCAGGCTTTCTTTTTGGAATAATGTTTCCTTTTCCTGAAGTACATTTTAAAAAATATTCCTTTGTAAGGATCTGTTGCAGGTAAACTCTCCGAGTTTCTCTCTCTCTCTCTCACTGTGTGTATGTGAACCTCTCTAGAGCACTCTGATTCTTGAAGATAGTTTTCCTCTATAGGATACTGCTACAAGCAACCTTCCATCAAATGTCTTTTTTTAATCAACTGTCTTTTTCTTCTCTAGTGGATTTCCTTTTATTTACCCTGCCTAAGATTATATATTCTTTTAAAATCTGAGGCTCTTTATCTTCTGTCAGTTTCAAAAATTTCTCAACTATTTTCACTTTGACTATTGCTTTTCACATTATCTTTAGTTTCAACTTCTAGAATTCAGAATAGGCATTTATGTTAGAACTTCTCAGTATGTCTTATCTGTCTTAGATTTTCTTTCATATATTATATCTCTTTGTCTCTTTATGCTTTATTCTGGATATTTTCCATAATTCTGTCTCCAGTTAATGGATGTTTCCTCTACGTGTCTTTTCTGCAATTTAGAATTTCCATTCATTGTGTCAATTATATATCTCCTATGTATAAAGTATCTTTTTATTCTTTTTTTAATTCGAATGATTATTTTTGATTGTTTCTTTTTTCTTTCTTCATATTTTCAATTTACAATTTTATTTTCTTAAATATATTTTGCATAACTGTTATTTCTAGACTGTTGCTCATGGAATCTTCTATCTACCTTGTTTTATTACTTAATTCTATTCCTTGGAACTTTATTAGTAGGTGCTTCCTGAGTTCTAGATTATTGGAGTGTGCTTCCAGTGATGATCTGAGTTTCCCTCTTCCATCTGGGAGCATTGTCAAACTAAATCCTTTAAAGTAAATTCTCGACTTGAATTTGGGTCTGAAGATAAATGACAGCTAGTGAATAATTATGCTTTCTCATGGGAGACTTTGTTTTTCTCCTGTACTTACAGCTAGAGTTAAGACAATTCCTCCCTAGGTATCCTTGTGGGGTAATATATTTTTTCCTAGTTTACAGTCACACAGAAGGTTTGGCACCACAGGGGACTCAGCACTATGTGAGAGATTTACGATTCACTCTCCATGTTATGTGGATTTGGGGAATGCCTTGTGTGCGCTTGATATGATTATTAAAACCTTGGCTTACCTTTCTAGATTTCTGTTCCTGTTTTATTTTTGGACTCTGGGGACTTCCCTTTATTGCAGCCAAAAAAGTTTTAGAAATGTATTATTCAGTACCTTTAGCTATTGTGTAGTAGGGTAGTTTCTCAGCATATCTAATATTCTATATTGCCTAAAATAAAAGTCCCAAATTAGTTTTTAAGGTTTATTTTTTATATCTAAATTGTTTACAAAATGAGCCAGCTTAATTATTATCTTTCAACAATTACTGAAGTGGCTGGGAGGTAAAAACAAAACAAAACAATCAAACGAAAAACTGCTTTCTTCTGTTGAATATTCTCTTTCTTTTCTACTTTATGTGTCTTTTATTTATAACTTCTCTCTTGGTCTGAATTTATAAATGAACACTGATAAATAAATATTGATCAACTCTGAATCTCCAAGGTTGGCAATACAGTGGAGAGGAGAGGGAATGTTTGTAATTCAAAAAGTTTTCCAAAGCGCATGAATAACTTAGACTGCATATGATGTTTCCTGTGCTCTTTGTCCTAGTCATCTTTCCTGCCTAATGTGAGGAAATGTTTTTAAGTCAATTTATAGTATAATCAAGATCTTCTTCCATAGTGCAACAGTATCTTCTTGTGTCATAAAGAAATTCAAGCGAATAATGCAAATGTGGTATTATATTTGCTTCCATGATTATCCACACTGATCTTCTATTTTCTGTCCTCTTGTTTTACAGTACTAGCTTTGATATTTTCTTTTATGACTCCACTATATATATCATTCCCCTCTTAGAAATTTCTCTCTTGGGAAGGAAAGTGACCCTGAATTTTGCACTCAGGCTACCCTCACCACTCAAGGAAGATTTGATAATGCATTACTTTTGCTTCTAAACTAATAATTTTAATTATACTCCCACTAGTTCTCTCTTATGCAACATCCACTACTATAGCCTTAATAATTGCCACATAATAAACTTCGAACTTAAAGACCCTGGGGAGGCTGACGCTGTATTTTTCCATGTTGATGAGGCCTATTGCTTTGTTTTGCATTAGTTTTCAGAGCAACTGTAGAAACAAAGCATCCGTAACAGCTTTCAAATTAAATCAGTGTGTGTATATTGCTGATATTCTGGAAACCCTTTCACCCATCTTATTAATTTATACTTAGGGAGTAGGCAACTTTCAGATTTTATTTTGAGATGATAAACCATAATGGGTCTAAACATGTGAAGATACATATTTAATGCACTTTAATGCCTTTATGGTCTCACTGTTAAAATGTAGAGCCCTAAATAATTCTGCATAGGAATGCTTACGCTATCACTGCTACATTCCCTGCAGAGCTATGAATATGTTCTAGTCAACCTCCATTACTCCAATTTGTTGAAATATTTGTATATCTGTAAGTTTTGCTTGGTACTGGGATTCCTTTGGTTACTTTAATGTGCTATTGTATATTGTGAGTCCAAAAGATAGAAACAAACCTTGATTTTGCTTCCAACAAAGAATGTAAGGCTAGGATTTTACGGAAAATAACTTGGGAAACTCTGATGTAATTATTATTGTGGATATTGCATGTCTATTTTTGTTGTAAATGATGTTGAATGTCTCCTTTCACCATGGAAATCAGCTTTTTATTGTACAAAATCTGTGCCATAGGAACTGCTATTCACATTTTATATTTGAAGAATATAAATAAACAACAATTGACTAATATTTATTAAGGAATTCTAAATGAAAAGCCATATCCTTCGTTGTTGCCTTATCTCCTTTAATACAACAGTGCTTTGATGTAGGTATTTTATTAACTCTCTTTTATACAAAAGGAAACTGAATCTTAGAGACCTCGTCCCAAAGTCATACGCTCAGGGAATGTTTGGAACTTATATTCCAACTCTGATCTTTCTCAACCAGAAATGAGCATTGGCATTGGGGTGATGGTTTAGGAGGAAAAGAAGAACAAGTACAAGATATACTAGTCATCCAGAAAGTTGTGATCTGATGTGCAATCCCCATCAAAATACCAACATCTAGAAAACATAGTTCTATACTTTGTATGAAACTAGAAAAGACCCCAAATAGTCAATGCAACCCTACCTAATAAGAACAAATTGGGAGGCATCACTTTACCAGACAGTTTAACAGATGCATAGCAATAATCAATAGGCTAATTTATGTACACATGTTTAATTATATATAAAGCTTTGCATTTCCTTTGCAGCATATGTCTCCAAATTATTATATATTGTTGGTAAGCAAAACGGTCACTCTAACCTTTGTCTCCCTGTTGAAAATAGTGATATTAAATGTTAGCTAATGTAATCATTATTATTATTAATGAGTTCTTTAAAAGTCCTTGGCATTGCCCCAATTGCCTCTAAAATTATTTTCTCAAATTATTCCACAAACCAATCCTATGTAGTAGATGATATTATTCGACCAATTTTACAAATGAGGAAATAGAAGCTTAGAAGACTTAGGGGATTTACCCAAGCATGGGAGTAGCAGAACTGAAATTTTAAACCCTCCTTCCCTTGGACCATTTTTCTTTCTATACCTTACTCTCTTGCTTATTTACTTAATATTATCTGTAAGAATATGAAATTATCTGCTTTTTATTTTATTTCTCTTCCATAAAAATGCCAGCTTCATGACAGCAAAGTCTATTTCCATGTTTTCTCTGTTTGCATTCTCTGCATGTAGCATAGTGCCTGCCACACAAAAGACACTTCTCATGTCAACATTATTTGCTGAAAGAGTGAACAAATATTTGATTCCAATGTCACATCTGCGGCCACTATACAAAGAGAGGAAATTTCTACTAAGCAGATATTCCATTTTAAGGGGGGAAATCCAGGTTTTAATGTAGCTAATGATTTAGTTTGCTAAAATTAGAAATGAGGTAATTTCATAAGAATTTTATGTTACAATTTAGTATCTTGAATTACCGAGTCTGGAGAA
>NW_012148308.1:1629464-1633249 GCF_000956105.1 Propithecus coquereli
TATGTTAATTAACTAGGGTGTGGCGTAAACTTCATGTTGGTTGCTTCTCTGACCAACATAGTTTCTCGTGCACTATACATTTTTAATTTAATAAATATTTTTGGATGCCTGTTATATTTCAGGCTACTTTAGGGGGGGTGATGGTGCTGACCAGTCATGAAAGCAGCGTACAGGCAAGGTTTAAAAGTGAAGTTAAGTCTTAGCTCTGGTTATTCACAGATGCCAGGCACCACAAAACCTAATGTGAGTGTAAAATATTTCCAACACATTTCAGAAATGAAAGAAATTTAGAGCTATGCACACATTCCAAGGACAAAACCCTCTAGCATAGGAAGAGAAGTATTTAAGAACATTAACTCTAAAGCCAGGTCAAATAATCTTCCTTTCATTTGTTGTATGACTGAATAAGCTACTTTAACTTTTTTGAACACAATTTACTCATTTTCTGAGTAGGGATAATAATAGTACCTACTTTATAGGGTTGTTATGAGGATTAAATGTTGTGTGTGTATGTACACACAATTACAAAAGAGATTGTCAAAGTACTCTATGAATGAAATTCAGCCTGCCACCTGTTTTTGTACAGCCCAGGGACAAAGAATAGTTTTCACATTTTATTAAAGATTGAAGAAAATTGACAAGAAGTATAACATTTTGCAATACATGACAAATTACATGAAATCCATTGTTCATTTAGTCAATGTTCATAAATAACACAATCTTGCTTATTTGTTTATGCATCATTTATGGCTCCTCTCCCTCTACAAAAGCAAAGTTGAGTAGTTGCGACAGAGACTATATGGCCTGCAAACATTAAAACATTATGTGTCTCTTTAGAGAAAAGAATTTGCCAAACTGGCTTATAACACTGGCAGACATATAGTGATTGCCACAAATTGCTAGTTATTATGATTATTAAATAGCTTTCTAATTTAGAATAATAATTTGGCTTGAACTTTTGCATGAAGACTTCTTTATTTTAGAAGTTCAATGTAATGAATTAAAGGGTATTTATTAATATAGGGTGGTAAAGTGCAAGCATATATTTGAATCAGATAGCCGTCTCCTTGTTGTACCTTAGAGTTTCATTAAGAATTAATATCTTAAACCTCTTATCTAAGCAGGTGGACATTTAAAGCTTTGTGGGCCAAAATAAGTTTGGTAACTGATCTAACCGGTGTGATTGTCATATCAAAGAGCATAGTTGTAAAATACTAACTATTAATAAAGCTCATGGGTTTTATCCACTACATTTCTCCTCCCTCACCCCTGCCCCACCACAGGGAGATGTATTATCTTTGAGAATACCTAAGCACTGTGAACACAGACCAGTTAGAATTATCCTGAGTTGGACCCAATTATCACCTCTACAGGAATCTAATTCAAACTAAATGATGGACGTTAGGTCAGCATTCGCCTTGTCTATGGTGCAAAAGTTCCTCTCCAATGTCTTTCTAAGTGGATCCTCATTTTGATTCCATGATCACTCAACACATTGGAGGAAGTATATTTGATATACCATTATTTCAATTCCTGCTATGAAGTATTTCTCTAGCGAGGTGACTCATTCCTTCTGCTATTATTTATTCATGTGTAGACTCCTTATATAAATTGCCTCACTTACTGCTTTTGGGCTCCCAATTCTGATGCTCTCTTTTGAAAATCAATAACACCTAACTTCTGAGGGAAACTCTCAGTAAAGCAAGCTGTGATGGCTTTTGTTGTACTCCTTGGCATTAATTATTCATGGTTATTTATTGAATAATTCAACATATATGATAATTTTTAAATTCTCTACCTTGTTACTGAAAAGTGAGGACTTTTTGGGCCATCATTTGATTCATGCCAAATGAAGCCATTATCAGTGAGAGCATACAATATGTACAAAGGTGACATTCAGTTTTCAGGTCTTCGTTAAATGAAATAAAGATGATTTGAGTAAATTCCATGGCCCTCAAGGAGAATAGGAAACATATTCCTACTCAATCTATACTCTAGATAAAGGGGAATTACTGGTATAATGTTCAAGTTATGCTTGGAGAAAAAAGGGACAATTTCTCAGATGATAAAGTGTTAATGAAATAATGAATTTAAATAGCCCCTTCCCTATATATTCAATTACATGGTATACATAAACTTTTCCCATAAAATGGTCTCTTCTTTCTTTTTTATTTCTTCTTCATTTTCTTTTTTGATTTTAATTGACGAAAAACAAAAAGTTTCTTAAGTGCTTATTTTTATTATTATTAATTATTCCTTTGTTTTTATGACTCAATTTCATATCATTCCTTTGTTCTGACATTTAATTTCATATTAACTGTCTTTTTGAATGCTATAGATCTTTTGTAAATGCATAAACCCACTATTTAAACAATGGATAAGCCAATATAATCCACAATGTCACTTAGGCTGTTTGATGTAAAAAAGCAGTAAGATATTTCTTAGCTTCCGTCAAGTCCTTCTCCCAGGATTTCCAGTTTTCTTACACTAAATAACTAGCCTGGCTTATGAACAGTTTTTATTTGCACTAAAATACCTCTAAATATTATATAATTTTCAAATATTGTAGCTCTGAACCAATAGTGTGTTTCAATATTCCACTATCAGGTTGCATATCGATTATTGCTGGAATGTGGCTGGGCCAGAATAGCTGAATGTGAATTAAAGTATTGTGTAAGCAGAGTGTCACATGAATAAAAGACCCCAAATAGGTACTAAAATGCCCCTATTTATAAAAACGTTTTATTCCAATAAGTCTAAAATTCTATAACATACATGCACATTGTCAATAAGAGCTAATTTGCCAGTTGCTGTGATCTACGTTAATGATAGAGTAAAAAGCTCTGTATGATTCAACTCATTTTAACATGAAATCAGGCAAAGGAAGTTTTAATTGGTTGTGTTCTTTGGCTTAACAATTCTGCTTATGAAAAGAGAGTTAAGTGATAGGATTTTTATTGTGAAATTATTAAGAAAAGATAACCTATATCTCATAAACACTTAAATACCTGACAAGAAAGGATTAAATAAATGATTGTCCATCTATAATTCAGTATTCAAAACTAGTAAACACAATGTTATAGGTAAATAGGCAAACATTGGAAAATGCTGTTAAAATAACATGTTGTATATTAGTACAGGCAACACAATTCACGTGCACAAATATGTATGTGTATATTTATTTATATTTATTAATACATTTATATATTGATATTATATACATATCATAAGAATATTCATATGTGTATGTGTGAATGTGTATACACACAGTATATATTCCACATATTTGGGTATATTCTTTCAGATTACTTTTGTAAATTCTGTCTTACTTGATGGAAACAAGATGTTTTTTATTTTTTCTTATTTTATTCTCTTAATTGTCTAACTTCTTCTTAAAGAACATGTATTGACTTTGTAAATAGAAGACACACTTTTAGTTAGTGGTTTCCAATCTGGGGAAAGCAGAGATTTTATATTATCAGAAATTATAAACATGAACTCTTTATTTAATATTTATGCATAATTATATTTTAAAATCACTTCCATTTCTCTTTCCTTCCCTCAACAGTTCAAACTTTCTCATAACCATGGACTGCTTCAGTGAGCAATCAAACGGGAGTCATGTGACCACACTTCACAGAAATACAGGGAAACATCTGTGGCTTGCCCAAGTCTGGGACCAACCTGAATGCTGGTTTCTGCTCAGAGAAGCTGTAACACAAATGTATAATCAGGTACATGCTTCAAACTTTTCAAAGGGGAGCATACGTTTCCAAAAACTGGAA
>NW_012148308.1:1646998-1648798 GCF_000956105.1 Propithecus coquereli
ATTAACACAAAACTTAGCAGGTCTCTCTGACTTATATTGGTTTTACAAATCACTTCTCTTAAGGTCAGGTCTAATATAGCAAAACAAAAATACAAACAAATAAACAACAGCAAAAAACAAAACCAATACCCTGTTTAGCTGCTTAAAATGTCATTAAGGCATTTTTTAAAAAGTAGTGTCTTAAAAAATACATTGGTCAAATGTATTCTGCATGTTTACCCAACGAACTTTTCTTTAGAGGGAAACTAGGTCGCATATACTGTGCAGTCATTATAGTTATAGCCATACACTAAAGGAGCTTATATTTAATTAAAGAAGGTATAATTACTTGTTAAATGTAAAAGTACAACAAACAGAATAAAGACACATTAAGTGAGATTTCAGCCTAGAAAGTAGTTTCTCAACTGGGGCCAAATTTTTAGCCCAGTGGACATTTGATAATGTCTGGAGACATTTTTGATTGTCATAACTGGGGGGGGGATGCTACCAGAAGCTGATGGGTAGAGGCCAGGGATCTTGCTAAACATTTACAGTGCATAGGACAGCCTTCACAGTACGAGTTTATTTGCTCTGAAAAGTCAATAGTGCCACTGTTGAAAAACCCTAATCTTGAAGAATCCCTAATCTTGAAGGCAGAGGAGGGAGTCGGAGAATCACCATGAGGGTCATTCAGTGGAACAACTGCCTATGGATGGTGATGTCCTTGAAATATTCCATCATTAAATGTATACCAACACAATACCTCATTGTGTTGTATACCTAATAAAGCTTTGTAAAAGTTGGTTGAATAAATAAATCATAAAATAGCAAATGTCAATATGAGACAGATGTTCCTGAACCTTCAATCAACTTTCCTACCCCTTTATTCATTGACAGAGTAATTGATGTCCCCCAGGTTTGACCCTGGCTCCATGATCTACAATTGTTACTGTAACTGTAAAGTGGAGATAATGATAGCTTCTTTTACAGTTGTTGTGAGAATTAAATGAGAATGTTCAATAAATATAAAGTGTCCTGCACAGTCTCTGAATAAATGGCAGCTATGAATCAGAAAAGATCACATTATGCTCCAAATGATATGTCATAGAGCTTCTGTGGCCCCATAAATTACAGAATTATTATATCTTACATGCAGACAGAGATGGAAATGATTACCTCTTTTGATGGAGAGCTATATTGTGAATTACTTTTTTAAACCTTCAAATAAATGAGTTATATGTGAAAAACCCTGTAATGCTAAGTGTTTTTATAAGATTTGTTACTGGCAAGAAATGGACAAGCATAAATGAGATCAGTCCAAAAAGATTACCCTGCAAACTTGCTGGTGTGCTGTCTGCTAAAGAAGTGACAGATCATAAAACTACTGAGAGAGAAAGGCAGAGGTATAGGACACTCGAAAAAAAAGGGCTTGTCCCTGGATCTTTATACATGCAACTTTATCAGGGTTTATACTGCTACACTGACTGCTATGCTTAGCATCGTGGTCCTTTTTACGTTTGGTTCAGGAAGCTGACCTGAGTTTCGATGAAGATAAGAATTATTGGGGATGACTATGACAGTGTTACTAGGCCAGTATTGTGTAGTTAAGAGTCAGGGGTTTGAAGTAAGCCTAACATCCCAGCTTTCCTGCGTTACAGCAATGTGAACTTGAGCAGGTTCAGCCACTCAGATAAATTTTCTCTTTGTATAGTGGGTATGTTGATGCTACGTGCTTCCTCAGTTGTGTTGATTAAATAGGATAATTTATAAGAAGTTCTTTGTACAGTTGCTGGGACTATAATCATTATTACATCATCATTA
>NW_012148308.1:1648848-1649781 GCF_000956105.1 Propithecus coquereli
AAAAATTATAGAGATCACTTTACCTTAAATTGCTAATTAATTCCCACTCGTCAAAGATAGAAGAGGCATTTTCTGCTGCCAAGGTGTGGCAAATATTTTGTATCCATTTCAGTGCTTTAAATTTTGAGATTTCAAGTTAGTTTTATGCTGTAGGTAGCTAATAATTCTACTATTCAGAGATATATTGATGAAGAACCATACATTTTCTGGGAAAACAGATTTGCAGGCCAATGACTTCCTTAAGGACTATAGTTATAATGAGAAAGATGTTTTGTTTTGATTTATCTTTGTTTACCCTTTTAGTTGTAGTTGGCATGTAATGATTGTACATATTTATAAGATACATAGTTATATTTTGATACATGTATACAATGTGTAATGATCAAATCAGGGTAATTAGCATATCCACCACCCAGAACATTTGTCATTTCTTTATGTTATGAACATTGAAAATCCTCTCTTTCAGCTATTCAAAAACACACACTAAATTACTGTTAACCATATTCATGCTAGGATGCCACAGAACACTAGAACTTATTCTTTTTTCATAGCTGTAACTTTGTATTCATTAACCAACCTCTACCTATCTTCCCTCCACCTCTACCCTTCCCTGCCTCTAATAACCATAATTCTACTCCCTACTTCTATGAGCTCGATTTTTTCTTAGCTCCCACATAGGGGTCAGTGTGCCTGATTTACTTCATTTAACATAATGCCTCCAGGCTCATTCATGCTGCTGTGAAAGACAAGATTTCATTCTTTTTTGTCCTGAATAGTATTCCATTGTGTATATATACCACATTTTCTTATCCATTCATTTGTTGATGGACACTTATGTTGACTCTATTTCTTGGCTATTGTGACTAGTACTGCAATAAACAAAGGGGTGCAGATATCTCTTTGATATACTCATTTTCTTTCCTTTAGATAAAT
>NW_012148308.1:1649831-1651392 GCF_000956105.1 Propithecus coquereli
GCTTGGTGTAGTGTAATAATTAAAAAATATATATATGCATGTATTATGCTTCATAAACATTTGTAACATAATGGTCTATAAGAGATTGGTGTCTTTTATAACAGTTACCATAGCCTAAAAACACAAATATCTCTTATAGCTCTGTGTCTTATTAAGATAAAAGATTATTTTGCCCCTGTTTCAATCCGGTGCAGATTGGAGGAGGTGTTCTGCCAGTTATTCAAGGACCCAGTCGCTGTCCTTCTACATATCTAATAGCTCTGTCATCTTCTAGGACCTTTGTGACTCTCATTAAATCCTCTGCTTCTGGCTGGCAGGTAAAGGAGAGAGAGAAAATGAGTGGAATGATGGCCAGGTTTTTAGGGGAAGTCGCAGAAGTGGTGTGCATCATTATGCTGTCATATTCTTGTCCAGAACCTAAATCTGCCACCACTTAGGCAAGGAAGCCTGGGAAATGTAGTCTTCGGTATGCCAGAAGAAAAATAACATGAAGTTTATCGATGAGAGTCTTAACATAAAGAAGAGGAAGTAAGAAGCTAACATAATCAATTCTTAGGAAGGAGGATTTTGCCCAATTGTTCAGAAAAGGAATGTGAGTTGGGGATGAGGATAAGCTTATGACTGAGAAGAGAGCCAAGACCTCCAGCTTCCTGAGTGACAAGAACTGAGTTTGCCTAGACAGAGTCTCTCAAATCTGTGGACCTTGAGGAAGACGTCTGCACATCAAACTCATGAAGGGCAGGAAAAGGCATAACTACAGCCTTCTCTCAATTGCAGCTTCTGATATCTAGCCCAGGAAAAAAGTAGTCAACTTCACAATTGTGTAGCAGACAGAAATAATGGCAAAGATTACAGCAACGGACTTTTAGCTGCATTCACATGGCTGTGGATGCCATAGCATATTCTGTTACATTCTTTTGTACATAAATGCCAGTAGTGGAGGTTACGGTCACTTCCAAGATTGTGTTCAGAGGTATATCAGTTTCTGGGAGGAATAATGGATGTTCTGAGGACCAAATTTCCATTGTTAGTTTGTGGAGGAATCTTTTTTTTCAGAAATATACAATATACGCAAAGCAGGTTGAATATTTTAAATTGACAATTGAAAGAAAAGTTAATGTTGAGACAACTGCACAGAAGACACTATCTCTGTCCCCCCAGTAATTTTCATTAATGCTAATTTGAATTTAAAAAGTTTTGGTTGGATTTCTAGGCCTAGGAGTTTCTGCTTTTTTGCTGTCTTTTAAAGTAACATTTAGAAACAACTAAGTTTATTACTTCTATGTGGAGTATAATTCTAAGAGGCTGATCAAATTCCCAAAGCTGTGGAGAAATTCTAGAATCAGGTTTCCTCAATTCTTCATAGTTGATGATAGCAAATGTCACATGAAAAATATTTTCCTAGAAACACAAATAGCATTTATTTTCTCAAAATGTACCATTAGAATAGAAAATATTACCGTGTTCAATTCTACATCACAAATAACCAAATATAGCATTCATTTACAATTTAAATGTAGACATCAAGGGAATATTTTAGTAATCTTTTAAAATTACTATT
>NW_012148308.1:1652322-1653402 GCF_000956105.1 Propithecus coquereli
TATGGTAGCTCTATTTTTAATTTTTTGAGAAACCTCCATACTGTTTTCCATAATGGCTGTACTAATTTACATTCCCATCAATAGTGTATAAGAATTCCCTTTTCTTTGCACATTTGCCAACATTTGTTATTTTTTGTCTTTTTGATAACAGCCATTCTAACCTGGGTGAGATGATAGCTCATTGTGGTTTTGATTTGCATTTCCCTGATTGATTAGTGATGTTGTGAATTTTTTCACATAATGTTGGCCATTTGCACGTCTCTTTTGCTAAATGTCTAATTAGATCCTTTGCCCATTTTTAATCAGATTTTTTGTATTTTTGCTATTGAAATGTTTGTGCTCCTTGAATATTCTTGATATATTATGTTTTCATTTTCATTTGTTTCGAGAATTTTTTTTTAATTTCCTTTTAACTTCTTATTTGATCCAGTGATCACTAGGGAGCATGTTATTTAATTTCTATGTATTTGTATAATTTCCAGAGCTCCTCTTATTAATTTCTAATTTTATTCCATTGTGGTCTGAGAAGATACTTGATATGATTTTGATTTTTTTTTTGTATTTATTGAGTTTTTTTGTGGCCCAACGCATGGTCGATCCTGGAGAATGTTCCATGTGCTGATGAGAAAAATGTGTATTCTGCAACTATTGGATGAAATGTTTTGTAAATGTCTGTTAGGTCTATTTTGTCTATAGTGCAGTTTAAGGCCAATGTTTCTTTGTTGATTTTCTGTCTAGATGATCTATCTAATGCTGAAAATAGGGTGTTGATGTCCCCAACTATTATTGTGTTGGGATCTCTGTCTCTCTTTAGCCCTTGTAATATTTGCTTTTATCTTGATACTCCCATGTTGGGTGCATATATATTAGAATTGTTATATCCTCTTGATCAATTGATTACTTTATCATTATATAATAACCTTTGTCTCTTCTTACATTTTTTGACAAAGTCTGTTTTGTCTGATATAAGTAGAGCTACTTCCACATGCTTTTGGCTTTGGTTTGTGTGGAATGTCTTTTTCCATCCCTTCATTTTCAGTCTATGTGTATATTTTGAATTACATTAACATGCATCTTTTA
>NW_012148308.1:1664346-1664813 GCF_000956105.1 Propithecus coquereli
GGATAAATGTTCTTCAGTTTTTTTTGTTACATACATAATTTGAAATTTAGAGAAAGGAAGCATTACTTTTAGTATTCAGAGTTTCCCCACTTAAAATAGAATTCTCCCAGTTGGTTTGTAGCTAGAGATTTTAGGGAAATAAAGAATGGTAAAGATTCCAGACAACAGTAATATCAGGAAGGTCAAAGGGTTGGAAGTAGATGGGGAGGAAATGATGGCACCAGAGTCTAGTGAGAACTGGGACTGTGGTAGCCACAGAGCTGCTCAGCAGAAGGGGAGCTATGAGAGTCTCAGACACTGCCAGAGATACAATGCTGTTGCAGAAGGAGTCAGGAATAAATGCATTACCCTCTCTCCTCTCACTTTTGACTGTCCAGAGGGTGCCTTCTATTGGTTGACTCAGTATAGAAACCAGGAGTTGAGGAATCCCCAGTGATGCCATCCTTAGCAGCAGGGATGCTTTCGGC
>NW_012148308.1:1665074-1666020 GCF_000956105.1 Propithecus coquereli
GTATATTTTTTGAATAGTTTGTATTTTACCACTTATTTAATATACCTCTGATAACTTTTATACTTATTGTGTTTGGGTTTAATCTGTATATTGCAGTTCCATTTATCTGTCCTTTGTTCATGAGCTGGTATCATATTCTCATAATTTTTTAAATAATGGACTGAGTTCACCTCTATTGCTTTTTTTAGAGTTTTACTTAGTCATCCCTGTTTATTCATTTTTATAATAATGTTAATTGTTTTATTGAGATAGAATTTATATATCATACAATTGGCTCATTTACAGTGTAGACTTCAGTGGTTTTCAGTGTAATTGTAGATATTTGTGACGATTACCTCAGGTAGCTTTAGAAAATTTTCATCACCTTGGGAAGAAACCGTGAATCCTTAGCTATCACCTCCCTATCCACCTGTTCCTTCTCGAACTTAAGCAACCACCAATCTACTTTCTCTTTCCATAGATTTCCCTCTTCTGGATATTTTACACGAATGGAATCACATATCTGGTCCTGTGTAACTGACTCCTTTCACTTAGCATAATAGTTTCAAGGTTCATCCATGTTGTAGTATACATCAGTACTCCATTCCTTTTTGCTATTATGAATAATGCTGTCATAAACATTCATGTACAAGTTTTTGTGTGGAGATATGTCTTCATTTCTCTTGGGGATATAGTTAGGAGCACAATTGCTGGTTCATATGGTAATTCTATATTTAATCATTTGAGGAACTGCCAGACAGTTTTTCAAGATGCTGCATATTTTATTTTCTTGAAAGTAGTGTATGAGGATTCCAATTTCTCCACATCTAGCCAACACTTATCATTATATGTCTTTTTGATTCTAACAGTCCTAGTAGGTATAAAGTGCCATCTCATTGTCGTTTTAGTCCATAAGAATTTTAACTCATTTTGCTACCTTCAAAATAAATCATTAGTATTTCATTGC
>NW_012148308.1:1666070-1667829 GCF_000956105.1 Propithecus coquereli
CAGAGCAGGGAAAGATGGTTAATGGATAGAGGGAGTGATAATGGTCGTAATAAGGATAATTTCATAATGTTTCTCAACTCCAGGACTCAATGTTTTCATGGACATAGAGGGAGAGCTGGAGGCTTGCCCATATATTTCTGCTTCTGGGAGATACTCTGCTAAACACAAGGCAAAGTGGTTTGTGGTCAAAAAATTAGTGAATTTCTGAATTTGGAAAATGGTATCCTGTTAATAAGTTGATTTATTTTAAGACCTCTCAGTGCCTTTAGATTTTGGAAATATTAGATTTAACAAAATTAATCTGAGAAAGAGAGATTTCAATTAATGTTTGACAGAATCCATGTTCCATATAAAACATGGAAAGTCGAAGTTGTGTGAAAGTAGAATTCTAAGAAAGAGATATCTTTGGTGGTTGGGAAATAAGCTCTGTACCATCTACAGCATTCTCCATCCCTTTCTTTCTTCGTGAAACTTAAACTACGTGACCGTTAGAGTCAGAAGAAATGGAAAATTAAAAGGAAAATTATCTTCTTATACTCTTCTGCTTCAAAAGTGGGCATTCCTGCAAGTTCATGCTTCAACACTCTGATCTTAATACTGTCTCTTAATGTCTCTTAATGAATGCCCTCTGCCCTCTGGTATTAGTTATTATCTCCATTCTCATTATACTCCAGTTGGAAACTTCCTTCCTAAGTTCTAGTTCAGAATCTCTAAGTACAGATTTTGCACATGGATAATTGTCTTAGGATATTTTAATCATCTCAGATTTAGCACTAACTTTCCTAGTTATTTGGAATGGCTAAGTTGCTCAATCCATCTGAGTTTCTCTGTCTGTGATGTATCTACTAAATATAGTTTGCGTAAAAATGTTGCTTAAATATATGGCTATGAACTTTTAATTCCTCCAAATTTCAGTGAGTCACTTAAACTCTCCTGGAGAGAATTTTACATCCTTCTAAATCCAGGAGTTCTGCAGAATAAACAATGTGTACAGGAAGTCATTATTTCCAATACAGAAAGAGGAGAGGAGTTGGAAAGCAGAACCTAGAGTTGCCGCCTTGGTTCAAAATTGCCTCTTTGGCAGAGCATGTGTTTAAGTCCACCATATCTGAGGCTTCTGGAAGAAGCCACCCAATACACAATGAAAATCACCTCAGCATATGAAGAGGAATGGTCCTGCCCCATCCTGCTGACACTGGTGGTCTTGAAGAAGGACTGCCCTGGTAGTCTGGATCACTGCTATTTCATGCCTTTAAGAGGATGCTACTCCCCAGTGAGCATCTGGAGAAGACTACTAAGATTGACACTCTACTGGTCTTCACAGAGGGTCCCAGTTTTTCAATGGAGACTTATCAGAACAACAATATCAACAAAGTTCAGTATTTCTACTTCCTTAATTTTTTCACTGCTCAAGACAAAAATAAAAAATAAAAAAAGACTGTACAGAGGTCTTAGGAGCCCACATCCACATGTAGGCAAAGAAAACTGCAGTCTAGTTAAGGATTCTCAGTAGTTTGAGAGGGACATTAAGGGTCAGCACCCTTGTAAGTGATAATTATTAAGACAGAGAGAATGGAAATGACTCAAACACATTTGTCAAATTTGATCCATGTATTTAGTTATTTAAGTATTCCCACGGTTAGAAATTAAATCTATCATAAAATTCAATAAAAAAAACTGCTTCTTTATCCAGCCATTCATCTATTCACTTTCCAACCAATACGTAGTCATTGTTTTTAATTTCTTTTGAATCCTTCCA
>NW_012148308.1:1671074-1672245 GCF_000956105.1 Propithecus coquereli
TCTTAAAAAAAATTAACCAATGACTCCACTAAACCTAATAGTCAAGGAATTCCAAAGACCTAATATTTATTATAATCATTCCAAAGCAATTTGAAGTTAGTTCAAGGCCCTCCAAACCTCATGATTAATCCCATGGTTATAAATAATCCAACAAGAAATTTACCCACAGCAATGGTCCTTCGAAGTTGTAATGGAATGGAATTATGACTCAGTGATCAGCCTCCTAAGCCACAGTAAACGTGCTATAAGAATGTCAAATTCATGTGCTACCTTTTGTAAGAGATCATTTTAGTGGCACAGTCTGAAACTTAAAAAGAACTATGTGAAACAGAGTTCTATAATTCTAATAAGAGGAGAAGGGCTGTGAAATTGACAGGCAAAACTTCACAAACTCTGTATTTTTCCCAAATATATTATAATACAATAGCAAGGATACTGGGCTCTACATTTTGGATTCTAAAAACTTGATTAAATATTTTGCCTTACATATACTTTTCTAAGCTTTTTTGTTCCTCCTCCCCAAAAATCCTAGAATAGAATGCTGGGTTTACTAAGGAAAAAACACAAAATTTTAAGTAGTTAAAATTTCTCCTGAGATATTAAAAAAAAATGTTTAAGGTAGATTAAACCTAGGCCAAAAATTAAATCAAATTATATTCTGTGTGCTCAATTTTCTGTAGGGAACCAAAAGCCACTGGAGTGTAAAATTCTAATTAATTATGTGGAATGCTAATGGATTTTAAATTAAAAATACATGCTGTTTAACACCTCACTCCACACAGTTTTGCAAGTGGATATTACAATGAAACTGTCCTATAAAATCTGAAATGCATGGAAGGTATAATTATCACTTCAATTTAACCTAAGGAAAAGAACTTTACTCATCGCTAGGGGGCATCCTGCAGATATCCTTCCTTGACAGTTCAACTCGAAGTTTTGGTAGTCCACTCCACATGCAGCCAGGGATTCACCAATGACATAATTTTCATGAGCACAAAGTTGTTTTTATAGCTTTTTAAATTTTATAGTAGTGCGTAATACTACCTTCTTTTATAGATATGAAAACAGAGCCTCGGCATGCAAGGTTTCCCATTCCATGTTGGGTATGTAATCAATCATGGCAAGCTCCATAGAAAGGACACAACAATAAATCCATGATATTTTATTTTAT
>NW_012148308.1:1672295-1674157 GCF_000956105.1 Propithecus coquereli
ATACTATACGCCAAGTTAAAGAAATGAACAAACTAAATGAATAATTGGATAACTTGAATAAATGATTGATAAAAGTAGAGAGATTTTAGGTAATTGGCTTAACATTATAAGAAACCTCATGATATTTTTAATGCAACATTTCTTTTTGTTGTTTTGCATTTTTTCTCTTCAAAAACATTTATGTCAGGAATATATTCAATGTTATTGTGCCTCTGATGGATCTGCTAGCTTTTTAAAGGCTTTATGCCATCCTGGATGGAGAAAACTGGACTGTTGTTTTGTTTCATCCATTTGCCTTCTCTCATATCCTCTGCCTGTATGCACAGAAAGCTGGAAATTAGCAACAAATCATCCATTTAAAATGAATGCTTTTCTGGAGTTATAATAGTTACAAATGATAGACCAGAGTCATGATTGTATCATGTATTGTGTAGAGGAAGAAAAAAGATACATAGCCTACCTGACAGCTACTTTTAAAAATGTCTTTGAATGAATTGCTATAAAATAAAAATCCATGCTAAATTTAATCACATGTGGTAAGTGTTCTTGGCTTAACATTTTCTTTCATAAAATGACCAATTCATCCCATTCAGAATGTTAACACATTTGTCATTTTGTTCAAATGAAATTTACAGAGAAAAAGGTCCTAGGTTTCTCAAGCTAGAAAGAACAGGCATGCTGCAATGAGACCCAGTTCTCTAGAATCTGGGCTCCATCAATCGATGGCACGTTTCTTAACCTCTCTGATGCACTGTTTTCCTATCTATGGAATGGGGATAATAATACGTATCTTCCACAGTGTAGAGGGCTTAAATAAGACAGTATATTAAGGTAGCTTGTTAAGGGGGCAAGAACAACAATTTCCTTTTCTACATAATCCTTGTCAAAAATCTGGGTGAAGACTTCACAGCTAACCCAAAGGCTTCTATAGAGCAGCTCAATTCATTTAAAGTCAATCGGGAAACTTCTACTCAACAAGCTGACCTTTGTATGGCTGTCAGGAATGCTCTGCATCAAGGAAGAAATAAATTCTATAGGATCATGACACGTAACACTCCCAAGCTAAGGGCTTTGGTTTATTTCTGATGAACTGCATTTTATTCTTCTACTTACCAGGTCAATAGAGATTTAGGATTTGGCTATAGCTTTCTTAACCAAGTTGCCTGATATAAATATTTGTATTGGTAAATTTGCTTGCTAATACATGTAATGCTAATAACAGATTAAGCAATGAAATTAAGCTTGCTTTATTAATTTTTCAATATTAAATTTCACTAATGGATGCATTAAAAATTGTCATCTTTATTATGCCAACTCTAATGAAAAGGCATACATCATTAGTGATATGCTTACAATATAAAGGATGTAAGAACATTTATGAGGGAAAAATCAATAACCTCATTAAACGTGTTTATATTTGTTCCTACAGTGTCACTTATTCTCACAGTTATTAGCATATTCACATCATGACATAAAACCAATGAATGGCATTTTACTTTCCATACAGTAACCTGATCTTGTCTATGTCTCTTTTAATTCACTGTGCTTCATAATATTTTGTTTTATATGTAAAATCTTAATGTTTAAAAAGTTTATAACAGTGAATCAGAATTATTTTACATTTGAATTGCATATTTCTAAGAAGTCAAAATAAGCCTGAGGCTACTCTTTATATTAAAATGATATGTGTATAAATGGTTTAAACCTGTAAGTTCTACCTATAAACAAAATTAACCTAAATTCTGTAAAATGATCATATCTGGCAAATTATCCCTTTCAATTTTGATTTGGAAGCTGAATTATACCCTATTATGTCCCCAAGATTTGGAAACCTAAAAGATCACAGTACCTACTGCTGTGTA
>NW_012148308.1:1678172-1678946 GCF_000956105.1 Propithecus coquereli
AATAAAAATAGAGTTGCATGTGATCTAGCAATCGTACTTCTAAGTATATGTCCAAAAGAATTGAAATCAAGATATCAAAGTCATACCTGTATTCCTATGTTCATGGCAGCAGTATTCATAATAGCCAAGGGGTGAAAACAAACTAAATGTCCATCAACTAATGAATAGATAAATAAAATGTGGTATACACATATAATGGAATATTATTCAATCGCAAAGAAGAATATCCTATATATGTTGCTTCATGGGTGAAACTTAAAGACATTTTGCTATGTGGAAGAGAATAAAGCACTAAGCCCAAGACCTGCATGGCAGCAGCATCTGTATATAAGAAAGTAGAGGGAAGGAGAGGGGCCATGAAACCTGAGAGTAAAGAAACCCCAGAAAGAGCTAATGAATATTCACTGGAATATTCTGTAATCTAATCTGAGAACAGGAGCTGAAAGCAGGAGCAGTTTTGTTCAGTCCAATAATAGCTCCATGGTAAAAGCTGAAGAAGATGGCACAATCTGACTTATATAGACTCTCAAAATTGACCAGCAAGTTTTAGAGCCCTTTTAAGAGAGGGCTCTACACTGAAGAAAAACTTGTCAAAATGGAAGCAAAGTTGAGCAGAAAAAGGATAATAAAGATGAAGAGAATAAATGGTAAAGATAAAAGGAGGCAATGTTAATAAATCTCAGGAAGCAAGCTGCCATGAATGAATACTACATGAAAACAAAAAAAAAGGGAGATCTCTGTGACATTAGAAAAAAGAGTCCAGGAAAACCAATT
>NW_012148308.1:1678996-1680693 GCF_000956105.1 Propithecus coquereli
TGGGAAAGTCTTTATTTCTCCCTCATGTTTCAAGGGCAATTTTGCTGGATATAATAATCTAGGTTGGAAGTTTTCAGCACTTAAAATATGTCATCCCACTCTTTCCTGGCTTGTAAGGTTTCTGCTGAGCAATCTGCTGCCAGACATATATATTACTTGTTTCTTTTCTCTTCCTGCTTTTAGGATCCTTTCTTTATCCTTGACAGTTGAGAGTTTGCTTATTATATGTCTTGAGGGAGTCTTATTTGGGTTGGATCTGCTTGGTGTTCTATTGCCTTCTTGTATTCATGTCTTTCTCTAAGGTCGGAAAGTTCCCTGTTTTTATTTATTTGAACAAATTTTATACCTTGATCTCTCTCTCTACATCCTCTTTAAGGCCAATAACTTCTATGTTTTCCCCTTTCAGGCTATTTTCTTAATATTGTAGACACGCTTCATTCACTTTTCTTCTTTTTTCTCCTCTGTATATTTTCATATATCCTGTCTTTGTGTTCACGAGTTCTTTTTTCTGCTTGATCAAATCTGCTGTTGAGAGACTCTGATGCATTTTTCACTTTGTCAATTGAATTTTTGAGCACTAGAATTTCTGCTTGAATTTTTAAAATTATTTTAAACTCTGTTAGATTTCTCTGAGAGAATTCTGAATTCCTTCTGTGTGTTGTCGTGATATTAACTGAACTTCCTCAAGATAGCTATTTTGAATTCTCTGTTTGGAAGGTGAGATATCTCCATTGCTCTGAAATTGGTCACTGGAGACTAATTACATTCATTTGGTGAGGCCATGTTTTCCTGTATGTTCTTCATGCTTATGGATATTTGTTGATGTCTGGTCACTGAGGTGTTAGGCATTTATTCTAATATTAGCAGTCTGGGCTAGTTTGTACCCCTCCTTCCTGAGAAAGCTTTCCACATACTCCAAGGGGATTGAGTGCTGCCATCTAAGCCTGTGGTCACTGTAGCCATATGAGCACTAGGGGTACTATGGGGCACCCCAAACCCAGTAACACTGCAACTATTGATGACTCCTAGAGGCACTACCTTGGTGGGCCTGTGTAAGATAAGAAAGAATTCCCTGGGTTATCAGGCAGTCTCTCACTCTCTTCATTCTTTTTCCCCCAATGAGAAGGAGTCTATCTCTGTATTGGTCTGCTTGGAGTTGGGGGAGGTGTGACATGAGCACTATTTAGGCCACCACAGCTGGCTCAGTGCTGGGTCACACCTGAAGCCAGTACAGTACTGGGTCTTACCCAAGCCCCATAGCAACCACTGCCTGGTACCAGTGGTGTCTATTCAAGGCCCAAGGGCTCTTTAGTCAGCAGGTGGTTAATCCTGCCAGGATTGGGTCCTTCCTTTCAGGGTAGTGGATTCCCTTCTGGCCCAGGGCTGGTATAAATGCTCCCTCAGTGGGTTTCTGTAGAATTCTGCCCTGTGTTGTGTTCTGCTGTTAATTCCAATTCAAAGTCCTGTAATTATTTCCATCACCTTCCCCCAAGCACACAAATTCTCTCTCAGCAGTGCTGCTGGGGAATAGGGAGGGGTAGTGTAGGCAATGTAAGACTGTCTTTTCTACTCTCTTCAGTGCCTCTTTCTTTGATGTGATGTTAAAACTGGGTACCGTCGTTACTAACTTGATTTTTTAGCTCTTATGAAGATGCTTTCTTGTGCGAATAGTTGTTCAATTTGGTGTTTCTGCAGAG
>NW_012148308.1:1693341-1693959 GCF_000956105.1 Propithecus coquereli
TACTGCTAAGTAGCTCTCCAAAAGAAATTATGGTCATTCATACCTACTGCATGTATGATAGTGTCCACTTCCTTCACATTCTCAACAACACTGAATGTTAACAGTTGTTTTATCTCTACCAATTTGATTAGCAAAAAAATTTCATTTTCTATTGTGTGTATTTGATTATTAGTGAAGTTGAGCATGTTTTTATTTATTGGCCAACTGTATTTTTAATATATATATTTTAATTTCAAAATATTAAGGGGTACAAAAGTTTTTGCTACATAGATACACTCTATAATGCTGAAGGCAAGACTTTCAGTGTGCCTGCCATCAGAACGGTGTTCATTGTACCCCAAAAGTAAGTTTTTATCCCTCATCCCATTCCCACCCTCTCCCCTTTTTAGTTTCCAATTTCCTTAATGTCTTTTTGTGCCCATGTGCACCAATTGTTTAGCTCCCACTTATTGGTGAGAACATGTGGTGTTTGTTTCTCCATTGCTGAGATACTTCACTTAGGATAATGTTCTCCAGTTCCATCCAAGTTGCTGCAAATGACATTATTTCATTTCTTTTTATGGCCGAGTAGTACTCCATGGTGTGTGTGTGTGTGTGTGTGTGTGTGTGTGTGTGTGT
>NW_012148308.1:1694061-1695223 GCF_000956105.1 Propithecus coquereli
CACATTGTGGAATGGCTAAATAAAGCTACTTAACAGATGCATTATCTCAGGTACTTGTTATTTTGTTGTGCTGATAACACTTAAAATCTACTCTCTTAGGAAGTTTTAAGTATGCAATACATTGTTATTAACTGTGGTCACCATGACGTACAATAGATTTCTTGAATGTATTCCTCCTGTCTAACTGAAACTTTGTGTCCTTTGACCAACACTCCTCAGTCCCTTCACACCACACCTTAGCCTCTCGTAGTCACCATTTCACTCTCTGTTCCTATGAGTTCAACTTTTTTGCACTCCACCTATGAGTGAGATCAATCCATTTTTTTTTTTTTTTGACTGGGTTTTTCTCTGTCGCCCAGGGTAGAGTGCAGTGGCATCATCATAGCTCACTGTAGCCTTAAACTCCTGGGCTTATGTGATCCTCCAGTCTCAGCCTCCCAAGTAGTTGCTAGAAACACAGGTGCATGCCTGCAAGCCCGGCTGATTTTTCCTCTTTATTTTTTTGTAGAGGCAGAGTCTCGCTGTTGCTCAGGCTGGTCTCAAACACCTGGCCTCAAGCAATCCTCCTGCCTCAGCCTCCCAAGGTGCTAGGATTACACGTGTGAGCCACCATGCCTGGCCTCCCTGTTATTTTAAAGCATCAACTAGGAGCTCTTTACTCTACATCAGGTCATTGCCAATGTTCTTCCTGATATTGACCCATTGACACTGTAATGCTCTAAGAAAAAAAGCATGAAACAATCTAGGGTCAGAATAGCTTCACTCATTTCTTTGTACATTTGTTCATTCAGTGAGCATCTACGTTGTGCCAGGGATCATGTTATGTACTGAAGGTTCAGCAGTGAACAAAACAGATAAAGTCCCTTTCCCTTATATAGTATAGACCCTAGTGTAGGAAGATAATTTTTTTAAGAAAGGAAAAAAAATCCATGTATTAGTATTGTGCTAAGAATTAAAAGGCAAAAATTAAAGCAGGACAAATGTGATAAGGTAAATAGTGGCTGCTGTTTTATCTCGGGAGGTCACAAAATATTCACTGACAAAATGGCATTTTAGAAGATACTTGAAGGGCATGGGGGGGCTAACTATGTGGATATCAGGTGGAAGAATGTTCCAGGCAAAAGAAACTACAAGACTGAAGGCCCTGAGGTGAAAGTATCTT
>NW_012148308.1:1696648-1698462 GCF_000956105.1 Propithecus coquereli
AGAAATAACTTATGCTCCTTAGAATAAGGAGCATAACACCATCCCTGCAGCCAATAAAATCATACCAGAAATACAAGATCACAAAACATATCAAAATTTAAAGATTCTACTCAAAATGAGCTACATAACATGAAGAAAAAAGTACAGAACATGAAAGAATGACAAATTAGAGTAAGAAAAACTCAGAAATAAGTTGATAGAAATCAGAAAAAATTAGAAATAAAAGAAAAATATTTCAAAAATGATGAATAAAGTAGAAAAAACACAGAGAAATCACACACAAAAAATTTCTCAGTAGTTATATTACTGGAAGCAGTAATAATATTGTTATTCCAAAATGGCTTGATGTATAATATGAGATACAGTAAATGAGTAATTTTGAGATATTTTATTATTCTCTGGGTCATTGAAAACCAGTTTTCTCAGCGTGAGAGAAAGTACACACAAATACAATAGAGAAGAGGTTAAGTTCAACTAACCAACCAACCAAACAAACAAACAAGCAGAAAACCCTTGATCTTGAATTTGAATTGGAGTCAGTAGGGAAGACATGAGGCATTCTGATGTAAGAGAGTGGTGTGTGTCTGTTATAGTCTTAGCTGTATTCACTAAAGTGGTTTGGAAACACTCACCCACTGTGTCATAATGAGTATCTTTAGCAGCCATATAATGGTGTTGAAATGCCATTTCTCCTAAAAGAAAGCAAGTAGTGTACAAAAAGTGCCTGAAAATCTTGCTATGACAGATAATGAAGAAGCTATCAAAGGCTACTAGGCTCATATCAAAAGGACTCAGGAATCAACTTGATGAGGCTTCTACTGGCTAAAAATGGGACAATTTGTACAAAACAAAAACAAAAACAAAAAATAATTGCAAATAATTGAAAGCCATCAAATATTTTTAAGCCTAGGAGTTCATAATGCTAAAATTAATTGTAAAATTAAATGTAAAATTAATTGGTTATCTCCATAGACTGATGGGGAACCAAATTTAATAAATGTAAAATCAAGCATTTATTTTTCCTTAACTGCACAATTGCATAACTAAATTCTAGATAAGAGAAAGCATCTTATAAAAATATTCCAAGTAATAAGTTAAGGAGTAATGAATATCACCATTTTGCAATGAAATAATAGAGCTAGACGTTGAACTTCAGTAGTCACTAACATTACAAAAAGCTGTAAAACCTCCTGACAAAAGAACACAACACAGCCTAGAGTTTTGCCAAGGGGATTGAACATGTGTCTGATCAAGGTCCTGAGTCTATGTCTGATCAAGGTCCTGGGTCTGTCAATTTTCAAGAAATAAAAAGTACTGAGAAACATACTAATCTGTATGATGAATATGCAATCTGTGAAATACAAACTGTGATAGATTCTGTCAGTGAAATATCTTGAGTTTTTTTAACAAGTAAATTATAAGGAAAAGAAAAGGATGGCAGAGGAGCTTTTAGATGATAAGAAACTTAATAGAAAACACGTGTTAAAAAAGGGCAAGACTAAGCCATCCTAACTATTAGATACACACTAAAGTGAAAAAACAATAAAGAAACAAGTGATTCCTGTAAAAGCTGAAATAGCTAACTTTAGTTATGGCAGGAGAAAGGGGGTTGAGATTGGGGCAGGACACATGGGTTGGCTTCAGCAGTGGCTGTCAAAATTCAATTTCCTAATGTGAATGGTGTTTTCAAAGGCATTTGTCTTATAGTAACACATTCATTGGCATATATATTTATTTTGTGTGGACTTTAGTAGCTATGCTTTATTTTATAATAAACATGTTCTTAAGAAAAGAAAAATAAAAATGTGAAAATA
>NW_012148308.1:1702327-1703768 GCF_000956105.1 Propithecus coquereli
TTGCTAGATCAAATCATAGGTCTACTTTGAGCTCTTTCAATAATCTCCATACTGTTTTCTACAGAGGTTGTACTAATTTGCAGTCCCACCAACAGAGTATAAGAGTCCCTTTCTCTCTGTGTCCACACCAGCATCTATTGTTTTTTGAATTTTTAATAATGGTCCTTCTCACAGGGGTAAGATGGCATCTCACTGTGGTATTAATTTGCATTTCCCTGATTATTATTGAAGTTGAACATTTTTTCATGTCTGTTAGCCATTTGTTCGTCTTCTTCTGAAAAAAAATTCTATTCATGTCATTTGCCCACTTTTTGATTGGATCGTTTGTTTTTTTTCTTGCTGTTTTGTTTGAGTTCTTTGTAGATTCTGGAAATTAGTCCTCTGTTGTATGTATAGATTGCAAATCTTTTCTCCTGCTCTGTAGGTTTCCTGTTTATTCTGTTAATTATTTCCTTTGCTGTGTAGAAGAGTTTTAATTAGGTTAAGTCAAATTTATTTATTTTTGTTGCTGCTGTATTTGCCTTTATGTTCTTCTTAGTCATAAATTCTTTGCCTACACCTATGTCTAGAAAAGTTTTTCTTATGTTTTATTCTAAAATTTTTATGGTTTCATGACCTACATTTAAGTCTTTAATCAATCTTGAATTAATTTTTGTATCTAGCAAGAGATATGGATCTTGTTTCATTCTTCTGCATGCAGCTATCTAATTTTCTCAGCATCATTTATAGAATAGGGCATCCTTTCCCTAGTGTATTCTATTGTCTGCTTTGTCAAAGATCGGTTGGTCATAGCTATATGGTTTTATTTCTGGGTTTTCTATTCTGTTTCATTGGCCTGTGTCTCTACTTTTATACTAGTACTGTGCTGTTTTGGTTACTCTAACCTTATAGTATAGTTTGAAGTCAGGTAATGGTAATGTGATTTGTTCTTTTTGCTTAAGATTTCTTTGGCTATTTGGGCTCTTTATTGGTTCCAAATGAAGCCTAGGATTATTTTTTGTAGATCTGCAAAGTAAGATATTGGTATTTTTATGGGAATTGCATTGAATCTGTAAATCACTTTGGGTAGAATGGACATTTTAAAGATGTTGATTCTACCAATTCATGAGCATGAGATGTTTTCCCATTTATTTGTGTCATCTAAGATTCCTTGCATCAGTGTTTTTTAGTTCTCCTTTGAGAGCTCTTTCACTTTCCTGGTTAAATATATTCCTAAGTGTTTTATTTTCTTTGTAGCTATTGTAAATTGTAATGAGTCTTTGATTTGATTCTCAGCTTGACTTTTTTTAGTATATAGAAATGCTACTGATTTGTGTACATTGGTTTTGTAACCTGAGACTTTGCTGAATTTGTTTATCAATTCTAGGAGTCTTCTGGTAGAGTCTTTAGGGTTTTCTAGATATGAAATCATATCATTGGCAAATAGGGATAGTTTGACCTC
>NW_012148308.1:1707605-1709394 GCF_000956105.1 Propithecus coquereli
AGGGATTTTTACATTGGGGGATATTTATTATGCTGTTCCATGGATAGTGCACTATTGTGCATTTCCTGTAGGGCAAGTCTAGTAGTGACAAATTCCCTTAGTGTTTGCTTATTTGGAAAAGTCTTTATTTCTCCATCATTTATGGAACTTAGTTTTGCAGGATACAAAATTCTTGGCTGTCAGCTATTCTGTTTAAGAAAATTAAAAATGAGGCCCACATCCCTTCTGGCTTGTAAGGTCTCCACTGAGAAGTCTGCTGTTAGTCTGCTGGGCTTTCCTTTGTAGGTTAGTGGTTGCTTTCATCTTGCAGCTTGTAGGATTTTCTCCTTGATTGACTTTTGGCAGGTTTATAAATATGTGTCTTGAAGATGTCCTATTTGCTATGAGTCTGCTTGGTGTTTGATGACCATCTTATATCTGGATATATGAATCTTTGATAATACCAGAGAAATTTTCCTCAATGAATTCCTCAACCAGATCTCCATGCTTTTTGCTTTTAGCTGTTCTACATTATCCCATTCCCTTGTGGTTGTCACAGTCCAAGCCAGTCCTGGGGGTGTTTGGAGTGTTTGATCCCTGTGCTGGTATTGGAATCTTAGTCAGGGGGCTGGGTTAGTCTCTCTCCACAGAGGTAGGTGTTGGGGGAGATTGCTCTGCCCAGCTTTCCCCAAATCAGTGGCAGTGGCTGCTTGGTGAGGCTATCTATGTGGTGGCCACAGGTGTCAGGGCCGTGCATGTTCACCCTGCCCAGGTCTAGATGTATTGGCAGTACACAGTAGAGTGCAGATTTTTTCTAGCAGGTCCATGGTGGAGAGCTGGGCTGCAGGAATAGTGTCACATGGATGCTGCAGGGGCATGGCCCACCAGCTGGTGCATGGGTCTGTGGGGGCATGGATCTTGGTGCAGTGGCACATGAGGTCAGGGGCTTGTTCTGCTGGTTGGTAGGTAGGCTTGTTCTGCTGGTAGTCTGCATAGGCTGGACTGCTAGATTGTTGGTGCTTTCTTCTCACACAAGTCCCACTGGGGCTGCTGCTGTGGGACCTCTCAAGTGATGTCTGCACCTGCTCCATTTGAATTCCCTGGCTGGGGTCACTTGGCTCCCAGTCATGGGCATGCAAGAGCATCTGCTCTCCCTGCTCCCTCCCCAGCCCAGCAAGGGGTGATGTGGGGGCAATTGTGGTGAAGCCAATCCCTGTGTAGACTGGCAGCTCTAGACCTGAGAGCTCAGAGTGGCATCAGCTGTGGCAACCCATGAACAGAGGCCAGCAGGTCCCTCCTGAGCCTGCTCTCCAATGCAACTTTACCATACAGTCTCCAAGCAGCTTCCTAATCATAACGGAGGCCTATGATGTTGGGCGGGGGGCCCTCACAGCTCGAGTCACTGTGTCTGCGTGGGGAGCGTAGGGTCCTGGGGTTCTTTCTTTATCCCTTCTCCATGTGTATGTGTCTCCCCCAGGTACCTTCCTATCTTGGTGAGTGGATCTCCTTATCCCCACCTTCCTCACTTCTAGTGTTTCCCATTGCCACTCTGATGACTCACATTGCTCTCTCCAAGAGGGTCCGTCTGTAGGTGTGCATGACCTTGCAACTTTTGATCCTCCCTTGAGAGCAGATGTGTGGGCTGCTTCTAGCCCACCATCTTGGCCCCTAAAATTATCTATTGCTAGATTGATTGATCTATTATCTATCCTATTGTCAAAACTCACGTAAACACAGTTTCTTTAGCACATTAATGATTCCTGTAGCGGCACTAATGTTCATTGTGAACCTCAAAGTAGGGGATTAATAT
>NW_012148308.1:1709444-1710661 GCF_000956105.1 Propithecus coquereli
TTTGGTATCAAGGTGTTATTGGCTTTGTAGAATAAGTTACAGAGGACTTCCTCCTTCTCAATGTTATGGAATAATTTCTGTGGGCTAGGTGCCAATTCTTCTTTGTAGGTTTGGTAGAATTCAGCTGTGAATCTGTCTGTCTGGGGCTATTATTTGTTGGGAGAGTTTTTATTACTATTTTAATCTCTCTGCTGGTTATTGGTATGTTTAGGATTTCTATTTTTCCTGATTCAGACTGGGGAGGTTGTGTGTTTTCAGGAATTTATTCATTTCCTCTAGGTTTTCTAGTTTGTGTGTGTAGAGATTTTTGTAGTATTTATGGATGATATTTTGTATTTTTGTGGTATCAGTTGTAATATATCCTTTTTCATTTCTGAATGAAGTTTTTTGAGTTGCTTCTCTTCTATTTCTCGTTAATCTGGCTAGCGGTCTATTGATTTTGCTTATCTTTTCTAAGAACAAACTTTTTGTTTCATTGATCCTTTGTATAGTTTTTTGGATTCCATTTCATTTATTTCTGCTCTGACCTTTGTTATTTATTTTATTCTGCTGGCTTTGGGTTTGGTTTGCTCTTCTTTTTCTAGTTCCTTGAGATGTGACATTGGGTTGATAATTTGTGATCTTTCCGTCTTTTTGATGTTAGCATTTAAGACTATTAATTTTCCCTTAGTACTGCCTTTTCTGTATCCCATGGATTTTGAATACTTGTGTCCCCTTTGCCATTAAGTTCAAAAAATCTTTTGATTTCCATCTTAATTCCATCATTGACCCAAGGATCATTTGGCAGCAGGTTGTTTAATTTCTAGGACTTTGAGTGGATTTGAGAGTTTCTCATTGAATTGATACTAGTTGTATTCCACTGGGGTCTGGTATCATACCATTCCACTGGTATCATACCATCATACATGGTATGATTTCAATTTCTCTAAATTTGCTGAGAGTTGCTTTGTGGCCTAGGATATTATCAATCTTAGAAAATGTCCCATGTGCTGATGAGAAGAATGTATATTCTATAGTTTTCAGGTAGAGTATTCTATAAATGTCTGTTAGGTCCATTTATTTTAGACTTCTATTTAAGTCCAGTATTTCTTTGTTGATTTTCTGCTTTGATGATCTGTCTGTCCAGTTTTGTCAGTGGGGTGTTGAAGTCCCTGGTGATTATTATGCTACTGTGTATTGCTTTGCTTAGCTCTGGTAGAATTTGCTTTATGAATCTG
>NW_012148308.1:1718570-1720383 GCF_000956105.1 Propithecus coquereli
AGCCTACTCTTAATAGCCTTACCAATAACATAAATATTTTAACACATATTTTGTATGTGTTATATACTATATTCTTACAATAAAGTAAGCTAGAGAAAAGAAAATGTTAGTAAGAAAATCATAAGGAAGAGAAAATATATTCACTATTCATTAAGTAGAGTGTTTCATCATAAAGGTTTCCATCCTTCTCATCTTTATATTAAGTAGGCTGAGTAGGAGGAGGAGGTGGAGGGGTTGGTCTTGCTGTTTCATGGGTGGCAGAGGTAGAGGATGTGGAAGGCAGGTGAGGCAGACACCCTTCATGTAACTTTACAAAATACATCATAATTTCTCTCTGACTTTTGTTTTTTCATTTATCTAAAAATGGTTCCATGTGGTAGCAATTCTTTTTCCACTGTTCGCTTTCATTTCAGTGTCCATATCATAGAAGGATACATATTATAAAAGAAGTCAAAAGTAGTCTTGAATAACTGGAACCCTTCTGCCAGATTGTCTAATGTCAATTTGTTTTCTGGCACTGCTGCTTCTACATCTTCTAGTGTGGCATCCATCAGCTCTTGAATTTTCCAGGATCCTTATCTTGAAACCCTTCATGGTCCACCTTTTTTGCCATATTCACAATCTCTTTCATGATTTCCTTGATTAGCTCTGTGGAAATCCTGTGAAGTCATGCACAACATCCGGATACAGTTTTCTCCACCAGAAATTTATTGTTTCAGGCTTGATGGCTTTGATGGCTTTTTGTATAACAACAGTGGCATCTTCAATGATCTAATCCTTCCAGACTTTCATGATGTTCCTTCTATAAGGGTTCTCTTTCATAACATTGACAATCCTTTCCACAGAGCACTATGTATAATGAGACTTAAGACCCCTGGTCTACAGGCTGATATAGAAATGTCGTATTTAGGGGCAAGTAGGCCACTTTAATACTTTTGGTATTGAACTCATGGGATTCTGGGTGGCTGGAGGCATTACCCAATATCGAAAAAACTTTAAAAGGCGGTCCCTTAGTGACATGATACCTCCTGACTTCAGGGACAAAGCCTGGATGGAACTAATCCAGAAAAAAAGTTTTCATTGTCCAGGTCATCTTGTTGTACAAGAAAGATTGGCAGCTGGCATTTATCTTTTCCCTTCAAGGCTCCAGCTTTATACATAAGGGCAGTCCTGATCATAAACCTGACTGCACTTGCACAAAACAGTGGAGTTAGCTTATCCCTTCTTGCCTTAAATCCAAACCTCTTTATAAAATTATCAAACCATTTTTTTTATGCTGGCATTAAATTCGCCAGCTTTAGATTCTTCACCTTTCTTTTGCTTTAAGTTTTCATATAATGTCTTCACTCTTTCTTGAATCATATTAGTGTCTACAAGTATACCTTTTTTACAGCAATCCTGCATGCACATAAAATTTTCAGTACAAGATAAAAAGATATTTCTCAAAAAGGGAATGGTTTTCACACCTCCTGGTATAGCTGTAATGACAGCATCATGAACTTCTTTTTCTTTTTTTAAAGTGGTTCTTATGTGGGATTCATTCATATTGAAATGGTGGGCCACTACAGTTGCAGACCAAAATCTATAATACATACCAAGCAATTCGACTTTTTCTTGTAATGTCATGACTTTTCTCTGCTTCTTGGGAGCACTTCCAGCATCACTAGTGGCACTTCATATGTGTCCCACTGTGTTATTCAAAGTTTACAGTAGTGCAATAAACATGATGAAAAATGCACGAGAACCAGAAGAGATCAGTTTTTACTGTGATACTCAATTTGCTGGACTGAGGGACTGCTGAGGTGGAGATGAT
>NW_012148308.1:1722878-1724797 GCF_000956105.1 Propithecus coquereli
ATTCATCCCCCCCAATGTGCCAATCACAGTATTTATATTAGGAGTTTCAAGATATTTTAAATTTTAATGGTATACATTTTAATACATAAAGCTAACTATGTTTAATGGTGGAAGCATTTAGCAATATTCCTTGTTTTAAATAAATGTCAAACCATTTAGCAAATGATAAATGCATTATTTCTTAATTTGTTTAGCTTTCTCAGCTTGTTATTAACTTTAACCTTTTAATTTGTATGCACATTATATAAGGTAAATAACTACTTACAGCGACTCCAGTATGCTTTGTACTAACTGCTTTTTAATAACCTAATATGTACCTGCATATAACTAAATAGAATTTAGGGATTTCAGTATGAAAAATTTGATATTTTATTAATAATGCATTTTAGTAGGTAAGAAATAAAAGCTGATCGTTTTTTCTTATAATTTGCAGCCACCGCAAATCCTCACAGAAATATTTAAGATTCTTAAGATTAAATAGCGATTTTTTTAGTTTTTCCATATTACAATCCATCCAAATAAAAATAAATTTGAATTTTGTTTTGCTGGTGTCCATTTCTGAAATGGTGCTCTTTGTTAAATCTTGTTCATTTGGTGGTGATGCTATCCCGAAATTGGAATGCCTAAGGGAACAAAACATTTCACATGATTTTTGTGATGAACAAATATAAAAAGAAAAAGAAGAGGTAGGCACATTTTAGAAAATCTAGCTTTCAGATTTGTTTACATCTAGTATCACATTCTCTTTAATTTCTTTTCTTTATCCATCTGATTTTTTTTTTTTTTTTTGAGACAATCTCACTCCGTTGCCCAAACTACAGTGCAGTGGTGTCATCAGAGCTCACTGCAGCCTCAAACTCCTGGGCTCAAGTGATCCTCCTGTCTCAGCCTCTCAAGTAGCTGGGACTGCAGGCACATGCCACCACACCTGGCCAAATTTCCTTCCTTTTTTATAGAAGTGGGATCTATGCTATGTTGTCCAGGCTGGTCTCGAACTCCTACCTTTAAGCGATCCTCTTGCCTCAGCCTCCCAAAGTGCTGGTATTACAGGCATGAGCCAACATGCTTGTTCCCAACTACTTTTCATAAAGCACATACTCCGTGTTGGGGACTGGACAAAATAAACACTGGAGACATAGCAATGAATGTATTATGATAGAATTTGTCCTATGCTCTGTTTTTAATCACCAGGATTCTATTTGCAAATACAAAGATGCTACATAAAAAAATTATGCTTATATTTTGACTTCACAGCAACACAGCAAATAATCGTGATACTCTATCACTGTAGAAATAAGAAGTCCCTACAACTGATTGATGAGATAACCAAGAGATTTAGGATCAAGCCTCTATGAGACTCCTTTGAAACTTATAATTCATGAAAATTAACTGTTCAGGAAGGGGAAGACATCTCACACCTTTAAATTTTGTGAAATACCACACTGTGTATCCTGTACAGTGAATAGGAAGCTCAGAAAGTAAAACATTCACTTTCATCCCCAGCCTTTTATTTTTTACTCAAGAATAAATCCCTCCATAAAGTAAACCCCACAATAAGTGCTATGTCTGCCACCGTGTTTCATTAGATCCTGAAATACAGTAAGCACCAAAATGTTGGGAGCCAAATAAAGCTGAATTTTATTTCTGTTATTCTTCAATATGAATAAAATAAATATGTTTTCTGTGGAAAGAAAAAGAAAGTATTCTTTCTCAAAGTCAACTAAGCTAGCTCTTAACTAAAAATATTATATATTTTCTTTGAGCTTTACAACAATCTCTTAATATATTAGGTAGTCAATAAGATTAATTTCATGACAAGTTCAAGCATAATGAAAAGCCAATATATTTAAAACCAGTTATTAACTGATAATTAAGTTAAGCTATGTTTAGTCTAATTAATTAACCAGGTGAACTATCCC
>NW_012148308.1:1724847-1725456 GCF_000956105.1 Propithecus coquereli
AATGTCAATCTTATGCCCACTAATTTATTTAATACTATGGATTTGAGAAAATTTAAATCATGTTTTGACAGTAAAGGAAATTCTTCATATTTCTTTCTGTTACTTGTAAACATGTCTTAGTTAAGTGGCTAAGAGACAGAGTAAGATATTTCTATTTCTCTAGAGAAAATTTCTGTAGAATATTAATATCATCTATTTATGGTTCATCATTTTCATATGCTCCCTGTTTTACTGAGCTCTGTGTATAATCCCCCAAATTAGCATAGAAACACATATCTCATTTATAGAAGACACCAAATTTAAACTTGATCTTTGACTACAAGTTTGAGATCTTTGAAGATCAAAACAATAATATAAAATATACTTTTATATTATAAATCTGTGTGTGTTTACATAAACAAATAAAATAATATGGTTTAAGCTGAAGAAATATGCATGTAAAATATTATTGATCCAAGTTTATGCCGTCCATGTTTTTGATAGGCTGAAACTGAATATTTTAATTTGTTTTGTTTACTTTAGAGAGCACACAAAGTTAGATTCTTAGGATATTAAATCAAAATTGTGCTTTTTATTTATTCTTATTATTTTGTGCACCTATATAGCAAA
>NW_012148308.1:1728071-1730522 GCF_000956105.1 Propithecus coquereli
TGTAAAATATGTAGTATTTTTTGGTACTGATTATACCTTTCTGCAACCAACTGATTACCCAACAAATGTATTCTAATGTCAGACACTATTTGCAGAAGTCTTATAGTGAAAACCATGTAATTTAAATGGATATTAACCTGATGTCTAGATTTGAAAAAGACAAATTTTCCAGCATTACTAATTGCATATTAGTTCAGCCTTAAAATTTTCTTACTTTGGTGATCTTCACAACTTCACAACTTTGATGATAAAGTATCGTTTCAGCTTTCCCACTCCAGTGATGCATTCTTCAGTTAGGCAATTTCCTTGTTGCATTTGCTACAAGGAACCAAGGATGCAAGTTTGCATTCCCCTGCACATGAAATGAGTGAAAACCATGCTGAGATAGTCACCTTCACCATCACACATTCAGTTTAAATCTACGGTAATAGACTGGTACTCCTAGAAGGCTTGCTGTGTTTGTTTGCAAACTAGTACGTAGTACTTACAAGTCTGTGGTTTTATTGACATATTCCTTTTCGTTCCTGTGGTTTTTAATTGAAACCCCCACTGGTTTGCCCAGCTTCAGGAATGGAGAATATAGGAGTTTTATATTTACTTTCCAACTTAGACCAGAGGAACTCAGAAGCTCCAGTGCGTGCAATGAAATTTGTAGATTTTAGTGGGTTTTTTTGGTCCGTAATAAAATGATGAATTTTGGCATGTATGTTGGGAATTAATGGCTGAATTAAATCTGAGTTTATGAGCAGTTTCTGTTTCAACCTTTCAGCACAATCTGTTATCATTACCTATAGAGTTGGGTCTGGATTTGTTTCCTCAAGAGCCTTTTAATAAACATTTCCTGTTTGCGACACTAAATAGTAGGTTCTGAGACTCAAAGATGAATAAAATATTTTTTTCTCTCAAAATAGTCAAGTTGCTAACACTGTGGTAGTTATTACTCAGCGCCAAGGAGCACATGTTATTTGGCTTTATTACTAGTTGCAATGGAATAGCTGCTTATATTCATTTGTCTCTTTTCTCCTCTGTCTGCTATGATCATATTTTAGTAACACAGAAATGAATATTCAGTTTGTGTAGTGAATCTTATAACTAATGACTGAGTGATTCACAAGGATTGACTTTGGTCAGCTCTTTCCTTTACTTTTCCTCTGCCCCTGGCACTTCTCTACATGCTAGTTTGTTTGACCAGTTTACAAACTGTATCTGAAGTGGAACCTTGTGTTTTTCCTAACACTTTTCTATGAACTTAAAATGCATGGAATACCTGAAAGAAAGAAGGGAAACCAAGACTATATCCTTCCTCCTATACCTCCTCTGCCCAGGTCCCAAAGTTATCTTAACATGGTTTAGAGAGAGGAGAGAGTCTGGGGATTTTTAAAAAATTTTCAGAATATTACAGGGATATACATATTTTGATTATGTAATTTGCTTTTGTGCAGTTTGAGTCAATGTTGTAAGTATGCCCATCACCAAAATGTGTGCATTGCATCCATTAGGTTTGAATTTACCCACTCCTCCTCTCCCCTCCCACTGGCTTAATTTCCACTGAGTTTTACTTCCAAATGTCCATATAAGTGTTGATCAATTAGTTGCAGTTTAATAGTGAGTACATGTAGTGTTTGTTTTTCCATTCTTGTGATACTTCACTTAGAAGAATGGTCTCCAGTTCCATCTAGGTGGTTACATAAGGTATTAATTCATTTTTTTATGGCTGAGTAGTACTGCATGGTATATATATATCACATTTTATTAATCCACTCATGAATTGATGGGCACTTGGGGTGATTCCACATCTTTGCAATTGTGAATTGTGCTGCAATAAACATTCAAGTGCAAGTGTCTTTTTTATAAAATGACTTTTTTGTTCCTTTGGGTAAATGCCCAATAGTGGGATTGCTGGATCAAATGGTAGGTCTGCTTTTGGTTCTTTGATGTAGCTCCATACTGATTTCCATAGAAGTTGTATTAGTTTGCAGTCCCATCAACAGTGTGTAAGTGCTCCTTTATCTGTGCGTCCATGACAGCATCTGTTGTTTTGGGACTTTTTGATAAAAGCCACTCTCACTGGAGTGAGATAATATCTCATTGTGGTTTTGATTGGCATTTCCCTGATGATTAGAGACATTCAGTATGTTTTAATATGTTTATTGGACATTAGTCTTTCTTTTGAAAAGCTTTTCTTCATGTCTTTTGTCCAATTTTTAATAGGGCTGTTTGACTTTTTTCTTTTTGTTTTGCTGGAGTTCTTTATAGATTCTAGTTATTAACTCTTTATTGGATGTATAGCATGCAAATATTTTCTCCCATTCTGTAGGTTGTCTATTTACTCTATTGATTGTTTTCTTGGCTGTGTAGAAGCCTTTTTTTTTTCTTTCTATTTTTATTTTTTTATTTCACCATATTATGGGGGTACAGATGTTTAGGTTACGTATGTTGCCCTTGCCCCCC
>NW_012148308.1:1731507-1735487 GCF_000956105.1 Propithecus coquereli
TCAGGTCCCATTTATTTATTTTGGTTGTTGCTGTGATTGCCTTTGGGGTCTTCTTCATAAATTCTTTGCCTAGGCTGATGTCATTAAGAGTTTTTCCAACATTTTATTCCAGAATTCTTATAGCTTCATGCCTTAGGTTTAAGTCTATTATCCATCATGAATTAATTTTTGTGAGTGGTGAGAGGTGTGGAACTTGTTTCAGTCTTCTACATGTGGCTATCCAATTTTCCCTGCACCATGTATTGAATAGGGATTCTTTTCCCCAGTGTATATTTTTGTCTGCTTTGTCAAAGATTCGATGGCTATATGAGGATGGTTTTATATCTGCAGTCTCTGTTCTCATTCATTGGTCTATGTCTCTGTTCTTGTGCCAGTACCATGTTCTTTTAGTTACTTTAGCCTTGTAGTATAGCTTGAAATCTGGTAAAGTGATACTTCCCAATTTGTTCTTTTTGCTTAAGGTTGCTTTGGCTATGTGAGGGCTTTTCTGGTTACATACAAAGTGTAGAATTATTTTTTCTAGATCTGTGAAAAATGACATTGGTATTTTAATGGATATTGCATTGAATCTCTCTGAATACTGTAAAAATCTCTGTACTCATAAACTTGAAAATGTCAAGAAAATCACAAATTCTTGGAAACACAACCTCCCTAGGCTCAATCAAGAAGAACTAGAACTCCTGAACAGACCAATATCAAGTAACAAAATTGAAGCAGCAGTAAAAACCTTTCAACAAAAAAAAAGTCCTAGACCAGATGGTTTCACATATGAATTTTACCAGACCTGCAAAGAAGAATTGGTACCTATACTGCAGAAATTATTTCATAACATGGAGAAGGAAGAAATCCTCCCCACCTCATTCTACAAAGCCAGTATCACCTTGATGCCAAAGCCTGGAAAGGAGACAACAAAAAAAGAGAGAAAACTACAGACCAATATCCTTTATGAAGATAGATGCAAAAATTCTCAATAAAATCCTAGCAAACCGAAATCAGTTGCACATCAAAAAAAAAAAAAAAATACGCCATGGCCAGGTGTGCTTCATCCCAGAGAGGCAAAGATGGTTCTATGTGCACAGCTCTGTGTGATTCACCACATAAATAGAAACAAAAACAAAGACCATATGATCCTCTGAATATACGCAGAAAAAGCATTTGACAAAATCCCGCACCCTTTTATAAGAACTCTTAACAAAATAGGCATAGAGGGAACATACCAAAATATTATAAAAGCCATATGCAACAAACCCACAGCCAACATTGTACTGAATGGGGAAAAATGGAGATCATTCTCCATTAGAACTGGAACTGTACAAGGTTGCCCACTGTCACCACTTCTATTTAACATAGTACTGGAAGTCCTAGCCACAGCCATCAGGCAAAAAAAGTAAATCAAATGTATCCAAATGGGGAAAGAAGAAGTCAAACTATCACTCTTTGCTGATGATAGATCTTACATCTAGAAAACCCTAAAGATTCTACCAAGAGATTCCTGGAACTGGTGAATAAATTCAGCAGTCTCGGGTTACAGAATCAGTGTACACAAATCTCTAGCATTCATATATGCTAACAACAGTCAAGCTGAGAATCAAATCAAAGACTCAGTATCTTTCACAATGGCAACAAAGAAAATAAAATACCTAGGAAGCTATTTAACCACGGAGGTGAGAGGCCTCTACAGGGAGAACTACAATACACTGAGGAAGGAAATCGTAGAGGACGTAAACAAATGAAAAAATATATCGAGCTCATTGATAGGTAGAATCAACATTGTTAAAATGTCTATACTACCCAAAATGATTTACAGTTTCAATGCAATCCCCATTAAGATACTAACGTCATTTTTTGCAGATCTAGAAAAAATAATTCTAATGTCTTCTAAAAGATTTCTAAGGCTGTTTTTGCTGTTAGAAAATGAAGCATTTTAGCATAGCTCTGCTTGGGACCCATTTTCTCTGCTTGGGTCTCATTGTTTGGGACCCATTTTCTCTCTAGCCCCCATCATTTCTACCAATACTCGCCCTTCCTCAAGTCTCTGTGTTCTAGCCTTCCTATCCCGCTTTTATTTTCTCAGACTCACCAATCTTCCTTCTATGAAAGGCAATCCTGCACATTTCCTGATTTAGAAAGCTATCCAAAATTCTCCTTTGGTCCTTACCTACTTTTACATAGTGAGGAAGTGTGAAGTGCAATTTATCTTTTTCTTTAACATTGTCCTTTTTGACTCTTGTATGTATAACTATATACTTAAGTCCCATTGTGATAAGGTTTCACATATGCATGTTTCTTGTCTTTAAAACACATATCCTATTTTTTTGTACTTTACTTGTGTTGGTAATGTTTGCTTCTCTTTCTAGACTGTAAGCTTCATGAAAGTGGTTCATGGACATTTTTATTCACAGTGTTATCTATTTATTCATAATGTTATCTGTGCCTCAGATGGTTTCTGGCATATAGTAGAGACTAATCAAATATGACTTGAAAGAAACATTGAGTGATCTTTTATCCATATGGAAGGAGGTATGTATTTTCCACGAGTACGGCTTTCAGACTGCCACTAAAGAAGTACTTTACATTGAAAATGAAGCAAAAAGCTCTAAATTAAATTATTTCTTCTAAGGAAACATGGAGAGTAGTATTGAAAGTAAATGCCTAGGTAAATTCTAAATCTCATTTTTTAAAAAAACAATTTTATTTTCAACCATTATGTATCTTACTTTAAGTGCATTGGGACTTGTGCATTGCCCCATTTGGACAAGGTGGTAGTGAAGGACACTGCTGTATACCTTTGTTAGGTTTAAAGTTCTTGTGTAGGTATGTCTAGTCCTATAAGAACTAATGAGTACAAAGGAGCTCTGGAAATTTCACCCCAAAACATGACTCTTTAGTATAAATAATATTTTGAATTAAAGGCTTTTAGAGATTAACAGCCCCTTGGAAGAGGCTTTCCCTCTATCTGCATAAACCAGACAGATCTGATCAAAAGATCAAAGGGAGAATTGACTTCCCTTCCGCTCCTTGTTACCTCAGTATATTGCAGGAAAGAAGATCAAAAATGCACCCAGACCTAGCCAAAATCATTTAAAACATAATACCTGTCTCTCAGGTTAATTCACAAGTCAATCTGTTTCCCCATCCATTCATCCTCCCTAGCAACTGTTTATCTTTTATGGCCCCTAAACAGAACTACCTATATTCCTCTTTTTCCCCCTTTCCTCTAAAAGGCATGTATAAAAATATCTGAACTTGATGGAGATATTGGGTAGTCACTCTTGTGGTTCTCCCCATGTGCATAGTATTGGTAAATAAACCTTTCTCTTATTAATCTGTCTTAATTGTGAGTTGATCTTTCACTGAAATTTCGGGGGAAAGGGCAAGTTTCCTCTCACCCCTACCGGTATAAATAGGAAGCTCACTCTTCATCAGGGTCACACAGGAAACAAATTATCATTGCCAAATAGATCATTTAAGCAGTTAATGGAGGAACTATTTGTAAAGGTAACTGTAAGGTAAAAGGAAAATGACAAGACATGATGAAGCACCACAGGTGACATCTAGAAGCTGGAAAAGGCAAGGAAACGAATTCTTCCTTATGGCCACCAGAATGAATGCAGAATGAAGAGGCAAGAGAAGAAGCCATTATTAGATCCCTGAGAGAGATACAGGAGAGGGCCACTTGTTGGGGGTTTTGGTCTTCAGTAGTATAACATAGGCACTGCCAATTTCTGACCAGGTAAATATCCAGACACCACTCACTTTGTACCTTCCTGATCTCTTGCCAATTTTCCCACTGGCTGTACTCAATGACAAACCAGAGAGCTAGGGAAATAGTCAATGCAGTCCATAGGATGAAAAAGGGTAAGGAGAGCATATTCAGAAGCAAATGAAAATATCAAGCAATCACAATTCAGAGAGTCTATATCTTTTTTTCATGTCTATTGGTTAACAAAGTTTATTTTTAAGAATGCAAACCACAATTT
>NW_012148308.1:1749017-1750881 GCF_000956105.1 Propithecus coquereli
TTTTCCTACCAGGAGAAGTTATTTCATATTAAATTGTAACATCCCTAGCAAAAATGTTTGTTTTCCACATGCAATATTTATTTGGGCAAACAATTCAATACTGATTTTAACTGTCTAAATAGAATTTTCAAGGAAAATGATGTTTTTCACTAGCACATATTTCCTAATGGAAACATATGTTTCTAGAATTATAGAAGAGGGAATAATAAAGTTGCTTTTGTTTCTTTTCAAAGATGTTGGGACTTTTATACTTACAATAAGATATGGTTAGTGTTCCCCTGGGCTGACCAAAATATATTCCCTTCTGGTTTGTAAAAATAACTGTTCTATGGGTTGGAAATCATTCTGCTTGTGTAGTAAATTCATACTTCCATCCTTTTCAACCCAAAACATGCCAACCGTCAGGCACAAGGAATACTGTAGTGCCCAGTTTCACAGGCTAAGTTCTGAGCCACTTGGTACTATCCATGACTCATAAATCCTAATAGTGATTTTCCAGCCACTGTTTTCTCACTTTGTTTTGCCCCCTCCTCCAACCTTGTCTGTGTTAGAATCACTCTGTTGTCCTGTTCTAATGCAGTTTTAGTATCACTAGAGATGTTTGGATTTTTAGCTCATCCAGGCAGCCATGACATTTGCTTACTCATTTCAAGAATATTTTTGAGCACCTATTTTTTCAGTTTCTGCCACAACCAAGATGAATAAGACAATAGTCTTAGTTCATTTTGTGTTTCTGTGAAGAAGTACCTGAGGCTGGATAATTTATAATGAAAAAAGGTTCATTTGTCTCATGGGTTCTGCAGGCTGTGCAAGAAGCATGGCACCAGCATCTGCTTTTGGCGAGGGCATCAGCCTGCTTCCACTCATGGCAGAAGATGAAGGGGAGTCAGCATGTAAAGATCACATGGTGAGAGAGGAAGCAAGAGAGAGGGGAGGAAAGTGTCAGGCTCTTTTTAACAACCAGCTCTGGGGCAAACTCTTGCGGGAACTCATAGAGCGAGAACTCATTCATTACTGGGAAGACGCACCAAGCCATTCATGAGGGATCTACCCCCATAACCCAAACATCTCCCATTAGGACCCACCTCCAACACTGGAGATCAAATTTCAACATGAGGCTTGGGAGGGCCTAACAAACCATATCCAAACCATAGCAATGACTTCATAGCCTTATAAACCATTTTAAATCCTGGTGGAGGAGACATATAATACACAGGTAAACAAATATTTATAGATCCTCCTTTTCAGTCACTAGGGGTTGGATAAAAATGTTTAGGCACACGATAAGTTGAGCAGTGATTTCGGAGGATACATTTCCTTTACAAGAGGAAGTTTGCTTTTTGTAAGTCTCCACTTCATTGAGGGATAAAACCTATATTGCCAAAGCAATACTGTGAATCAAAAATTACAGGAAACATATTATTCAATTCGTAGTCACAGAATGTTTCACTGTTGCGATTGATGAATCACTGCCCACAGCTCTTGGGACAGGTGTTCCTGTATTCTCTCTGCAATGCTCTGAATCCCCCCATGGAATGCACAGATCAGTGCATATAAATAATTCAAAAACAAGTCTCAGTAAATGCTTCCCCTTTCTTCTGTTTGAAATGTTAATTTCCTTTTTGAAGTTTTTTCTGTTTGATAGTGGGACACAGTTTTGCTTGTTTCAGTGCCAAATATAGACTGGTAGAACGTTGTGAATGCCTTCTGTGCCACAAAGAATAGAATTTCCAAATCAAAAATTAAAAAAAAAACTATATCTATATCTAGTAAAGCCAAGTTTTCAACTTTATCTTTTAAAAATTGTATCTTTTTGATAAGTTCTAAGTTCAGTTTAATTGCAAATAAAATTATATTTCTTCTA
>NW_012148308.1:1750931-1753241 GCF_000956105.1 Propithecus coquereli
TTATTTTTAATTGACAAATAATAATTGTATATATTTATGGGGTACAATACAATGTTTAGATATATAGAATAAAAAACGTAGGATGATTAAATCAAGCTAGTTAACATATTCCTCATCATACACAGTTGTCAAGTTTGTGGTAAGAACATTCATCTGTGTTCCAATGCACTTTGCGACAGTGCCAGTTTCTAGGTCCATGCCTTAAGGACAGGCGGCTTACACTTCTTTTCTTGGAATAATCTCTCTCTGGGATCCCTGAGCTATCATTTAAGTGATACTGTTATGAGACCACTACACTGAAGATGCTATGTTTAGGTGCTCTTACTGGCAATACGCAATAAACCCATCCTTCCAACCATTCTTACTAATATGCAAAATGAATGTGTCAAGCTACTTTAGACCCTCTAGGCCAGCCCATCCCTCAACTGAATAAACCAAGTGACCTCCATTCAACGTGATAAGGAACAGAATTATGCAATCCAGGCTTGCTGGAATTTCTGATTTGCAAAATCATGAGATTTAACAAAATAGCTGTTGTTATAAGCCACTCTATTTAGAATAATTATAATAGTTTTTACATTGCGGAGTTTTCCAAGAATTGAATGATATGATGTATGTAAAGCATTTAAAAGTGTCTGATTCATAGTAAGCCCTTAAACATTAGCTAACTTAACAGTTATTATTTTTCTATACATCGTATTCAGGGACTTAGTAAGAGAAGGATGGGTATGATCTGGTAAACCTAGAAATTCTTGGATCCTGCACTAATTCTAATGCAACTTTATAATGTACCTATCTCAATCCTAAATGTAACTGCATTGATTCCCCAATTTACAAATAGACTTAAGTCTTAGTTTGGATTCTCCCAGAAACAGAGGCTGAGTAAAGATGTAAATGCAAGGAGTTTATTGGAGAGGTGAAATAAACACTAGTATGGGAGTTGGGAAGTGAGGCAGAGGAGAGGCAATAAAGGATGCATTATCAAGCCACTTCCCTTAGGTAACTAGAGCTAATTCTAATAGGAAACTCTGGGAGTCAGTTTAAAACATGAGCCTTTTGACTGATCTCACCTAAGGGGCGGGGTAACCAACCCATTAATATACCAATTCTAATCATTGATTAGGGGCTGCGAGGATGAAGAATGCTAAATCCCAGACACTTGCAATGTGACCTGTCAGCTGGGCAGCAAAGTGGGCTCTGGTGGCAACACACACACACACACACACACACACACACACACACACACACACACAAACACACCCCAAGAAACAAAAGAAAAAAATTGGGAAATGAAATTCTGGTGCTACCAGTTGGCAGTTGCACTAGTATGCTCTGAAGTGATAAGGGCAAAGGGTAGGTGGGGGCATGGACATCTGCTACAGTCAATGAAATGAGAAATGTCTGATTATTCATGTGCCTAGCATCCCCATGTTGAGATCTTCCATCCAGTGGAGGATAGATTACTTCTATTCACTTATATACTGGCATGACTACTCATTGAAAACTGTTCAAGACAAGGATCTTACCCTGGAAAGCTGAATCTCTGCCTCCCATGTTTTTAGTGATATCTAATGAGACTTGTAATTAATCCTGGGCTCAGCTTCCTCAAGGGAGCTACAAGTCTTTAGGCTCTCTTGACACATCCAAAAGTGCTGGCACTTCAGAGAATCCCCGAAGCTTGGAGAAATCACTTAGAGTGCTGATGTTCCTGCCGCCCTCTGACATCCAAAGTGATTTACTTTTAAAGGTGGCATTGTGTGAAGTCATCGATTTAACTGTCCACTGCAAAGGGACTTGCCTTTTCTCTGTTAAAGTGTTTTATTTAAAAGGACTTGCCTCTCTCTGTGGATAAGTGAGGAAACCTTTGACACTTTAGAACCTGAGTTATTGAATGATATCTGAACTATTTTAGTCTCCTCTTTGTAAAAAAAAAAAAAATGGGGGAGGGGTAAAAGTATTGTATACATTTATGTTTTAAATTGTGTAATCATGTTATTATCTGAAACTAATACCATGCTGTTAAAATTTAGATAAAGTGTCCTGTAATGCATACAAAATGTTCATTTGCTGAAGGCCATTAAGTTAATTTCCTGGCAACAAGATTAAATGCAATGCATTTACATAATCATTAGTCGTGAGGTGTAGAAAAGATAATTAAATATTCCACCACATTAATTTCTATTTAATTAACTGTGCTTTAGTGATCCTTCTGTCTGAATATTAATATTGTGTAAATAAACAATTAGAATACATACTGATTTTATTAAATGTTTATTCTTAAAATTAGGTAAAAGATGCAATTATTAATTT
>NW_012148308.1:1753562-1755502 GCF_000956105.1 Propithecus coquereli
TTTCTTCTTCTCTTTCTCTTTATTCTTCTTCTCTTTCTTCCTAGGACTTAACTCAGGCAATTTTCAAAGTTTTCTGTTACTTATTCATAGCCAATAAATTCCTCTTTCAGAAACATGATAATAGTGACACTTAAAACTGTCAATAGTGGTCACAGAAGGAAATGGAAGAACTCTCAAATCCAGTGAGACATTGTCACCAAGAAAATTAGATATTTGTAATTAGAATCTGGAATTCTTATAAATGATAAAATCTAATTTCTTGCCTGATTTTTGTTTGGTTCCTGCTTCTTGGGGTAAGGGCATAAGGGAAGATTACCTACTTGGCATTTCTAACTTTGCTTAGAAAGCAAACATGTAGGACCTTCTTATCCATAAATCTAGTTTCATATAGATGAAAGTTAAATGGAGGGTTTTTACATACAGTTAAAAGTTTCAGATTCTTTCAGCACAAAGATTCAAGTTTGAAATGATACTTGCATGATAGAGAAAATTTTGTAAATAGAGGGAGCTCAATCTTCTTCTGTGATAATTAGAGTAGTTACACATTTAGAATCATTACGAATATTTAAGACATAAATTTTTGTTGCATGCATCAGGTTATGATGGATGGCTCTGAAGATTTTAGAATATTTTGAGAATGAATACATGACACATAAATTAAAGAATAATCTGTCTTTTTCTGTGCTTTGAATTAGTCCTTACATAGACTTTATACAGACTGTAACTCTTACAGAACATATGAAAGTGACTGACAATATTTAATATATTAATAATAGTACATATATATGTTCTACTTTGAAAGCTCATTAAATACCATCAACAATAATAAAATCTTAAGTTGAAGTCACTATATTTAAATAATAAATAAGCAATATTTTTCCCAATAGTGAAAACTATTGGCTATTTATACTGCTCGTTTCAAATTGTAAACCTGTAACTCCGTAAATCCACAATCCTAGAACTTTCTGAGTAATGAATGATCTTAACAAACCCAAAAAAATGCAAGAAAAGATTTGTTAATCTCAGTATCTGTATTTATCTCTTTTTTTTTAACAAACAAGTGAAGCATCCCTCCAAGTGAAAATAGAAACTAAGGAGTATGGCTATAATATAATAAGGGCACTTGAACTAGCCAGAGATGAGAAGTCTAGTAGCTACTGAAGATATCCGATGATGAAGCACGCAGGCTCTTAGGAAAGATGGCTTCTTTCATAGGATACCTCAACTAGTAATAAAATGTTTTCTAGATGTAAATATACAATGACAAATGGGGAACACAAGATCCACTAAAAATTAGACACATCCTTAATAACTTCTTACTGAATATACTTAAATACAGATTATATTGATTATATCTTACATAAAAGACATGAAAAAGGCAGCTGCATGTTCTTCAGGGTATCCAAAATCTAAAATCTACAGTTATGTAGTGAAGAGCAGACATTTCTTATATCTGAAATGAAGTCTTAGTGTGATGGTAAGGAAGGGTGCTATCTGAAAATTAGAGTTATATTTTACATTTCCCACTTATTCTATTTTACTCTTGGAGTGAATTCTTAAAAAAAAGCAATAGTGCAATTTATCATTTACTATTATTCTTACCTAGTACAGGAAAAATGACACTACCTGTGGTTCAAATTGTAAGAATTCTCTGATTGGGAGTATGGATATAAGGCTTCATATATGAATAAGAATATTAATTTGCTTTGCCATCTCTTATTATTTATTATATAAAAGGAAACAAAATATAGTGATTAAGAGTATAGACATTGGAGTTAGCCTTTCTGGGTTGAAATCTAGGCAAGCTACTTAAGCTATTGTGGAAGATTATAGATGGTTGCAAGTTCTCTGCACCTCCCTTCCAACCTGAGGAGCAATTCTTTTGATCAACAGAGCACAGTAGAAGTGACATAGTGCCAGTTTCTTTCTTTTCTAAATTT
>NW_012148308.1:1767723-1769307 GCF_000956105.1 Propithecus coquereli
AATAAAAAAATCTCAAACTCTGTAAACTTCTTTGGAATTAATGGTAGAAAACTTCTTGGCAGAATATAGATCTTAGAACAATTCTACACTTCTGGTAAGCATTAGAAATATAACTTTTTAATTTCCTCCTTAACCCAATAATCATTCTGTAGAAGGTTGTTTAGTTTCCATGACTTTGTGTAGAGATGAAAGTTTCTGTTGGAGTTGATTTCTAATTTTATTCCACTGTGGTCTGAGAAGATGCATGCTATGATTTCTATTTTTTTAAAATTTTTGAGAAATGCTTGTAGCCCAGGATATGGTCAATCTTAGCGAATGTCCCATGAGCTGATGAGAAAAACGTATATTCAGTGGTTTTTGGGTAGAATGTTCTGTAAATGTCAGTCAGGCCCATTTGTTCTAGAGTTCTGTTTAAGTCCATTGTTTCTTTGTTTATTTTCTGTTTGGAGGATCTGTCCTGCTCTATCAGAGGGATGTTGAAGTCCCCAGCTATTACGGTGCTGCTATTTATCATTTTGTTTAGATCAAGTAGGATTTGCTTTATGAATCTGCACCTGACTTAGGTGCAAAAATATTTAGAATTGTTATATCTTCTTGTTGAATTGTACCCTTCACCATTATATAGTGACCATCTTTGTCTTTCATTACTTTTGTTGATTTGAAGACTAAGTTATCTGAAATCAGAACTGCTACACCAGCTTTCTTTTGGTTTCCATGTGCATGGAATATTGTTTTCCATCCATTCACCTTGAATCTGAATGCATCCTTGTGGGTTATATGTGTTTCCTGAAGATAAGCTCAATCAGGAATGAAAAAGGAGAAAAAAGCCGATACCACAGAAATATAAAATATCATCTATGAATACTACAAAAACCTCTGTGTACATAAACTTGAAAACATGGAGGAAATGGATAAATTCTTAGAAACACACAGTGTCCCTAGGCTCGGTCAGGAAGAAATAGAAATCCTGAATAGACCAATATCAAGTACTGAAATTGAAGCAGCAATAAAAAATCTTCCTCAAAAAATGTCCCAGACCAGATGGTTTCATACCCAATTTTTACCAGACCTGCAAAGAAGAACTGGTGCCTATCCTGGAGAAATTATTGCACAACATTGAGCAGGAAGGAATTCTCCCCAACACATTTTAGCAAGCCAACATCACTCTGATACCAAAACCAGGAAAGGATGCAACAAAAAAGAAAACTACGGTCCAATATCCCTATGAATATAGATGCAAAAATTCTCAACAAGATCCTAGCAAACCGAATTCAGGTGCTTATCAAAAAAATAATCCATCACAATGAAGTGGGCTTCATCCCAGAGATACAGGAATGGTTCAACATAAGTAAATCTATAATGTAATTCACCACATAAATAGAAGTGAAAACAAAGACCATATGATCCTCTCAATAGACCCAGAAAAAGCATTTGACAAACTTCAGCACCTTTTTATGATAAGAACACTTATCAAAATAGACATAGATGGGACTTATCTAAAAGTGATAAAAGCCATTTATGACAAACCCACAGCCAACATCATACTAAACGGGCAAAAATTCAAAGCATTCCCACTTAGAACTG
>NW_012148308.1:1770682-1780967 GCF_000956105.1 Propithecus coquereli
TTAATTACTAATTTTGGTAATTACCTGAGAGCTACCAATGGTTGTATTGTATTCTAAAACATTTAGAAAACTGATAATCCAGTTTTTTTCTTAGAAATCTTTATCCTGTTACAGTTTGCTTAAGAGTATGATTAGGGTTGAGATCAACCAGGGAATCAGTGGTTAAAATAAATAATGGAGACAGCAAGAAGTAGTAAGAGTGTGGATTCAGATCTATGTTTCAATTTTATGCTGAGGTATAGATGCACTGCACCCTCATATGACATACATGAGCTCTCTGAAAGCCACTTAGCTTTTAGCAAAGCAATAACTGATAACATGGAACTCTGAGAGGATGCTAGTGTCCTCATATGAAAGAATCTTGATATTTGAAAAGAGTGGACTTGGGAATTAGAAGGTGAGGCTCTGTATCCCAGCTCTGCCATATACCAGCTATATAGTATTGGACACCTCACTTTAATTATTTGGGGCATTTTGTTGGAAAGCAAGGAAAATAAGGAAAAATATTATCTACGTAATCAGATAGTCAACTTTATGTGCTGAGTGTGATGGCTCATGCCTGTAATCCCAGCCCTTTGGGAGGCCCAGGAAAGAGGATTACTGGAGGCCAAGAGTTGTAGACCAGCCTGAACAATGTAGCAAGACCCCATCTTTACAAAAAAATTTTACAAATCAGCCAGGCGTGGTGTTGTGTGCCTGTAGGTCTAGATACTTGGGAGGCTGAGCTTGGAGGATTGCTTGAACCCAGGAGTTCAAGGTTGCAGTGAATTGTGATTATGCCACTACACTCCAGTCTGGGTGACAGAGCAAAACACTTCTCTAAAAAATAATAATAATAAAAAACTTTGTGTGCATGACATTCACTAGAAAAGCTAGCTTAAAATACCATATTCCATGCTGCACTAAATTAGGACTCTCAATTTTTAAAGGTTTCCCAGGTAATTATGATGCAAGAGGTCCACTATCCGCACTTTCAAACAATTTTATCGCCTTAGTGATTACTTTTAAATTATCAAATGAGACAAAGGTGTCCAAATATCTTGTAGCTTTGCAACTTGTGAAGCTTATTTTGTGGCAACGTTTTGATTACTTTTATTATCCCAACTCTCTGACGATTAATTGAAACAACTTGAACAATTAATTTCACCTTTGTGCCTCAGTTTCCATATTGATAAAGTGAGTAGGTTTTGCTAGTTTAACAATTTTATATCTGGTAAGCTATGTTATTCAATTCCGTCCTCCGCCCCCAGCTTTGCTTGGCACATTAATTTGTTGTTGCTTTATTCGTGTGAAATTGCATGTTTATGTGCATATATTACAATCATGATAGTGGGACAATTTTTGGATACTTTCCAGCATTGTAGATCACTGAGTTCCTTTTTGGTCAAAAAAGTTGTACCAAAATTCCTTTAACACAGGAAGTGGATAATGCTGTTGAAGTTACGATTTCCTCACATAGAATTAGGGGAAAATGAAGGGAGAGACCAATTTTCCAAATGCCTTCAATTTGAATAGGAAATAGAAGTCTGAATAAATGGCAATCCTTTCTACATGGAGCTTCCTAATTTAAGTGAAAATCTGGCACTAATTTCAGTCTGCTATCTATTCGATTTGTTTATTCCTCAAATGGTCAAATAAGTAACCAATCTAGGAAATAGAAATAGAAAACATGATTAATTTTAAATGGGAAGGGGGGTGCATGCGGATTCACAAAGGATTTATCACCCACAAGAAGTTTTGAAGAATGAGTAGGCATCCCAGCCTGTGGTAACTCCAGGAGCTTCAGTATAGTGCAAACTCCTTAGCCTACTGTTTTTCCTAGACCCACTGAAGGCTCCTTATTTTCAAGGAGATGAGAAAAAGGTCTGGAGGAAGCATTCTGGTAATGATTTTTTTTCTCAGTTTTTGCATAGTTTAGCATGACTATTTCCAGAAAGGAAACCTCAGATAAAACCATATCTTAACGCTATTACCCAACTACCTTATGATACCACAGTGAGATAATCTTCTAAGAAGATTATTCTCTGCACCAATTTTTCTGTGGCAAGTTATCTACGGAAATGATTGCAATTAGCCAGGGATGTGGAAAGATGTTTACTGAGCCACAAAAGAAAAGAAAAGGGATTTTCTGGTTAGTGGTAACTTCTTGTTTAAGGATCCTAAAAATCTGATGTTTTTAAAATTTTTCATGGATTTCATATCCCAGCTTGCCTATTAATGGGGATAAGATAAATTTTATAAAATTTCCTTCAATTATCCTGGGATGTCAATGCACTACGTACTACGAGGCCAAGTTTCTTCAGTTATGAAAGTACTAATTTGGATAAAGTTAAACTATTTAAATGCCCACAGAGATTTGACGAAACTAATTGAGTTCATAATATATTGAAAATGTTGAGTGATTGTATTATCTTAGTAATATATTCATACAAGCATAAGTACAATAAAAATAAAATGAAACAAATGGGAGAATAGAGGATGGTGTCCAAGTCTCCCAGCTTCTGCTCTCTCTATAAGATATGTATAAAATCTCATGGGCTTTATTTTTGGGAAATGGAAAGAAATTTAGCATTAACATCTCCTGACACCACATAAATCTTTATTTTGTGTCTTAACTTTCTGACTTAAAGGGAGACAGTTCTGATAGTTTATTCTAATTTTAATTTTGCATTAAGTCTATTGCTTATTTACTGTGGTAAAGAGATGACAAGGGAGTGAGTTGTAGTGGCATGACACAATAATTAATCTTTTTTCCTTGAAAGCAGAGGTTATTGGAAATTGATGTATGCATAATTTTTAATGGATGGAGGTGGTAGTGGAAACAGATGTAAAATAATTGCTTAAAAATAAATTCATGGTCACAATCATGTCAGTTTACTATTTTGCTACACTACTCTCTTCGAAAGTTATTTTTCTCTGAATATATTTCAACTACATATTTTCTGTAACTGGTAAATTTGGAAATACATTTTCAATTATCTGTGAATAATTCAGAAAAAGAAGTTGTTTAGCATGTATAATGAAGGGGCATTAGGGTAGTGAAAAGGCCCCGGCTTAGATACAAGTAGAATAAATCTTCACCTATACAAATGCTATGACTTGAATTTGTTGATTCACGTCCTTTCTTTCCACCTTGCTCCCTTTCTCTTCTTCCTACATTACCTCTATTTTCTTTCCCTTTCCTCCCTTCCCTTCTCCTTTCTTCCTTCCTTTGTTTTTCCCTTTCTCCATCACACCCTCATCTTTTACATTCTTCTTTTTGTTTTCTCTATCAATCTTTTCCTCCTCCCTAAAACTTTAATTTAGTGTGTGACACTTCACTCTGTCTCTTCCCGACTGGGTGTTTATGTTGTAATTTCTTTGCATGTCGGTGTGTGTGTGTGTGCTGGGCAATCGTGATTAGATCTGAAATTGTTCTTTTCAGATCTCACTCTGAGAGCTGCCTGTTTTGTTCCAGTGATGCTTCAGATGTTCTGATTGTATTAGGTGATACAATTATTTCTCAATTATTTATTCATTTAAGCCAGCATCCATCTAAATATTGATGATACTGAAAAATGAGTATTTATTTATTTACTTATTCATTCATTCATGAATTCATATTAGGCAGGGCGCTCAGCATTGGGATTATAATAATTGAAAAACCATTGTCCAAGCCTAAAAAAACTTAAACTCCCTTAGAAGAAGCATCAGATAAACAGGTAATTATAATACAGCATGACTCGTGTTACAAGTGTTGTTGGCAAGTGGAAGGATGATAGGGGCATGCAGAAGAGGCATCTAAAAATCTGGAGGAGAGTTCCATGTGGTAGGGATTAGGAAACACTAATGCTAACAAACATTTCAGAATTCAGCTTGACTATCTTCTAAAGGTGATAACAAATTTAAAATGTGGTAAATGAGTTGATGTCTTAGTGTATATTCTCTAGGAAAAAAAAAAGAACTTGATGAAAACCTAAAACTTTATCCCAGGAAAACATGAATGAGGGAAAAAGGGAAGTGAGAAAAGAGAAATTGGGAAGAAAATGCAAAGTGGTGTATAGCTTCATGGGAAAATCCAGTGGGTTGCTTAGTAATGTTGGACATGGCTAGAAGCTACATGGAACTTCTACATCTCTCATTCCCATATTTGCTCTCTCATTAAGTAAAGTTTGCCTCATGGATCATTAACTCTATCATACTTCTGGGTTATGCTATCTGACGCCTTTGGGCAGCCACTGGGAAATCAGAGCTTCCATGGGTCTAGGTGTGACTGCCCTGGGAACTGGATTGGCCATTGCAGGGCATTGAAAGCCTTGCCAAGTCCAGCCTCACTCCTCAGGGATGGCTGAGAGAAGTACACGTGTCAAGAGACAAAGCAACAGCAATGGTAACCAGTGCTTTTGACTGTGGGGCCAATGGAAAGTTATGAACTATTGCTAGACAAATTTTTGGCACAATAGTAGCACAACTGGCCAAAGCCAGCAGGCAGGCAGGCCTGAGTGACTCTGAGGAAGTAGAAAGATCAGTTTCAGTGCAGAAATTCCAGGCAGAGACAGGTATGGAGTGAGGGATGCTATACTCTGCTTTTACTATTTCGTTGCAGCTCCATAAAGGTCTTCATATGTGAGAGTGATGATAGAAGTGATAAGAGAATAGGTAGAGCCAGAGCCTGAAGGGAATTACATGCCAGTTTGTACTTTTCCTGGAAGAAATTGTGAAGCCATTGTAAGACATTGTAGGCATTTGCATTTTAAAATATTTGTAAAATAATATGTCTAACTCCAAAAATGTAGTTCTAATTCAACCTTTATATCATCCTGTGTGATGGATTCCAGATGCAAACTAAAACCTGGTACAGGAATCACCATCATCACCATGACTATAATAATGATAAAAATGTACAAATATTAATTTTTAGTACACTACCTTTTATAGATAGAAGTATCTGCATGTGTATAATGAGGATATTAACAATACCTTCCCGCAGAATGATGGCATAAAGGATGTGCCCACCATTAAAGAATTTTTCAATGACACTTGTTAAAGCATGGCAAAGAAAATTTTATTCAGGACCATCACAGAAAGTATAGGCACCATGGCAATGGGGTTTTGCAACGGAGGTAGGGATTGGGCTTAACTCCAAACACAGCATGGGCAAGTGGAAATTTATAACCAAGGAGCAGAGTGGGGGTCTGTGGTTGGAAAATTACTAAGAGAAAACATCAGAGGTAAGGGAATTATTCGAACCTGATTAGATATTACGGGTGATCAGATATCTAAGGTGGGGATTTCTTGCTAAACTGACCTTGTAGGGCTCTTCGTGAAAACTGGATTTTATAATACAAGGACGTGCACAGATGGTCCTATGCAGGTAAATGTTCAGGAGCCTCACTAAAGTTTGGCCAAGCAAAGAATTTTTGTCACCATGATGTCACAGATAGTAACTCAGAGCTAGGGTCTAAATTTAATGGTGACTTTATTCGGATATTGAGCCCTCAACTGTGCAGCTATACTCTCTTCCTCCAGATAGTAAAATGTCCTACACCATTACTCAATCACATATTTTAATATATTTTTCCCTAAAGTATCATCTCATTTTCATACTTTCTTCATTTTTTAACACATGTGAATCCTGGAACCAATTAGCTGATAGTAAATGACAAAAATGCTAAAACTGTTGTCTGAATTGACCAGAGCCATTGGGCTGCAATTTGTTTGTTAAAAAAATACACAAACACAAAGATGTAGACATAGATGCACACAGACTTGCATAAATAGACATTTTTTCTTAATTTTTCTTCTGAAAAATCAATAATTTTGAATACTAAGCAGTTAAGTTATTCAAATAAATCTCAGATTATCTGATGCCTTAGAACTGTTTTCTTCCCTCCAAGGTACATTCTGAATAGATTGACTATTTGACTTCAGGATTAAAAAAGTGAATTACCTCCTTGTTTCTTCAGTAGTTATCACCTTCTTTCATCTCTCTGTTTGCATTTCTATGTATTTCCTGAAGCAAACAAGCAAATAAAAAATTTATTTGTGTATAGTAATTGCAGATTGTGATTGATAAAAATAAATGCCACCTTTAGGTTAAGCTTATTCTCTTTCTTGCAGGTGAAATTATGCAGAAGGTTTAAAGTACAAAAAGATTTGCACATTAGTTTAAAAGAAAACATTTACTATAATTGAGTATCAGTTAGACTTTTCACTAGCTGCTTCTAACGGTAAGAAGACTATTCTTATTTACAATTCAATCATCAAACTCTTTCTTACATTTGGCAACAAGTATCTTAAAAATGTAGCTTCAACTGTATAAGGATTTTCCATTAAAGTGTAATAAAGCCCAGTCTTATCTCTACTTTTCTTGCATAGAATCTATTTAAAAGGAGTCTACATTCACTGCTTACCCTTCCTTGCCCAGTTGTGCCTCAACTTCCTATATTCTTCCTTCCTGAATATTCATTCTTGCCCTGAAAATGTCCTTGTTAAAGCCATTGATTACCTCTTCTTGGTGTAGTTTAGTGAATAATTTTGGTCTTTATCTTAACTGAACTCCCTGTGGTCTGCGATTTCTCTTGACTGTTTAACGCTTTCTGACTCGTGCTTCTTTGACGGATCACTCTCTTGTGGATCCCTTCCTACTCTGACAGTGAATTTTTAGGCTTTATCTGTGTGGATTCCCCTTCCAACTACTCACCTAGTAGGAACTTCCCATTGTTTCCCCATGTCCAGCTTCTTTTCTCCCTCCACATACCCTCTCCAGGAGGCACATCCATCCACTCAAATTGCATATTGATAGTAAAACACAACTCTCAAATATTTCCAAGGCAGACTTCTCTCTTGCACTCCAGTTCCATGTTATTCTGTCTGCCTAGTTGTAATAGCAACCAGAATATCTATGAATACCTCTACCTCGGACTTACATATGTATGTGAGTGTGTGTTTGTGTGTATTTGTGTGTATCTCCTACAAAATTGGATCTTCCTGGATGAGTTTATAGCAACTTTCACATTACAAAAGCAGGATTGATAATATATATTCTTCCTTTTTCTTTAATATTAGGTGTACTAAATATTGCCAATGCAGCCTTCTAATTCTTTTAAATTCAACAACATATCTTTAGACTAGTGCATTTTTAAGTTTTTATGATTTTTGAATTTTGTGATTTTTTTTCTGGACTATAAACTGTTGTGTCTAACTCATCTCTCATCTTTTTACCATAGCTCTATAATTTTTTCCCATACCTTTCCCTAGATGTGTTACCATAGCACATCCCTGGCATACTACTATGATCAATACCACACTGCACCATAGCCACACACTTAATTTTCTGTCTACTATACTGTGAGCAGCTTGGATAAAATGACATTTCTATATCTCCATTGATATCTCCTGTGCAGGTTGCTATTTGGTGAGAGATATAGATCTATCTGATATTTTTAACTGTTGCCTAGTATTCTATCATCTGAATATATTACATTTTATTTTTCAATTCCCAGTCAATATACTCTTCAGTTATTTCCACATTTAATTGTTTCAAATAATATCGTAGTGGATATAATGTGATGAATTTTCTAAGCCGTGGTTTTCTTTTTTTATAGTTTTTCATTTACAAATAAATGAAAATTAAGCACACTGGCTGAGTTAGTAGAACCTTGTATTTCTTTTAAAAAATTATGAAACAAATGTATTTTCTAGCTATCAACAGGATGTAAATACTCCTATTTAGAGAAGCCTGCTTAGTGCTTATGGTTGACTAGATATTTTCAAGAATCTTATACTGGATCCGATTATATATGTGTTAACTTGCCACCCTGCCTTCTTAGTATACGTATCATTTAAGTTACTGATCATATTGTTCTATTTATAATGTTAATCTGCTTACATTAAGTGTTTTTGATTTTTTTTCACATTTTGAAAAGGAATGTAGCTGAAACCACCATAATAAAACATATTCCCCTTTGTTCAAAGACCAGCTTATGTCTCTTCATTAATTTTCTTTCTTTTCTTTCACAGATAATTAATAGAAGATACTGGGAAGTACTTAACTTTACTTCAACCTATTTGAAGTTTATTACCCTTGTGACTCATACATCACAACTACCAAAAATGGATAAATTGTAAAATCTACCAGAATAAATCCCCCCTTCAAAAACTGCAATTCCCAAATCTCCTAACAGTACATTTCCAGACTTCCCTTTCTAATAACTCTGTTTCCCACAGAGCAAAAAGCTTTTAGTGCATTGCAAATGCTGCACTGTTGTTCGTAGCAGCTTGATTCTCAAACTCTCACTTCTGATATGCGTCGGGTTGCTGCACTCTGATCTACTCATTCAGTGTTCTCTCTTTGTGCCATTAATACGAAGCTTTCTGTTTTGACATTTAGTTGTTTCAGAAAATGGGCATTTTATTCATGGAACAGAAATCTGTATCTCTAGAGAGCTGCATTTAAAAAGTAAAGGTGAGATGCATTGGAACACCGCTTATTTAAAGATCTTAATTTCAGTGAATTGTTCAGGTTTTATACTGATAAAAGTCTGCATCATCATTCATTTTTCTATGTTCCTTCAGAGATGCACTCTCTTTCCATCTCTCACCCATGTTGCTGCACATATTTTCTGCATGAGATCTTGCTTTAAATCAATCTCTACATTTTTGTTTCTCCTCTCCTATACCCAAGACTAACTCTCAATGTCCTCATTGTGTGGTGCAACAAGGACAGTGGTTCTGAACTAACATTTCATGTGCTCCTCCACATCTACTAGCTGTCTTGCATTTAGGCACGTCCATGAGATTTGTTTCACTAGTAGCCCAGTGAAAGTGAATTAAGCCGTGTCAATGGAAGTGTGGTTTCAGCCATGGAAGAGCCAGTACACTATCTTCTATTGGTCTTTTCTTTCCTAGAAAATACATCTTCAAGATGAGAAGCCTGGTCCCTAAGTGACCTTGCACAGTACATGACACCATGTGATGGACAAGTAGAAATAAAGATATGTTTTAAAAAGGAAAAAAAAAAAGAAATAAACATCTGTTTTGTTGAGCCCCTTAGGTCTTTGGGCTAATTTTTTTCTGAAGCGTACACTAGCCTATCTTGGTTAATAAACAAGTCACAGCTCTCTAGAGTCTTTTGGTAAGAGATTAAAACATTATTTAACTTGTCTCCCAAAGTCTTTCAAAATCAAATTCCACCCTACTAATTTCATAGAACTCTAGTCTAGATAGTTTAATCTATTCAAATAGTTTTGCACTTGACTCTATTATTATTCTTTACTTTATTTTAATTTTGTTTTTATTGCATTATTGTTTGTTTCACTCCTAGTCTTTCAATTGTTCACTTTTGTTCTTAGGATAAATTTAAAATTACTTCATTGGGCTTCCAAAGTCCTTTGGGTTCTGGTTCTTTCCTGCATCTTCAGCTTCATCTTTTGCCAGTCCTCTTTTTTTCCAGCCTGGAACAACTCCCTTTTCCCAATCAATATGCCCTCTCAACTTCTTTTTTTTTTTTTTTATTTATTTATTATTCCAGGGCCCTCCCAACTTCTAAACCACCTTTATTTTGCTACTGCTTATCTACAGCTCTCCATTAAATAGTCACTCAAGGAAGACTGTTCTTGTCTCTAGTTTGAGGCCCTGCCCATACGCTGAGAGGGGAAGCTATGCTTGCTCCACAGTGGCTTTCATTACACTATACTTTCATTGTCTGGTTCATGTTCCCACTAAACTGTAACCTCTGACTCAGTCTGTGCCATTTGTGTGTGTTCTTAATGGCCAGCACCAGGCCTGGCTCATAAAGGGAATACAGCAATACATGGAATCAAAATATATTCTCCACAATGTGGAAGCCTATTCCTTTTTCTCTAAATAGTTTTTCTTGCCAGTACATATTACACCTCTTCCATGAAGACTTCTGTGTCATTTTATCCCACTCAATTCTCTCATTTTTAGATACTCTTATAGACTTACTACCATCTATTTCAGCACTCTTTTCTTCCTTTGTTGTTTCATTACCTGAGTGTTTTCCCTTTTCCAAGTATAATCTTTGAAAACAGAGACTATTTAGAGTAAATTATTTATGGTATTCAATAGAGACTTAGCTTGAGCCAGGCACTATATTGGGATACAAGTAAGAACAAGGAAAAGGTCTCCCCTCACGGTATTCAGACTCTAATAGATAAGAGAAAATATAAGCAGATACATACAAGGACATGGTTTTATTTTTATAATAGATGCATAAGCAATGTTCTGTGCACCAAAATAATGTAACTGCTAAAAATGTTTTAAGATATAGAAAACCTCTTTC